>NW_024429187.1:4604684-5052184 GCF_017639785.1 Mesocricetus auratus | reverse complement strand
GTTGATTTAAGAAGACAATAGGAAGTGACCGGAAGGTGTTTCTTTGGCTCATAGACATGTGTTTCCATGGCCTAGGGAAATCTATGTTGAATAGGGGCTAATCTATGTGGAAACTAGGGTACTAGAGAAGTAATGACGTGTGGCTTCTGTTGTTTTAAAGACAGAGTTTCATTATGTAGCTCAGGCTGGCCTTTCATTCACAATCTTTCTGCTTTAGCTACCAGAGCTGTTTCTGGGTCATAGGCATGCACCAACATGATCCACTATGGTGTATGACTTTAAATTTTTTCATTTTACATTTATTTCCATGTTGGGGGGAGAGTATGCGTGCACATGTCTGTGCTTGTGTGGAGGCCAGAGTAAAATTTGAGGGAGTTGTTTTTTTCCCTTTCCATCTTTGGGTTCTGAGAATTGAAGGTAGGTCACCAGGCTTGACAGCATGTACCTTTAGTCATGAAGCCACCTGGATTTCTCCTGATGTGTCACTTTTGCGACATAGCAGCTTTATCCTTATTTTCCTGCTCTGGGGAAAGCCAGATGCTGTGTCACAGAGGCCCTTGAGACACTGGGAGGTCCACGTAGGCAGGCATCAGCTTGCACACAAGCCTCATTTGGAGGAGGACCTTCTAGCTCTGATAGAGTCTTCAGTGTCTGCGGCTTTGATTGACATGTGATTGCAACCTTATGAGAAAGGATCTCACCAGAATCCCCCAGCCACATCCTACGAGGGTTTCATATCCATAGCAACCAGGCTGACAGATAGCTGTGTGACTTTAAGGTACTGGCTTCGGTGTGGTATTTTTGTGCACATAAACAATAACAATAATGGATGACAAAACTAGAGCTCAGAGAGCTGTGAGAAGGCATCTTGTGACTATGGGAGGGAAAGGATTTGGGATGGAACTTCCATCTTAGGAGGCAAACCACGAAACTGCAAAGAAATTGACTCTTCTTTTCTCTTCAGTGAAGTCAGTCTTAATTTGGTCAAGTCCAACTCTAAAGTCTAACATGGGCTTGTGTAATTTTTTTCTATCTTGTTGGAGTAGGACATTTGTTTTGATGGTCTAAGTAGACAACAGTTTGCATACAAGAACAAGCACAAAGAGTAATAATTATTGAATAGAAAGGTGATGCTTTGTACTGATCTTCATGCTTTATACAGGTAGGCCACAACATTATCTTACCAGGAATGCTCTCATCACCATAAATAGGGTGACTAAATACAAAAGAATTTAGTACTTAAATTCTGGAAGCCAGAGGTTCAAAGTCAAGTCACTAGTAAGTTTGGGTCTGAAGAGTTCATTCCTTGCGTGTCTTCTACCTTTTAATGGTGACCAGTCCCCTTGATATTCCCTAGCTTATGCATGGGCACCTGAGCCTTTGGTCTCTTTTGTTTACATGGCTTTCCTTGTGTGTTTTGCAGCTTTCTTATAAGGGTATGGGTCCCTAAATTGAATCAGCAGTGAAACCTGGTATGACTTCATTTTAACTAATTGCGTCTGCAGACCCTATTTCTACAGAAGGTCGCATTCTAGATTTGGAGTGCACATGAATTTTAAGGGACACTTTCAACCTGGTACAGTCATGTTTTACTCAACAGACACTTTTGAAGGTAAAACGCTCTGCTGGTAATTAGGGATAGAGTGATGAATAAGGCAGATGTGACTCATAGCCTATATGGGGATTCACAGTTAGCATCGTCTACATGAATGGTTCACATGTTAAGCAATGGTTGCACATGTAGTAAAAATAGCAGAGGAAGCACCAAAGGCGATGTTCTCACATGAAAGGAGATGTGTAAAGTCTGTGGTGGAGGTGGAGAGTGTGCTTAGAAAGACCTCCCTGTGGAAGGAATATTTCAATCAAAACCTGTGAGGCGTCCAAGTGACTAGCATAAAGAGTAGAAGACTACAAACAGACTTGCACTGCACCAAGCATTTTAGTAATAGCCCAGCATGCTGGACACTGAGAGCCCCCTACTCAGGGACCCCAGCTGATCTAAAATGCACCCCAGTATTTCCATCAACCACCTAGAGGGGTATTCTCTTCAAGATCCTGCCCTGGGTGAGTTCCTGTCCTGACTTCCTTTAGTGATGAGGGGTATTCTCTATGGTGTGGATGATGTATGATAACTATACTTTGGGTTTTGAATGAGTTGAGTTTTCTTAAGTATGTAGTTAATAGGTAGCAGGTAGATAGATAGCCAAACACTACCAAATGGGTTACTTAAAACACCCAGCAGAAGCTGACTGGGAAAGCTGAGACTGTGACTCAGTTCTTGATTGTGATTTCTCTTCCTGGCTGAACTTCCTATAGCTGAACTCTGCATCTTTCCCCTGCTGCAGGCGCCTTTATTTCATGGGATAAACACCGAGAACATCTGCTGGAAATGGTTCATGGTCTAGCTGTCCTCCAGAACACAGCACCTTTACTCTTGCGTTGATTTTCTGTTCTCTTCCTTCTCTGTAAGAGAGTCAGGGGGCCAGTCCATGTCCAGACCTTGGATAGCACTTTGAGACAAATACTTGGGTCTGAAACGAGGCAGGGGCCAAAACTCTATTTCCCAGAGCAACTTCTCTGTGAGTTCAAACCACATGCAGCAATTTATTAACAGAATACATTACAGGGACACCAGCCTGCCACGTGAGGCAGAATGAAGAGTCTCCTCAGACTCCAGCCTCTGTCATTTGATCCCATCTTTGAGCTGAGTCAACTAAATAAAACAAGTGGCTTGGGTCTGGTTTAGATTTTTCTCCTCTCATAGCAAGCCTGCTCCAACTTCTCCCTGTCTGTAGCTCAGGTCTATTTTGTGTCACAATGCAGACCTAGTACTTTGTAGTTTGATTGTCAATTTCTTCTCCATTGCATTTCAGGAGGCCACCTTTCTCCTGCAAACACCTTGATAGTGTGTGGCCCCTAGGAAGCATAGGCAGAGACATGTTGCTAACCTTCATCAGCAAAGGGGAGAAATGGCAAAATGTGCATTCTCTTTTTAATTGACATATAGTAATTGTGAATATTTACTGAACATGGTGTGCCATTTCAATAGGCTTACGCCATGTGGAATGATCAGATCAAGGTAATTGGCATATCCGTCACTGCAGACATATAAAAGTTCTTTGTGTTGAGGCCATTGATGATTTGGCAGAGGAAGCTTTTATAACCAGTGTCTTTTCTTCAGTTAAAAAAGAAAGGAGACAGATCATCCATAATAACATTTGAAAATATCACAACTGAAAAAAAATCCCAAGGATATTTGAGCTCATTCTCAGGAAAGGGTTGGTAGGTTTTTAGCATTCGGTTCCTTAGCAGAATTGGTAAAATAAATATTTAAAGTGATTTGATGGCAGATTTTGAGGCATCTTGGAGATCACTGACATCCTCATGGTCATTCTTACCAGACAGTCCACAGAACCCCCCTCCTCAAACTGTTATTTTATGTCATTCCTTTTTATTATTAATTTAGATTATTATTATTTTATGAGACAGGGTTCCATGGATCCCAGACTGGCCTTCAACTTACTATGTAGTAGAGGTTAGCCTTGACCTCCTGATCCTCTTGAAGGCCCAGATTGTAGATATGTACCAGTAGCAGAGGCTAGCCTTGAGCTCCTGACCTTCCTGAGGGCAAAGATTGTAGATATGTACCAGTAGCAGAGGCTAGCCTTGAGCTCCTGACCCTCCTGAGGGCCCAGATTGTAAAGATGCACCATCATACTTGGTTCCTTTCCACATGTTTTTAGTGCCCGTTTTTTCTCTACCTGCCTTGGTGTGCGGATCTACACTACTTAGGCTTGCTTCCGTCACTCAGCATCTCTCTTCATTTGTTGCCACTGAACTCCTAAGAACCTGGTGACCCAGGACTCCCGAAGACATGGGCCATCTGGTATCGGAAGTAGGGTCCTGTCCCCCACTCCTGAGCTCTGGCTTCTGGGTTCTTTTTTCAAAAGGTTATTCATGTCTTAATCACATAGAAAAGAAAAAAGATTTAAAGCCATTTTCATTCGTTGTCTCCGGTCTAAAAATAGGGTGACAGAGGGATCGTGGGATAAGCAGCCAGAGCAAGGAAGAGTCGGTTGCCACAGTAACCAATGAGCCATTTCACTGCATTTGCCTTGACGGTGTGATTTCTGGGAGTTTTTCCCCCTTTCCTTCTCTTGTGCGTGGGGTGGGGGTAGGTGGAGGGGGCATTTTTAGATTATATAATACGGAGCCAGATTTCTTACTTCCGGTATCAAACTGTCTTCATGAAATTGTTATCTGTGTAACCCCTCTCTAATTGCAGACGGCCCAGGCTAGTTGACTTTGCTGGGATCGAAAGATTATGACCACACCCATTTTGACTTATGTAAGTGTCTTTTTTTGAATACATCTCCATTTTTTTTATAATCAATTTTTAAAGTTAGCATACAAAGTGATGAGTTTCGTTATGGCATTTTCAGATGAACCTGCCATTATACCCTGTTTCCATTCATCCCTTCCTCTACTGTCCTCCATAACTTCCCCCAAAATAGTTTCCCTTCCGCTTTCTGGTCACACACATTCCGTCACTCTCTCGCTTGCCTCCCTTCAGATCTCTTCCTTGGCTCTCATGATCCCTTCTGTAGTTTCATGACACACACACGTGTACACAAAAACATGCACACATGTGTGCAAGCATACACATATGTATACTCTCCAATTCACACCCATGTGGCACACACACACACACACACACACACACACACACACACACACACACACGCACAAAGGCCCACACATAGAGCCAGTTAAATATCTTTCAAGTGGGCCTGGTTCTGAGGTGGCCACCTAAGGCTCCACCCTCTTCCAGACTGCAGCTAACAGACTCTGGCACAAGCCCTTGTTACAGTGAAGGAAACAGTCTTGTGTTTGAATTCTGCGCCAGCCACCACCTTGGGTGAAAATTACTTAATACTTTTTGTCCTTGCCGTTTGGTTTCTGGGATACATTAGACACTTAATCAAGGTTAATTTTACCCCTGCTTTCCCTTTCTGCCATCTCCTTTTGTCTGGTTGGCTATTGCAGGCTGTCTTAAGCTAGAGCATGACCGCCTCTTCACGCACATAGTGGGAACCACCCTCTTCTGATCCTATTTTCTATGTATAGTTCCCCACCCAGCCCCGCCTGTGGCCTCGTGTGGCACGCAGTTCTTGGTCCTGGCCACTTTTCATCTAAATACTTCTCTGTTCTCTTCATGGAGAGCTCAGTAGGGGCTTGGGTAGTTCATCAGCTTGAAATCAGAATGTAAAAATGTGTTCAATGGATCCAAATAGGTTCAAGTGACGCATGGTAGGCACCAATCTTTATTGCTTATTAGGGTGATGAAGTGTGAAGAAGAAGCTGAATGGGAGTGTGTTAGTGGGAAATAATTCCTCACCTGCCATGTGGAAAATCCTGCCTGAGCTCACCTGAGGGCTGGGCACTGTGGTAAGCACTGACAGTGCAAACCTGAGTGAGAGCCGAGTTTGAGTCTCCACCCCACATAAAAGTCTGAGGCACAGAGGGAGAATTTGTAACCCAG
This sequence comes from Mesocricetus auratus, assembly GCF_017639785.1. Classification (NCBI taxonomy): domain Eukaryota; kingdom Metazoa; phylum Chordata; class Mammalia; order Rodentia; family Cricetidae; genus Mesocricetus; species Mesocricetus auratus. Next base: position 5,046,642 of record NW_024429187.1, on the reverse strand, counting down.
TGCCCTGTGGGGAGATGGGAGGCGGAAGAGACTCCAGAAATGCATGGGCCAGCTGGTCCAGTGTGTGCAGCAGAGAGACCACAAAGATACCCTGCCTCAAACAAAGCGGGAGGTGAGTACCTTGTCCCCTAACCTCCATATATGTGCAGTGCCGTCCATGTGCTTACAGACACGGATGTGCATGCAGGCACGCGCGCGCGTGTGTACACACACACACACATACACACACACACACACTCACGCACTCACGCACGGTTGGGAGGCCAGGAGAACCTCAGAGACCCAGTAGCTTCAGAACTTGTGTGTATTAACTCTTTTCTGAATGGCTTTGTTCTTGCCCACCGAGTGGCTTTCTTGGATTGCTAATATAGTCTCTGATTGGCCTTCTAAGACCCAAGGACAAACAAGGGCTGTGGGGTGACTCAGCGTGTAGAGCACAGGTTGGGTGTGATCTTGGACCATTCACTTTGGCTGGGTGACATCTGAGATGAAGAGTCACCAGAATGATGTGACAGGGTGGTGGGTCTCCCAAAGCTCTGTGCCCAGAGTCCCAGGGATCAGTGTTGCCTCCACTGGCACTCCAAAGGCCTATGAGTGTGGGACAGGCACTGAATTGAAGCTCTGCTTTACAGAATTGACCGCCTCAGAAGGCAGCTGGTGACAACCTAGGGAGAAGGTGGTGGGGGTGGGCGGGACAAAGGCAGTCGGTCGCGCTGGAGCTCAGGCTTACCTCCTGGGTCAGGGTGATGTCTCTCATGAACCTGCACTCTTCGTGCTCTGGGTGTCTGGGCTCAGGCTCTTCTTGGCAGTCGTCTTAGTAGTGGCTGGCATCAACCTTCACTCCTTTTCGGTGAGTCTGGGTAGTGTGTGTCACCACTCGATTTGGCAGCATGAGCCTGGGAGAATGGAATCTAAAAGGTGGATTAAGTCTCACGCAATAGCTGGCTTTATGCATCCGACAATTTATATTCTGAGGGCAAAGCAAGGTCATATGAGCAAGGTTCCTGTGAGTTCAAGCGGTAGACAGTCCCAAAGGCAAGGTTTGTTCACGTGAGTTTAGGCTGGATAACCATGCTTGGATAGTAAGATAATGAAGTAAAGCTCCTCCCACTTACTATACCTGGGAGGGGCACAGAAGAACATTCCAAAAGCAAACCCGTGATTTGGAGGAACAGAGAGCACAGAACTCTTGTTGTATTTTCCTGGAGTTTTCTCACAAGCTCCTAGAATTCTTCCCACACATCTTCATTCATGGACTGTGTTCCAACAGCGTTAGCTGGAATCAGTCTTGTGCTTCTCTAGGGGCATCTGGGCTGTACATGTACCTCTGTGTGTGTGTGTGAGTCAGTGTGTGTGTGTGTGTGTGTGTGTGTGTGTGAGTGTGTTCCCTCTGAACAAACAAGTCATCAACCATGTAATTTGCTATTCATCACGTATATCTGGAGGCTCCTTTCTGTAGCATAGAGTGCATATGTATCTTTATAATACAGAACATACCAGGGCCTCACACATCTCCCCTATCAAAGATATGGATTGCTGGTTAAAGGGACAAATGACATAGGTCACTGGGATGTATATTAGTTACATTTGCTGTGACAAAACACCAGGTTTCCTCCTCCTGTGTGACTCTAGTTTGTGTTAAGTTGACAAGAACTAACTGAACAGCTTGTGTGTTTCTGAGTGTGGGTTTATGTGAATGGATGCAATGTCCCTGGAGGCAGAAGAGGGCGTAGGATTTGCATGGTGTTTTGCTTTACATTGAAGTCCGTTTTGTTTTGTTTTTGAGACGGCATCTCACTATGTAACTCTCACTGGCCTGGAACTTGCTGTGTCGATCAGGCTGAACTTGAACTCAGAGTTCTGCCTGTGTCTGCCTGAGGGACGGGATTACAGGTATTACAGGCGTGTGTCCCATAACTGGTCAACATTTATGTCTGTTGTCCTTTTTATCCCCTCTGTCCCTTCTTCCTTCCTTTTGCCTGCAGAGTGAAGAGAGAGGTTTAGTTCAAGGTATATAGATGTTGCATTTTACTTATGGGTATTTAAATGTGCTGTCACCTTTTGTTGACGGTGTCCCCTTTCCTGTACTGTGTTGACTTTGCCCAGTGTTGCGGGGTGCTTTAGTGGGGCTTACCTCTGTGTCATCTGTCTTGTCTCGGTCTGTGCTCCTGTCTCTTCGTCAATACACACCCTTTGTATCACTGTAAACACGCAGTGAACAAAAAGGTAAGCAACTTTTCCCATTTTATTTTTCCTCCCCAGAACTGTGAATAGTTCTAGTCCCTCCGCTTTTCCATAGCTATGACTCAGAGTATTCTAACCTAGAGCTACAGGATCTCCTGCTGAAATTTTGGTTGAAATAGCATTAAACTTGAACGCTAATGGGGAGAGGAGCGGGTGTAGTCACTATGTTCAGTTGTTCAAGTGAGGAGGAGGATGTGAGTTTCAACTTTCTTAGGTCTTTGATTTTACTCATTGAGTTTTCTAAGTTTCAGTCAGTAAGTCCTTGTACTCTTTCCTGAGACTTACACTTAAATGTTTAAGCTTTAGCAATTGTAACTGATATTTTGTCACCTTACTTTTGATGTTCATGTCTTCACTGTCCGTACTTAGAGTAGAATTTTGTGTATTTATCTCATGTGCTATTTACTTCTCTGGACCCACTTATTAATTCTTTTTTGTGAAGTTGCTTGGGATTTGTCATGTCCATGTATCTGCCAACGTGTAGGCAGTTTGGTACTATTTTTACAGTCTGTGTGTTATTTATTTGTTTTTGGCCTTACTTCTACTGGCTAGAGATTCAAGCACCATGTCAGAGAGCAGCAAGAATAGTTAGCCTTGGCTTGCTCTTGACCTTGAGCATAAATCATTGTGCTTCACCAGAAAACATGTCATTTGAAGCCGTTCTTGCAATTGCTCCCGTTCAAGTTCAAGATTGCCGCTAGTCTGTATTTCTGAGTTTATGGTTTTTTTAAAATCATGAATGGGTATTGAATTTTGTGAAATTTTTTCTTCATCTATTGTATACCATGTAATTTTTCTTCAGTAGCCTAGTTAATGAATTGCGTTGGTTGTTTTTCAAACACTGCCTCTGTCTTGCAACTCTGGAATCAATTCCCTGTATAAACTACAGTTACTTGTCCCATCATTGTGGTCAAATAACAGAAAGGAATGACTCAAGGGGAGGAAAGGATTGATGGGAAATAGGCCACCATGCCAGCAAGAGATGGCGACAGGGGAGGCTCGGGGCTGTGGCCAAGGGAGCTTGCTTAAACCTGGGCCAATAAGGGAGCAGGGGAAAGGGAAGCAGCAGCCAGCCCCGTGGTGACCCACTTTTCCCTGCCTGGCCCCTGCTCCTAAAGGTTTCAAAACCTCCCCGAACAGCACCCCTAGTTGGAGAGCAAGTTTTCAAACACCTTGGGAGGACATTTTATGTACAGCCCACAGTGGGCCACCATACTTGATTCTTTGTAAGTACTACATTCTATTTGATAGACTTTCCCACTGATTTTGTCTATTTTTATGAGGGACATTGGTCTTTGATTTGCGCTTTTTCAAAATGTCCTTTTTTGTTTTGTTTTTCAAGACAGGGTTTCTTTGTGTAGCCCTGGCTGTACTGGAACTCACTCTGTAGACCGGGCTGGCTTTGAATTCAGAGATCCACCTGCCTCTGCCACCCAGGTGCTGGGATTAAAGTTGTGCACCACCAGTACACAGCTTTTCTTTTTGGTTTTGTTTTTAGATAAATACCAGCTTCATAAAATGAATTGGGAAATACTCTATCTTGTATGTTCTGGAAGGGACTGTATAATCAGGATGAATTTTTCTTTAAATGATTAGTATCGTTGTTCTGTTTGTTTGTTTGAGACAGGGTCTCATGTAGTCCAGGCTGGCCTCAGCCTTACTGTGTAGCAGAGGATGGCCTTGAAGTCCTGATCCTACTGCCTCTACCTTCCAGGTGCTAGGGTTACTGCTGTCTACCACAACCCCTAACCAGATTTGGAAATTTCTTTTTGGGGTGTGTGTGGTTTTCAAGTCTCATGTTTAATTTTCTTAATGGTTATATATCAGCTCATATTATTTATTTTATTTTGAGAGAGTTGTGGTAGTTTCTTAGTTATTTTATTTCTGAAACAGTGGCACATTGCCTTTAAAGTAGCCTTGGGGGGAGGTCAAACAACCTTTTCACAGGGGAATACACAGATACTTACATTATGGTTCATAACAGTAGTGAAATTACAGTTATGAAATAGCGATGAAATAATTTTATGGTTGGGGGTCACCACAACATGAGGAACCATGTTAAGGGGTTGCAGCATCAGGAAGGCTGAGAACCGGTGCTTTAAAGTGTCAGCAGTGTCAACTTGTGGCTAATCTTGTCTTTGGCACTCTATTGCTTCCTCCTTGGTGTCCCAGGCCCTGTCTGTAGTAGTGTCTCCTTCCTGACGCTTGCTTATGTCTTTTACTTCCTTTTCTTCGGTTGTCTCAACAGAGGTTCATACATCTCACTAATGTCATTGATTTTTTTTCTTTATTGATTTTCTAATTTTGATTTCCCTGATTTAGGTTTTTCTTCTTGTTAATTGCTTTCTATTTTCCAAGTTCATTTTTTAAAGATTTATTCACTTATTTATTTTTGTGTACGGAGCCATCTCCTCAGCTCTTCACTTTATTATCTATCTATCTATCTATCTATCTATCTATCTATCTATCTATCATCTATGTATCTATTTATCTATCAATCATTTTTGAGACAGAGTTTCTTACTGAATGTAGAGCTTGTTGATTGGCTAGACTAGATGGTCAACAAACCCCAGGGGTTCTTCTCTTTCTGCCTCTCCAGTGCTAGGATTGCATATGCATGCTACTATACCTGCTTCACATTTATGCCTTCATGTCTTTCCTGAGTCCCAGTCTCATGCATCATCCTGGCTCCTACCATCCACAACCCAAACGTTTGGATTCATTGGCTTTCCCACTTTGACCTTTTTTTTTTTTTTCAGAAGTCAAAATTCGCGTAACTTTGGCCCTGAACAAATCAATAGTTTTCTAAATTGTCTCCTGGCTGCCATGTTCTTTTGTGCTTATGCTCAATTCTCCACTGGCTACTAGAGTGGTCTTTAAAATAATATATCAGCTTCTTTCCAACTGTAGCTAGAATGCAGGACAACTTTTAAATAATGTACTACAAAGGAAAAGGTCCCCGCTTGCTTCTCCAGATGTGCTCTCCAGTCTGCTGGGCCTACACAGGGACTTTCCATTTGCTTAGTGAGCTCAGCTCAGCCTTGAAGCCTCAGCATTACCTGGTCCTCTTGCCTGAATCTCTCTGTTTTCAGCTCATCTCTCCTTGGCTCTGTCTTTCATAGGGGTCTCAGCTTAATGTGTGCATTTCCTCAGTTGATGGCTAGCTTTTATGCCTTCATGGACAGGCTGTCACACTCAGCTGTTGAATCAAACAGGAAGATGAGTGTGACTTTATGAAGGGATTTTATAGACACAGTTAACATTTACAACATTTTACTTTAATTAAACATGTACAACACTTGACATTTCCCTCAATAATGTGAGGGTACCTTAACTAATCACTTGAAAGAATATAAGTACAAAACTGCAGTTACCCCGAGGGGCCAAATATTCTGCCTTAAGATGATAGAGTTGAGAGGCTAGAGAGATGGCTCAGCAGCTAAGAGTACTTGTTGGTCTTGGAGAGGTCCTGGGGTCAAGTTCCCAGCACCTACTTGTGGGTCGCAACCATCTGTGACTCTAGCTCCAGGGATCCTATGTTCTCGTCTGAGCTCCATGAACACCAGGCATGCAGGGGGTGCATGTGCATACATACAGGCAAAACACCCTGACTCATAAGAGAAAATAAATAAGTCTAAAAAAAAAGAAAAAGAAAATTTGACTCTTGCCTACAAGTTCCTAGCTACTGCCTGCTCCATGGATTTTCTACTGGCTTGTCCCGGTAGTTGTATATTAGCCAGTTCCTTAAAATATATCCTATTGGATGGAATATTAATATAGTATGTATAGATATAAGCACAGATAGTTCACACATACATATATTTATGTTACATTTTCCATTTTATGTATATGATAAAATGTGACATATTCTCTTACAGGCTCATCTTTTACCCCCCTACAGCCTGTTTTCTGATTGTCTGCTAAAGACCCCAGTATTAAAGTCTCTTTCCTCAAATGGTGCTATTAGGAAATGATGGTTCCTTCAGGAGGTGGAGTCTTGTGGGAGGTCTTTAGGTCATTGGAAGCACGTCCTTCAAAGATGCTGGGAGTGTGACCTGATGGGGGCCTGGCCTGATGGGAGCCTGTTCTGATGGGGGCCTGTTCTGATGGGGGCCTGGCCTGATGGGAGCCTGTTCTGATGGGGGCCTGTTCTGATGGGAGCCTGTTCTGATGGGAGCCTGTTCTGATGGGGGCCTGTTCTGGTGGGGGCCTGGCCTGATGGGAGCCTGTTCTGGTGGGAGCCTGTTCTGGTGGGAGCCTGTTCTGATGGGAGCCTGTTCTGGTGGGGGCCTGTTCTGATGGGAGCCTGTTCTGGTGGGGGCCTGTTCTGATGGGGGCCTGTTCTGATGGGGGCCTGTTCTGATGGGGGCCTGGCCTGATGGGAGCCTGTTCTGATGGGAGCCTGGCCTGATGTGAGCCTGTTCTGGTGGGAGCCTGTTCTGGTGGGAGCCTGTTCTGGTGGGGGCCTGTTCTGATGGGGGCCTGTTCTGATGGGAGCCTGGCCTGACCTAGCCTCTTCTGTCTTTGTTTCCTGATCCTGTGGTGAACAGCCTGCTCTGTCACCCAGCTTCCTTTCTAGAGAACTAAAGGGGACGGGTGTATCTGACCACGGGCTGGAGCCTCAAAACATGCTCTTTGTGACTTGACTGTCTCAGGCACTGTGATGGCGCCGGAGAGCCGAATAGCAAGCCCTCACTGTTAGTCCTTCCCCGCGACTGTCTCCCTTTCTCTGCCTCGGCCCCTGCCTTGGCTTTCTGCTTTGGCTTCCTCTGATGATAGACTGTTACCCGAAAGTCAAATAAACCCTCTCCTCTCCCCAGTTGGTGTTTTAGCACAGTAACAGACAGCAAAGTAGGACAGCCTATGATCCCAGTGCTGGGGAGGCAGAAGTGGCTGGTTCCCCCAAGCTCCTTGGTCCACCAGCCTCGCTGTGCCGGTGAGCGCTAGGTTCGGCAATATGGTGTACGGTAGATATAGTTGAGGCAAGACAAACATACTGATGTCACCGGACACTGACTTTTGGATAAGCTGTGCTTCTCTCTAAGTGTGAGAGCCAGTCTGCCTCGATTACTTCCTGCTGCCATGACAACGACTCCTCAGAAGTACCTCTCCAGAAACCAGTAGCTTAAACTTTAGTCATCTATGAGTCTACAAGCTAGAGACAGGTTGTCCTGACCATTCCTATCTTGTCCAGTTTCACTCACATGACTGACAGGGACATGCTTGTGGACTGGGCATGCTCAGTAGTTAAAAAACTTATTATTTGTGTGTGCTCACATGGACAGGTTAGCGAGTATGTCATGGCACAATCATGGACGACAGAGGCTAACTTTTTGGGGTTGGGTCTCTCCTTCCTCTTTTATGTGGGTCCCAGGTATGAAACTTTAGCTCTGGAATTGCCTCTCGGATCTGACTAGCTTAAAGATTCTAATGACTCAGTTTCCAACATGAAGAAAGCAGCAATCGTCCAAGTCTGTCTTCTTTATAGAGGTGCACACAATAGTTTTGCACCTGGTTAACCACCGGGAAAGAAAGGAGCTGGGTGAGTCTGTCTCTGGTGTTTCTGAACAGTTTTGGAAAAACAAGGATATAATGATGACGTTTGGTTGCTCTTAATATTCTTGGGCAAGAGATAAAGGGATAAGATGAACTCAGAGACATTCCCTGACTAATAATTATCTGTGGCAGACCATTCTGGGGATTAAATTGGAAGGCCACCACAGCGTATACAGTGCTCGGTATATTGGCTATTCATTCATATACACAGGATGTAGAAGTTCTCTTTTGCTTGTCTTTTATGGGAAGAAGAAAAATATGCCTCTCTTTAACTCGATGGTGTAATACTAAATTTAATGCCATGTTTATAACACATGTGGCAGATAGCTTGGACACAGTGGTAAGTTCATGCTGGGAAGCATCCAGCATTATTATCATTGATTAAAAGATGATTTTTTAAATTGTGCATGTGCATGTTTGTGTGCGTGCGTGTGTGCGTGTGTTTGTGTGTGTGTGTGTGTGTGTGTGTGTGTGTGTGTGTGTGTGCAGGGCCTGCTAAAGCCAGAGGCATTAGATTCCCCCTGACCTGGAGTTACAAACAGTTGCGAGTCACTTCACATAGGTGCTGGGAACCAAACCTTGTCCCCTGGAAAAGCCATGTTGCACTTTCAACAATGATCCACCTCTCTAGCCCTGTATTATAGCTATTCTAACCCACAAATATACAGTATTTTTATGACTTAAAGCCTTCTCCCAATTTAATATATTTAAATCTCCTCTTATTTATACCACATCAATGTCATTTTTCGCAGCTGAGCTGGGTGGTGATTTTTACAGTTAGAGACAGAGGAGTCCATGTTCCCTCTTATGCAGGCCCGGGACTGCTCCTCGGGGAAATGGGAACTTCATTAATAGCTAAATACATAAGAGGCTGCACAAAGAGCAAGTGTTACGTAGTAACACCCCCCCCCCGTGGTTTGATTCCAATCCATTTAGGAAAGATAATCAGGGACAGCGTTTTGAGATTTTATTTTAATTTTAGTGAGCGCGTGGTAAGACCATTAAAAACATTTGGTTACAGAGCTTAGAGATGAGCACATTTTATCTGCTTCTTCTAGCAGGTTCTTTAATGTAATCTTGTCGATATAATTTTGAAGCGGAAAGCAATGTCTAAATTGAAGTTGCTTTTTACTGGCTTTGCAAGCTCCATCTGTGCTGAATCTCAGCAGCTGCCCTTCCTCTGCCTTGGCTGGTGTGGCTGCCCGCGAGGCCCTTGGTCAGGTGGTGAAGGAAGAATGGGAGACCCTGGCCGGCTTCCTTGTCACCTGCCGCCTTTTGTGGTAAAACTTGAGTTCCATAGGACAGCATGATAGCCATGCGTTTCAAGTTAAGCAGTCTGGGGAAAAGGGAGTGTGTGCTTTCACGTTTTCTCTTAACACCATTTACCTGTCTCCTGACCTCCACCAGCACCTCTGAATGTTAGCTAGACATGGCGCTTATATTGCTGCCTGATCTAGGCTTGCTTTAAAAATCTTTAAAATAAGTTTTGAAGAGTTAATTTTGATCTGAGTGTGGTGGTTCATGCCTTTAATCTCAGCGCTCAGAAGGCAGAGGTAGGGGGGATCTCTGAGTTCGGAGGTCAGCCGAGGCCATATAGTGAGTTTCAGGCCAGCCAGAGCTACATAGTGAGACCCTGTCTCAAACAAAACAAAACAAAACAAAACAACAATAACAAAAAAAGCAGACAACAAACTTGTGTTAAATAATGATGCATTAAAGCTGCAAATGGTGGCAAAGCCTGTAACCCTAGCCCAGCAGAAGTGGATGCAGGAGACTGGTGAGTTCAAGGCCAACCTCAGCTACACAGTGAGCTTCAAGGTCTGAGGTGACTGTCTCAAAACCCCTACCAGTGACTAATGCAGTCAACCAGCAACTCGCCCAAGCTACCTTAGAGCATCACTTATATGGATGGCTGGCTTTTTAAGGCATCCTCCTCCACTCCATGTTTGTTCTGATCCTGGGCAGAAATGCAGTGATGAATTCTGCACCTCGATGTCTGCCACAATCACAGCTTTCCAGAAAGAAGCGGACCCGTGAAGGGTCTTGAATGAGGGAATTGCCGTCGTTAGCTGTATTTCATTATGAAGTGCTTTCAGACTTATCAGCCTAAACAATTGTATTTAGCTCACAATTCTGTGGTTTGGCGCTGGGCATAGTGATCAGCTGCCTGGTTATCCTGGTCTCAGCTGGCCTCATTTGTCTGTGGTTAGAAGATAGCCTGGCTGATCGTGGCTAGCAAGGTCGGGAAGGAAGTGAAACAAATCAGACACTGGGACATCAACAAAGCTTTGTGTTTAGAAAGCTCACTCTGAGATCGAGGATGAAGTGGAGCAATGCTCACAAGACTGCTCTGTGGATTCGAGCAGAAAATCTCCAGGGTTTAGCAAAAGCATCAACAACCTCTGAGTCAAGGCCATGACTGGACTACATTAACAAAGGCATTTATGTGATCCAGGACCATGCGTTGTGTTTCATTGCCAGACTTCTGTAATGTCCTGTAATCCTCTGATTTCCTCTAATTGTCCTTTAAAGACAGCCAGCCTCTGCCTTTGTATAGTACCTTTGTAATCTATGGTACTCGGCAGTTACGAATAATGCTCCTGTCAATATTTTTGCCCATGCATTTTGATGTGCACATTTGTATTCCCCGTAGCTATGCACATACCTAAGGCTGGAATTGCTACGTCAAATGGCTAGTCTGTGCTTAGTTTTGTAGATTCTGCCAAGTTCTTTTTCTCAGCGGTTGCAGTGGCTTGGGTATGATGAAGTCTCACTCTGAGGATTGAATAACACCCAACCGGAGGCACTGGAGATAGGTGATTTGGTCCACACGTAGGAGGTGGGGCCTGGGTCTTTGAATGGTGTATCTTGTCCTGGTTCCCTCCTGTTTTCTGCCGTGAGAAGGTGACCTGCTCTCCCAGGTGCTCCCTTCACCATGACTTCTGGCCACAAGGCAGGCCCACAGAAAGCATGACGTTCAGCAGACCCTGGAGATGAGCCAGTGAGCCAAAACAAAGTTGCCCTTTCCTGAAGCTGCTTTTGTCAGGTGTTCTGCGAGAGAGATGAGGGCCTAGCCAGCACAGCCACTGTGCCAATCCACAGTCCCTCAGCGGTGTCGTGACCCTGACATTGTATGGAATTACCAGGCTTAATGCCACCTGTCGTGGTGGAGGCAGAGGAGGAGCTTGTGGATTTAATGGACATTGTACAGATCATTTATCTTTGAATTCAGTTAACCACAAGAGCTTTTTTTTTTTCCTTACTGAATATAGCATAATCCTAAGAAGCTAAACATTTGTCCTTATATCCAAAGGACATCATCAAGGAGGCATCAAGGAACACCCCCCCCCCCCCCTTTTGGTTTCTCTGTGTAGACCTGGCTGTATTGAAACTATCTCTGTAGACTAGGTTGGCTGCAAACTCAGAGATCTGCCTGCCTCTGTCTCCTGAGTGCTGGGATTAAACGCTTACACCAGTGTGACTGCCTTAATATGTGCTGGACAAGGACAACAATGACGGACATGTCAGAATAGACTGGGAAACGCCCACAAGACCTCAATCCTACAGAAAGAACTACAGGGAACTGAGGCAAGCTGGGGGCAGAAAATGTGGTCCTCCCCAGGGGAGAGCTCAGTAGTTGGCTGTCCAATACCTAACCCTCAGCCCCGAAGACATACACACAAGTAATAGTGTACAGGCTGAGCAGGCTATATCTAGGAATATAAGTGTGTGTGTGTGTGTGTGTGTGTGTGTGTGTGTGCATGGAATAACAAAGAAAAAGAGACGGAATTTTAAAGAGAGCAAGGAGAGGTACATGGAAGTGTTTGCATGGAGAAATGTAATTATATCACACTCTTAAAAATAGAGTTCTTTGTAAATGGTGACTCTAATATGTGGTACCTTATGCTCCCCTTGTATCTTTTCACTGTCCTTCCTTCCTTCCTTCCTTCCTTCCTTCCTTCCTTCCTTCCTTCTGTCTGTCCTTCCTTCCTCCCTCCCTCCCTCTCTCCTTTTCTCCCTCCCTCCTTCTCCCTTCCCTCCAATAGGATCATTTACTATGTAGCCTAGACTGGTTTCAGCCCCTCAGGAGCTGGGTCTTCAGGTGTATACTACCATGCTTAGCTCTCCTGGCTCATTTGAGAAAGATAAGTTTTGACTTAATACAGCACAGCATAGCAAGTTTGCTTCTTCAATACTGTTATGATTTTTCCACTTTTGCAAGAAGACCTGAGGTTTACCTTCTGAAAAGCTGTGTGTGCAGTGCGGTGTTGCTCTTCCCAGATAAAGGACTGTGTGTCTCATCCAGAACTTCCTCATGCCCCCCAGTAGGGATTTTACCTGTTCTGTTTCTCTGTCTTCTTTTGGCTCTGTCTGGCACCCGCTGCTGTGTTTTTAACATGATCTATCCTATGGGAGGTTCCATGTGCCGTCATGCTTGTGTGTTCTCATTCCGATGTTGTTTGGAAGTATCCTGACCCCCTAAGTTCACTCTTTCTGCCCTAGTTCACTTAGCTATTAGTGAGACTGGAGGACTGGAATCCATACTAACATTACACTGTGAAATATCCCTGTCTTAAGATATGTCAAGATGGAGACCCCCCCCACATTCATGCACACACACACACACGTTATGTAATCCTGGCTAATCTAGAACTTATTATGAAGTCTCACTGACCTTGAACTCTTGGCAATTTTTCTGCCTTGGTTTCTAGAGTGATAGGATTATAGGTAGTTGCCTCATGCCTGGTTTATTTCAATGTTTTTAAAAACTTAAATTAAAAACTTGTTCATTTTATAGCTGGGCGGTGGTCCGCACGCCTTTAATCCCAGCACTCGGGAGGCAGAGGCAGGTGGATCTCTGTGAGTTCGAGGCCGGGCTGGACCGACAGCCTCCAAAACAATACAGAGAAACCCTGTCTTGTAAAACAAAAACAAAAACAACAACAAAAAACTTGTTCATTTTACGTGAATTGGTATTTTGACTACATGTATGTCTACTATGCACTACACGTGTATCCTGGGACTGGAATTACAGTCAGTTGTGAGCTACCATGAAGGGGCCAGGAACTGAACCAAGGTCCTCTAGAACAGTCAGTGTTCTTAACCTCCAAGTCATCACTCCATACGGGGTCCATATGTAGTTGCAGTTGTTTTGTCTTGATGGATCGATAGTTTTATCACTACAAAGAGTTCATAGTGTCTTCTGGAAGTCTTTAGCTTGTACTCAAAGTCTGTCTTGTCTGACAGAAAGATGGCCACCCCTGCTCTCTTCTGGTTACCATTTGCATGGAATATTTGTCCTTCTATCTTCTCTTTCAGCTCAAACTGTTCTAAAGTGGAAAGTGAGTCTCTTGTACGTAGTGTGTAACTGAATCTGCTTTTGATTTGTTTAGCCACCCTGTGCCTTTTGTTTGAGGAGCACAACCCACTGGCGTTTGAAGTAATTATTGACAAGAGGGATTCCCTGTTGTCTGCAGAACTGTCTTCTGTCTGTCGCACAGCTCGTTTGTGCTCCCTGGTCTCCTGCTGTCACACATGTCTTCCAGTGGTTTTCATACTGATATGCTTGCCTTCCTTTTCCTTTTGTATGATATCTGCAGATACCTCCTCAGTTACCACAGGGCAGCTGCAGGATAATACACAGGAGAAGTCCACCCCAAGACAGCCACAGCTTCAGTAGCCCATGTCCTGCCCCTCCACAGTATGGCCACTGGTCTCCATTTACATCCGTTTGCATTACCTATGCAGTAATGTCATTTGTTTTGTTCTTTTAGTACTTTTATAGTAGAACTAAAGGGACTTACTTGCTTCTATCATGGCAGTGCTGAACACTTTTAAACATTTCAATTGCACGTGGAGGGTCAGAGGACAACGTGGGAGTTGGTTTTCTCCTAGTAACATGTGGGTCCTGGGGACTGAACTGGGGTGGACAGGTGTGGCAGGGAGCTCCTTTACCCGCTGAGCCGTGTTGAGGGCCCACAGTAGTCCAGTGCTCTCCGTGTTCTGTCGGGAACTGTCCCACTTTAGTATTTGATTGTTTTGTTATTTAATTCTCTTTCTAGTCTATCGATTGGCTCTGAAATTCATTCCATATGTTGTCTTCAGACAGAAAGCCCGGCCAGTGTTAAACTGATGAGAACAGATCTTGCGCTTGATCTTGGTCAAAAGGCCAGGAAGTGATGATGCCTTTGAAGCCTGGTCCTCTCAGTATTGGAGGCGCTTTCCCAACACTACAGGCACACACCACCAAACTCATCTTTCCCCCTTTTTCTTTTTATTTATCCTTCTCTTGTGAAATGCATCCTGACCACATTCTCCCTTCCCTCCTTCCTCCCAGCTCTCCCCACCTCACCTCTGTTCCAGAACCCATTGTTCCCTCTGTTTCCCTTCAGAAACAAGCAGGGCTCCCAGGGACATCAACTGAATTGCATAACAAAATGCTATCAAACCTCTCTTATAGAAATTTAAAAAAATCTTTGAGCAATTTGGATGTATCATTTTGCTTTTATGTAGCTTGCATGTTTTTTGCTGAAAAGTCAAATTTGCTTATAGCCTGATAGAGTCCCCTTGTTTGCAATAGCTACATCTTACCTGGCCTCCAGTCTCTGACTCTGCCACCACCCTGAGATTGCATTGTGCATCTCTAAACTGGCCTTGAACTCACCACATGGCCTGGGCTTGCCTAGAACTCACCATATAGCTTGGGCTGGCCTTGAACTCACCACATGGCCTGGCCTGGCCTAGAGAACTCACCATATAGCTTGGGCTGGCCTTGAACTCACCATATGGCCTGGACTGGCCAAAGTTCCTCCACACAGTGTAGGTAATTTACAGGTCCACATTAGGGATGAACTGCTCTTCTTGGTTCACTGACTCCAATGTCCATGTCATCTAGGAACACAGACACACCCAATACAGTGTTTGACAAACTATCTGACCCCCTGGGACCTACTCAAGCTAGTGCATAGTTAACCATCACAATGCTGTGGTTGTACACTTGTTTCTCTTCTTTCTTGAGCCTTTATTCTTGAAGTTTTGCAGTTATCAATCTAATGACTTTGCTGTTATTTGGGTTTTCTATATATGTATCATATTATTGGCCAATTTTATTTTTTCTCAAAGTTTATAAGTTTTATTTATGTAATGTGTATACATGAGCTTGAATGTTTCAAGGCACATGTGTGGAGGTCAGGTTGTTGTCCTCAAGTTTGTTCATTCTGGATATTTTATCTAAATTGATTAATGCAAAATGTGACCTTTTATGCCTGCATTATTTCTGCCATGAGCATCTCACACTGTCAAATGATCCATTATAAGGATATTGCAAATTTTCTTTTACCATTAGCTATTTGACATATGCTGGGAGTTTCTACACTTTTTGAACATTGCACTAGTGTGAATATTCATATGCAAGTGTTTGTTAATGTATACTTTAATTCCTTCTTATTTTTTATATACCTAGGGGTAGAGTTGCTGTGGCATATGCTACCCTAGGTTTAATGGTATTAACTGTTTTGCCAACTAGATACCTTTGGCCAGTGTGGTTTGAAGGTCGCAGTTTCCCCCATAAACTTTATATCTTAGCTATCCTGTTAGGTGTGAAATTTTATTTATTTATTTACTTTTTGCAGCTTTCATTGTTCCTTCCCAATAATTAGTGGTGCTGGGCATCTTTTTATGTGCTCGCTGGCAAGCTTACTGTCTTTGGAGAAAATCCTTTCCATATGTAAAACTTAGATTATTTGTCTTTTTATAAGGTGATAGACTCCTTAGATATTAGGGATTCAAGCTTCTTACCACATGAATTATTTATAAATATTGGGTTTCTCTTCAGTTTGTTGATGCTTTTGAAACACAAATGCTCTTGTGATAAAAATCTCGTCTGTTTGTATTTTTTTTGTGTGCCAGTTTTGATTTTGGTGTTCTATCTAGGAAGTCATCGCCTGATGCATGGTCATGAAAATTGACTCATATTTTTAAAATGTTATAACTGTAGCTATTGTAGGTAGAGCTATGACCATTTTGAGCCCATTTCTGCATACAATGTGAGGGAAGGGTTCAGATCACCCCCTTTTTTGGCATAGGGAAGGGTTCAGATCACCCCCTTTTTTGGCATAGGGAAGGGTTCAGATCACCCCCTTTTTTGGCATAGGGATGTCTACCACACTTGTTGAAAAAAATATTTGCTTGACTTTTCCTGAAATTTCCTGTGAATCAACCCATCATGAATGCAAGGGTTGATCTCTGGCCTTTTGATGCTGTTTTATTGATCTAGATGTCATCTTTCAGGATTGTTTCCTTGCCTTTTGCCTTTGTCAATCTTACGTGTGTAATATGATTTTTTAAAAAATATTTATCATTTGGTGTTCATAAGTACCTTAAGCTTGTGACTTCATGTTTCTAATCCTTTGAAAAATTGCCTTAAATGTTTCTTCATATTACTGCTTTTAAATAATGTCCTTTTAATTAAGTTATATTTCTTAAATACCACTAAAAACCACATACAGAGATACACATTCACATACATGCAAACACATACCCTCACATGCATGTATACACATATACACAGCACACATACACACATGTACATATATATATGTGTACACACAAATGCATGTGCATACATACATATAACGTGAATAATTGGTAATATTTAGAGAATGTTCTTTTGTTTTTCAGTGCAATTTAAGGCAGTATCTAGATAGTATTCAGTTGCACAAGTGTGGTTTGTTTAAATAGCTCTTTATTGATGAAAAGCTACACAAACGTAACACCTGTTTGTGGAGTGCACTTCTCCCTTGCCTTGTCCCTTTCTGATTCTTGGTAACTCGTCTTTTCTAAGTGCAAATACAAAGCCACGAAAACTCTCTCAGAAGGATTTACTCTCTTCCTTCCGGTTTTGCAAACCCCTCCTTTGTTATCACGGGTTGTGAGCTTTGGTTTGCCTGTCTGTATATTTTTCTTCCCAATGCGGACCTCTTATGATCAAGGGTCATGCCTGAGTTATTTTGGTCTGTCAGTTGCCTAGTGAGATTTTTAAACCAGTAAACACTCAATAAAGACTGAATAAATAAACGAGCTTTTCCCCCAAGAGATCTCCATCTTCCTGTCCTTCTTGCTCTGCGCATTAATTCCATCAATTATCTTAAGTGTTCCATTGCTGATTGCTGAAGCTGGGCACAGGACTCAGACCGTTTATAACCATACAGCAGTTTTATTGCAAGCAAGACTGCAGGGTGACAGTGTCCGGAGAAGGATGCATACATTTAGATAATCCAGAGGTTCCATGCTCGGGTTGCTTTCCTTCCCCTGCTGGGTCAAATAACGCACACTTTTGTCTCAGGCTCCGGAGCCTTAGCCATTGTGTTTGGAAAGCCCCTTGTACCAGGAGGTTCAGAGGCTTCCTGTCCCACTAACGGTTTCTATTGCTGTGAAGACACACCATGACCAAAAGCAAGTTGGAGAGGAAAGGGTTTATTTGGTTTACACTTCCAGATTATAGTTTTTCATTGGAGGAATTTGGGACAGGAATTCCAGTAGGGCAGAAAACTGGAAGCAGGAGCCATGGAGTGCTGATTACTGGAGTACTCAACTCCCTCCCTCCCCTTCCTCCCCTCCCTCCCTCCCTCCCTCCCTCCCTCCCTCCCTCCCTCCCTCCCTCCCTCCCTCCCTCCCCCTCCCTCCTTTTCTCCTTCTTACTTTTGTTTTTTTTAAGACAGAGTTTCACTGTGCAGCCCTGGCTGTCCTGGAACTCACTCTGTAGAGCAGGCTGGCCTGGAATTCACAGAGATCCACCTGCCTCTGCCTCCCAAGAGCTGTGACTAAAGGCGTGAGCCACCAGCAGCAGCCTTACCCTGCTTTCTTTTTTTTATTATTTTAATTTTAAATAGCTTGTTTCACATGTCAATCCCAGTTCCCTCTCCCTCCCCTCCTCACGCACCCCCCATCCCTCCCCAGCCTCCCACCCTATGGCCAATTCCTTCCACATGAGGGATATCTAGAGTCTGTCATTTCACTCAGGGTAGGGTCTAGGCACTCCCCTAAGAGTCCAGGCTGAGAGAGCATCCTTCTTTGTGTTATGGACACACAAAGTCTGTTTGTATTCCAGGGATAAACACTGATCCACTGCTCAGGGCCCCATAGGTTGCCCAGGCCTCCTCACTGACACTCACATTCGGGGGGGTCTGTATCAGTCGCATGCTGGCTTCCCCGCTGTCGGTCTGGGGTTCAAGAGCTCTCCCCTCTTCAGATCAGCTGTTTTGCCAGCCCATTCTTTGCCAATTTGCTCATTGCTCCACTCTCTCTGTCACTGGGTTCCTTGGGTTCAGTTCAGTGCTTAACTGTGGGTGTTTGCCTCTGCTTCCATCAGTCACTGGATGAAGGCTCCAGGATGGTTATAGACATCAAGTTCATTATCAGGAATGGGCATTCGAGGTGGTCTCTCCACTATTGCTTAGCTTGCCAGTTGGTGTCCTCCCTTTAGATCATTAGAGGTCACACTGGTGCCTGATCTGTCTTCTAACCTATGATTCCCTCTTCCCCCTATTCTACCCCCCCACTCAACCTTCCTGTTCCCCCATGACCTACTCTCTCTTCCTCTTCTCCCCCTCTCTTCTTCCCAGCTCCCACTCCCCACCACCCCTCGCCGTGTTCCCCATCCATTCAGAGGATCTTGCCTCATTCCTCTTCTCTTGGGTACTATGCATATATTTTAGGTTCTTTTTTTTGCAGATTTTTTTTTAATTTTTAAAAATTTTTTATTTTAATTTTAAATAGCTTGTTTTACATGTCAATCCCAGTTCCCTCTCCCTCCCCTCCTCCCGCACCCCCCACCCCGCCCCAGCCTCCCACCCTATTGCCAATTCCTTCCGCATAGGGGATATCTAGAGTCTGTCATTTCACTCAGGGTAGGGTCCATTAGCCTGCTTTCTTATAGAACTCAGGACTATCATCCCAGGGACAGCACTCCCCACAATGGCCTGGGCCATTCCCCACCAATCACTAATCACAAAAATGCTCTACATACTTGTCCATAGCCCAGTCTTATGGAGGCGTTTCCTTAATTGAGGCTCCCTTCTCTCAAATGACTTTAGCTTGTGCCAGGTTGACATAAAACTGTCCAGGCCACTGCCCTGGGCCATGTCACTCACAAGGAGCTAGCTATACCTTACAGTCATGTGATCAAGTGTAACTGCCAAGTTGCCTGTCTCTTCCAAAACTAAGTTCAGGCTATACATATCATGGATTCCACTCTATGAATTCAGCTAACTGTAGATGGATATTATCTGAAAAAGAAAAATATAAAACCAAAACAACAGCACATCTCTGCTGAGAATGTGTAGAATTTCTTGTCATTATATATTAACCTCAGCAAGAAACTACTTACACAGCTTATATAGAGTTAGGTATTCCAAGTAATCTAGAGAGAATTCAAAGTACACAGGAAAATAATGACATATCCATCAGTGAATTGAAAGTCCAGTAATAGCCAGGCAGTGGTGGCACATACCTTTAATTCCAGCAATGAGGAGGCGGAGGCAGGTGGTCTCTGTGAGTTCAAGACCAGCCTGGTCTACAACAGCTAGTTCCAGGACAGCCTCCAAAGACACAGAAAAACCCTGTCTGGAAAACAACAACAGCAACAAAAAGAAAGTCCAGAAATAAACCCTGTATTTATGGTGAATTGATGTGACACTATATACAAATACTTAGTCATTTTATTTATGAGCAACCCAAGATTCTGGTTTCAATGGAAGAATCTAGAAACCAACCCTCAAAGGCACCAAGGAAGCCATAAATTCAATTATTTTTTATTCCTAAATACTGACAGACTGATACATTATGTCCCCCAAACCACCCATAGACCCATGGCTAGAACCTCCTTTTCTTTTAGTTGTTATAATATGTGGTAAGGTCATTATTAAGTGTTGGGGAGATTTGGATGAGCACATTGACACAGTTAAGATGATTTTCAAACACCGAGAGAAGTGTGATGTTGGGATAACTCTTCTCCCCTTGAGAGCATCATACACCCTTTTACCTGGGAAGCATCAGTGTTCAGCTAAAAAATATATATATTTATAAATAATGTTTATATATATAAAACAAATACATTATATATAAATAAGATTTATACATCTAAAATAAATATATATTACATATAAAAATATATAAAATTTATATTTGTATAAATTTTTATACATAAAATTAAAAATATATCCAGTTGGATTTTGAAATATATTATCTGGCCAATAGCTACCTACTCTCAAAATTATGGATATCCTCTTAGACAATCTAACTAGATGTTAAGTAGCTCAAAACAGTGCGCGGATGAGGAGGAAGTAATGCTTGACCCAGGTTTGGGTACCGCTGAAGGTCTTAAGTTAGGGTTATAGTTCCTCTCCCCTCGTTTCAGTTCTCACCTAAGAGCTCTCAGGGATGCAGGTGTGAGGGGAGTCTTCATTTGTCTGAGGCTTTCTTCCTTTTCTCCCTTTAGGATTTGTCTATTTGTGTTTGTGTGGGCATTTCTGTGTGTACCACTGCTTGCAGGTGTCTGTGAAGGCCAGCAGAGCGGTGGGATCCCCTGGAACTGGAGTTGCAGAAGCTTGTGGATTGCCTGATTGGGGGGGGGCTGGGAACTGAACCCTAGGTTTTCCGCAGATAAGTAAATGCTCTTAACTCTTGTGCTGTCTGTCTGGACATAAAGGCTTACTTTTAAAATTTATAATATTTGTGCTCATTTTAATCAATTACTGAAAGGCATGTCCATCTCATTTCCCTTGGAGAAAAACCTTTAGCTCCTTCAAAGCCCTTTCATTGAACATGTTTTGGGCTCAGTTTCACACTCCTTTACTGCATAGCGCACCCCGTCTGACATATCCTGGGTGTTAAGTAGACATCTACTAAGTGACTTAAGGGATGCACAGTGGTTGTCATGACACATAAAGCTCAGATCTTTCCCGCTACTCAGCTTCCTACTTTGCCTTCTAACCTGTTAAACATTGTTGGAGGACACGATCCCACTGGGCTGGTATGATGCATTCCAAATTCCTGCCATTAAATCCAGCTGGGCCTTCAGTGTTACTGAGCAGTCTTTTTTTAAATGAGGTCTTGCTGCTTCCTTAGAACGTTCATAGCCCCAGGTTATCCCACAGACTTTAACCTACCGTATCCCTGGTCCATGTGACCTTCTTATAGCCTCAGGATCCAAGCTTGTGGACAATGTCTCATTGCCTGGCCTTTCCTCTAGGTACTTCTACACGTCCATGGCTAGGTACATCCTAGTTTTTGCCTTTTTATTGCAAACCTCCCCATCTTTTACTATCCACTACTGTCCCCTTCCAACCTACCTCACCATCCATTAAATATAGAACAGTGCTTTGCTGGTAAGTCAAGGTCACTTGTCCTTCTTGTTGCCCGTAACAAGTTACTCCAAAGTTACTGGTGTAGACCAGCAGTCATTATCTGTGAGCCAAAAGTTCAGGGAGGGCACAGCGAGTGTGAATTACCACTTGTACTGAGTCATTCTCATTGCTGTGACAAAATACCCGACCATAAAGTCCTTCAGGAAAACAGGTTTATTGTGGCTTGCAGTTTGAGGGTTACAGTCCACCATGTTGGGGAAGGTATGGGGACAGGAGTGAAGTGACTGGTCATATTGTGTGCAATAAAGATTAGTCATCATATTTTTGCCCCGTGATACCCATGTGTTTATTTAGAAATACAAGGAAGATTGGTTGCATGTCTGATGTACATGATAGGAGAAACAAAATCAAGACTGGGCGCTGGAAGCCTGAATGGCTCCTGCCTTTGGGTCGGCTTTCTCATAGCATGGAAGACTCAAAGCCTTTGGAAGTCTTCAATGGCGGGAGTTTAAGTCTTTAGGTGTTGTGTCCCACTGAGTAAGGAGAAGTTGTATTTCTTCCTCTAAATTAAAAAAAATATTTATTCAGGTGGTGGTAGCATATACCTTTAATCCCAGCAGAGGCAGAGGCAGAGGCAGGTGGATCTCTGTGAGTTTGAGGGCAGCCTGGTTTACCGAGCTAATTCTAGGACAGCTAAGGCTGCACAAAGAAACCTTGTCTTGAAATAAAACAAAAACAAAACTATGTGTTTATGTACATATATATATGTTTAGAATTGTTTACTTCATGTGCATGAATGTTCTGTTTCTTCATTATGTGTGTGTCCAGTGCCCATGGAGGTCAGAGAGGATATCAGATGCCCTGGACCCATTGTAGATGGTTGTGAGCCACCTTGTGGTTGCTGGGGAACAAGCTCACAGGTATTCTTACACCAGCCATTTGTGTTTCCCTTCAGTGCCAGCTTCTCCTAGCTTCCACGTCTGTGGCACAGTGCTGCTTGAAAGAGTGAAGAATGTCACCCGTATCCAAGGGAGAAGGGCCAGAGCCCTTACATTTCAAAGCCAAGAGAGTAGAAAATGGAGTTAGAGAACAGGAGGCTGGTGGATAATTTTCTGCAGCCATTGGAAGAAAATACTGTCTTCCATGTCATTTCTGTTACCACCTCCCCAGTCCAACCTAACCTTTGACCTGTAAGTCAGAGGCTTTCCCCTGACCAGGGCTCCTTCAATGGCCTTTTCTCTTCCTCTTGCCTGTGTTATCTGCTGTCTGAAATTTGATCTACCCACGATCATTGTGCCATTGCCCCTTTCAATTTCCCTTCTGTAATTCTGTTTCTCATCCCCCTCTTATTGAGGCATGATTCACTCTCACCGTAATCTCTTGCCTTCCTTGTCCTCTACCTTCCTGAGTATTTTTCTTATGCCTGTGAATGTATTCCTATTCCTCAAAACTCATAGGGCCTTTTGCTTATTTGTTTTAGGAGATAAGGTCTCAGGTAGCTCAGGTTGGCTTTAAATTCACTATGTTGCTGAAGATGACTGAGTTCCTGTTTTCCTGCCTCTGCCTTTCAAGTCCTAAGATATACATACATATCACCATTTGTGGCTACCCACTGGGGGGAGTTTAAAGTTCTCATACCCTACGATATCTTTGTATTATTTTATACAGTGACATCTATGTATGTGTGTAATGGAGATAATTAATATGAACTTTCTGAAGAGCCTTTCCTTTTTCTATCCCCACCTTTTTTTTTGAGGTTTCCATATATAGTCTAGGATGTCCTTGAACTCACAATCTTCCCATCTCAGGCTCCCAAGTGCTAGGATTACAAGCATATATGCATGTCCCTACTCTTGTCCTCAGAGTGTTTTCCTCATCAGAGGGCCTCATCCACTATCTCAAGTTTTGACTTCTTTCCATGTCTTTAAGATCTATCTCTGTAAGGCTGATGTGTTGGTACACACCTTTAATCCCAGCACTTGGGAGGCAGAGGCAGGCAGATGTCTGTGAGATCGAGACCAGCCTGGTCTAGAGAGTGAGTTACAGGACAGGCTCCAAAGCTACACAGAGAAACCCTGTCTCCAAAACAAACAAACAAAAACAAAAACAAAACAAAGATCTATCTCTGTAAAACCTTTCTCAATTAGTCTGCCTCTGCCATCTGGATTTCCATTTCTTGTGGCTATTAAAAACATTAGGCAGGTCTGGAGAGGTGGCTCCGTGGTTAAGAGCACTTGTTACTATCGCAGAGAACCGCATGGTGGTTCACAACTATTGGTAACTCCAGTTCACGGGGGTCCAGCTCTTCTGGCCTCCAATGGCACAGGCATGCACACAGCACACACACATACATACATGCAAAATACTCAAATACATAAAATAAAGACAAATCTTAACAGCAACAACAACAAAACAAGTTAGGCACATAAGAATCCTTTCAAGTCTATACCTTAACTGTGAGTTTGGACAGAATAACAGATTTGGATCTGACCGGACAGTGGTGGTGCACACCTTTAATCCTAGCACTCGGGAGGCAGAGGCAGGTGGATCTCTGTGAGTTCGAGACCAGCCTGGTCTACAAGAGTTAGTCCTAGGACAACCTCCAAAGCCACAGAGAAACCCTGTCTCCAAATCCAAAACCAAAACCAAACCAAAAACAACCAAAGACCAAAAAAAAAAAAAAAAAAAGACAAACCAGATTTGGATCTGAGTTTTATTATACAAATCTCAATTTAACTTTGTATCTTGACACAGCAGATACTTCACAAACCCTGACATCTGAAAGTCTAAGGCATGGCTGTGTGGAGTAGTTGTGGCTTAGGCTGTCTTATGATGGTACAATCTAAGTGTTTGGTGGCTTAGGCTATTTTATGATGGTACAATCTGATGGTTTGGTGGCTTAGGCTGTCTTATGATGGTACAATCTAAGTGTTTGGTGGCATAGGCTGTCTTATGATGGTACAATCTGAGGGTTTGGTGGCTTAGGCTGTCTTATGATGGTACAATCTGAGGGTTTGGTGGCTTAGGCTGTCTTATGATGGTACAATCTGAGGGTTTGGTGGCATAGGCTGTCTTATGATGGTACAATCTGAGGGTTTGGTGGCTTAGGCTGTCTTATGATGGTACAATCTGAGGGTTTGGTGGCATAGGCTGTCTTATGATGGTACAATCTGAGGGTTTGGTGGCATAGGCTATCTTATGATGGTACAATCTGAGGGTTTGGTGGCATAGGCTATCTTATGATGGTACAATCTGAGGGTTTGGTGGCTTAGGCTGTCTTATGATGGTACAATCTGAGGGTTTGGTGGCATAGGCTGTCTTATGATGGTACAATCTGAGGGTTTGGTGGCTTAGGCTGTCTTATGATGGTACAATCTGAGTGTTAGCAAAGCTTCACTTGTTTCTTGACAGCCCACTTCTAAGTTCATTTACACGAGTGCTGACTGGACTACAGCTCCTTGCCATGAAGTCCCTCTTCGTAGGACTATTCATGACACGACTTTCCTTCAGTAGTGATGACGAAAGAGTACATGAAGCACAGCCTCAAAAGACATGAGATTCCTGGCTGTCCTACCCCAGAATGCTACAGGAAGAAAGGGTATGAACACCAGGATGCCAGGGCACTGGGGACTGTCTTGGAGTCTGGCTGCCAGCTGAGGCATCCAACCCAGGTGTGTTTAGTCTGCTAGTCCCTCCCTGTTTCCTCAGGGCTATGCCAAATCAACTCAATTTCCATATGCTTTGACTGTTTTCTGAATCTGCCCGATGCTGCACTACCGAGTGAGCCCTGTGGAGCCTGGGTGGGGTCTGATCCTGCAGTTCAGTTCTTACACTTAAGAACACTGCTTGGGATCGTGTGCCTCTCAAGACCCAGCCCTGGATTTCCTTTCAGCTACATGGGTTATATGGGTTATTTTTTCTTTACCCCTCTGTCCTTACGCTCCAGGCCGCTGCTCTTTCTGGTCCTTTGATGGAGAGGAACCAGGAGCTTTGTTGTGCTGACTTGGCCATAAACTTTCTGCAGCTGAGTGGCTTCCACACCTAAGTTACACACAAGGGTTCCCTTACGTGAGTCAGCTCACAATTCCTGTGGTCTAGGAAAAGGGTGTCCTAAGAGTTTTGGGTGTCTATATCAGCTTCAGTGACTGGCTACTCCTAGACCGCTCTGGAGCTTGGCATGTGGCTTGCTGTGAATCTTGATTAAGAAAGAAAGGAAGTGAAGTGAGAAGAAAAAGAACATTCCTTACTTTATTATCTCAGTCTTATACGGGGCCCCATTCTCACGCCGTGGGTCAGAGGTGGAGGACTTGTCTTGGGCTCTTGTGTCTGTTCTGAGTTCACAGCTCTTGGGTTTGGAAGGCTTTCTGTACAGTCTAGGGACAAGAAAGGAAAATGAACAAAGTCTCAAAAATATATCAGATGGTTTATGATCGTCTTTCATTGCTGGGACTTTCTGTCTTTGGTAACTTAAGGTGTTTCAGCTTTGATTTTGGTTATATTCAGTATCAGGCTACCAGATAAAATACAAGTCACCCTGTGTCATAGTTCTTAAATTTGCACAGGACACACACTATAAAATTCACTGTTGAAGGGGAGAGAGAAATCTACTAAAACATACTGTTTGGAAAGTCCTTAATTATATCGAATACTTTGTATATCAATTAAAAAAATAAAATTTATTAAAAAATTGTTTATGTGAAAAAGAAACTTTGCTAGGCATGCTGCCCATTTGATGTATAAACCCGGCAACTCCAGTCAGTAGGAAAGGATAGATAGACAGTGCTTACTCCCTTCTCCTAAAACTTCACCTCATTATCTCAGCAGCCGCCTCCTCCACCGTTTCATGGAAGAACAGAATGTAGCTCGCCACTCCACTGTTGATAATGAGAGCAGCTTTCAGGTTTTTTTCCTCCTTTGAATAATGCCACGGTGACATTCATTTACGTTTATCTTTGCACACTTTTAGTCTCAGTTGCTTTATGCCAAATGAGGAAGTGCAACTAACTGCCTAGCTCAGAGGGCTGTTGTGAGAATCAAACGATACGGCGAGTGTGAACACGCTTGGGAAGCTGCTAAGTGACGGGAAGGATTGCTCAGCATTCGCCTTTTGGTTGCATTGGACTTAGATGCACACAGGCTTCGCTTCCTTCACTGGTTTGGGGAGTAAATGTCCCCATGGACTCAGTGTTGAACACTTGGCTCCCAGCTACGGTGCTATTCTTGGAGGTAGAAGTTAGCTGGGGGAAATGGACCACTTGGGGGAGGCGTGTCATTGAAGGTCCGACCAGGACTCTACTCCTCTCCTGGTCATGCTTATTGTCTACCGTGAAGTGAACAGACTCATGATTACCCACTGCCAACACGATCAGCCTGACAAGGACCCAAATCAATGGACCCAGGGTCTGCAGACCGAGACCTCCGAAACAACGAGCTTAAGTAAATAGCTCCGTGTAAGCTTCAGGTCAGATGTTCTGCTCTCAGTGATGCAAAACCTATCAGATTAAAAAGAAACAAAGCCTTCAGGGGTAGAACTTATGATATTCGGCCTTGTAATCTATCCTACCAAATTCTGTCACAGTGCTTTAAAAAGTTGACTCTAAATAACTGAAAGCTGAATAACAGAATTAAATGTGTTTTTTAAAAGTATTTATTTTTTTAAACTAACGAGGTATAAAATACGATTTTCTTTAACTAATGGTGTGTGCATGTATGTATGTGCTAGGTTGGGTATTTGTAGAGGTCAGAGACATTGGATGCCCCAGGGGTGGAGTTAGAGGTAGTTGTGAGTTGCCTGGGTTCTGGGAATTGAATTTGGGGTCTCCTGGAAAAGCAAAAACATATATGTAACCACTGAACTATCTCTTCAGTCCCTATGTCTACCTTCTTTAGTTAAGTTTACCTTCTTCTTTTTCCTTCTCCCTCAGGATAAGTTTTTATGAGATCCCTTTCTCAAATCACCTATTTAAAAACTGATTTCCTAAAGTTATTGGTCTTCAGGGTTTTCTATCTTCCTTTTGGTGGGGGGGGGGGAGGAGAAAGGGGTTAGCCAGCATTACTACATAGAACCAGCCAGCCTTATAATGATATCCTCATGTCCTAACCTCCTGGATATTAGTATTACAGGTGGGCACCAGCCTTATAATGATATCCTCATGCCTCGGCCTCCTGGATATTAGTATTAGAGGTGGGCACCAGCCTTATAATGATATCTTATGTCTTAGCCTCCTGGATATTAGTATTACAGGTGGATACCCCGTGCCCAGCCTGGTTTTCAAGTCTTACAGGCATGCTTATCAAGTTTTCAGGTGATTCAGTCAGACTCAGGAACTCCAGATTGCAAACACCATTTCAATATTGCAAGTGTTGACAGTTGCCCTACTGAGTCACACACTGAGGGACTTTTTGCTTTAATGTAGTCAGAATCCCAGTGGTTGAAAGACTCAGTGGTTGAAAGTTAGCTTAAAGCATAAAGGTGAGTACTCATGATTGACACTCTGCAGGTGTCCCTAGCTTCTCAGAGTGACTAAATTACACCTCTGTGGTGATTTGTTTTGTCGACTCGCCTGGATCTAGTATCACTTAGGATCATCTCGGATCATCTCGGGTCATACATCCAGGCAGGTCTATGTGGGTATTTCTGGAGAAGTTTCCCACAAGAGGGAAAACACACTTTGAATGCTAATGGCGTCATCTTATGGGCTGGAATAGGAGAAAAGCCAGCTGAGCGCCAGACTTCACCTCAGCTTCCCCATGCATACGTGACGTGATCAAGTACTTCATGCTCCCCCTAGGATGGACTGGCCCTTCAAACAGCCAAGTGAACCCTCTCTACCTCGAGGTGCCTTTTGTCAGGTGTGTGGCGAGAACAAGGAGAAATGTGACTGAGAAATAGGTACTGAGGCGTGGAGCTATCGCTGTGACCAATGTGGCCACACTGTTGGCAGGCCTGTACGGCCAGCTTGTGGGAAAATGAGGAAGAGTACAGCGCTACAGGCCTCAGAGCCGTGGAAAGCTGTAAGCAGAGTTTAGCGGGCTATTCTGGTGAGCTCAGCACAGGACACTGAGTGAACTGTGGAACGTGGAGGGTCAGCTCATGAGGTTTCTAAGAGGAGTTGAGGTCTCTCCTGAAACCTGGGTCAGAAGATACTAAGATTACACACTGCCAAGCAGTCTGGCTGCAATTTGTCCCTATTATAGAAACTTGAGTGAGGTTGAGCCCAATGGTGTACTAATTTGTTTGGTGGCAGAGATTTCAAGATGGCATAACACTCTGGCTGTGGTATGGTTTTTTAAAATTAACTTATTTTACATTCCAATCCCAGTTCCTCCTGCTGCCTCTCCTCCTGCTCTCCCTTCCTTTCCCCCATTCCACCTCTTATTCACTCCTCAGAGAGGACAAGGCCTCCTCTAAGATGTCAACTAAGTCTGTCCCATCACCTCGTTGAGGCAGGACCAAGGCACTCTCTCCCCCATGTCTAGGCTGAGCAAGGTGTCTCTCCATATAGAATGGGCTCCACAAAGTCAGCTTATGCATTAGAGTTAGATCTTGGTCCCACTGCCTGTGGCTTCATATACTGCCCAAGCCACACCATTGTCACCTGTGTTCAGGTCCTAGTTCAGTCCCAGGTTGGTTCCCCAGTTGACAGTTACAGAACAATGATCTCTCACTAGCTCTTGTCAGCTGATTCTGTGGGTTTCCCCATCATGGTCTTGACTCCTTTGTTCATATTTTCGCTCCTCCCTTACTTCAGTTGTACTCCAGGAGCTTGGCTCATTGGTCAGTTGTGGATTTCTGCATCTGCTTCCATCTGGGGTTGTGGATTGTAGGATGGTTATAATTTGCTTTATGTCTGGTATTCACTTATGAGTGAGTAACACTATATTTGTCTTTCTGGATCTAGGTTACCTCACTCAGGTTATTTTTTCTAGTTCTGTCCATTTGTTTGCAAATTTAAAGATGTCATTGTTTCTTACCATTGAGTAGTACTCCATTGTATAAATCTACCACATTTTCTTTATCCATTCTTCAGGTGGGGGGCATTTAGATTGTTTCCAAGATCTGGTTATTACAAATAATGTTGCTATGAACATAGTTGAGCAAATGTCCTTGAATGTGAGTGTGCCTCCTTTGGGTATATGGCCAACAGTGGTATTGCTGGGACTTGGGGTGGATTGATTCCTAATTTTCTGAGGAATCACCATATTGATTTTCACAGCTGCTGCACAAGTTTTCACTCCCACCAGCATTGGAGGAGTGTTCACCTTTCTCCACATACTCCCAGTGTAAGCTGTCATTGATGTTTTTGATCTTAGCCATTCTGATTGGTGTAAGGTGATATCTCAGAGTTGTTTTTATTCGCATTTCCCAGGCTATCCTGGGTTTTTTGTTTTTCCATATGAAGTTGAGTTTTGTCATTTCGAGGTCTGTGAAGAATTTTGCTGGATATTGCATTGAATCTGTACATTGCTTTTGGTAAGATTGCTATTTTTAACTATGTTAATCCTACCTATCCAAGAGCATGGGAGAATTCAAATCAGAAAAAGATGAAACACACACAGTTTATTAGTGAAAATGGTGTGAGGTTACAGACCAGGGGGTGCAGACAAAGCAACTGAAGTCTTAACTCTTTAGGGAACCATGTGCTTTACATCTGCAGAGTGGGCAAGGTGCCTTGAGGGTTAGACCCCACCCACCCAGCCAGGACTCCAGCATCTAGAAAAACAAAGTCAGCTGAAAAGAGAGAGACTAAATTGAGATGGCTGCTGAGGGGATCACTTTTAGAAGACAGCTGCCCACAGAAGTTCCTGCTTCAGCCAAGGACAGAGAACTCCATAGCCGTGGTTGAAGGCTGCTAGACTGCATCTCAGGCTGGCAACAGAAATGGGCATTTTTGTTCACGATGTCCTGGTTTTGCAGGCATTATGAAGTCATGGCAGCTTGCAGCAAGACTTCGCAGCTGCTGTGACCAGACAGTGTATGGCAAGGTAAGGTTCTTGCAAAGGCTCTGAGACAGTGTATGGCAAGGTAGGGTTCTTGCAAAGGCTCTGAGAGGTCATCGTATGAAGCCGTAAAGGTGAGGCCCAGGTTTCAAGGGAAACTCTGGGTTATGGAACATCCAGAATGGGTTTGGCCTACAGAGGAGGTTCACATGTATGGTTGACTGCAAGGCTGGATGGCTGGGGCTCCCTTAGACTGTTGGGGATCAAATGATGATACTAAGATACCCAGACACCAGATACAAAGCTGCAGGATTTGTTGTTTTCCCTGCTGGGTTTCATCTTTGCTTTAACCCTATCTTTCCTTACTATATTTGTCTTTTCCTTTTGGAATGGGGATATTTATTCTGTGACATTGTATATGACAAATATTACTTCAGTTTTGATTTTACATTAGTCTCACTAAGAGACTGTTGTGAGTTTCATTAGAAAAGCAAAAAAAGCACCTTTGAGCACTGTTAGAGATGCTAAGACTTAGGGGACTCTTGACGATGAGCTAAATACAATTCTCTTTGAGATAGTCAAAGGCCTTTTAGGGAGCCAGCTGTGAACTGTTATGGATGGGAATGGGTGTCACGTTGACAAGGGTAGACTCATACTAGTTAATCATCACTGTCAACTGACTGGATTTAGGATTGCCTGGGAGACACATTGGTGGGTGTGTCCATGGAGGTGTTTTCAGAGGTGTTTATCCGAAGCAGGAGCATGGGCTACTGTGACAGACTAAATAAAAAAACGATGATAAGGAAAAAGCAAGCTAAGTACGTAAATTCATCTTTCTCTACTTCCTGGTTGTAGATACAGTGTGACCAGCAGCCTCATGCTCCTACCACCTTGTATCAGTGACGGGAAAAGTAGCTAATGCAGTCATCGCAGTGACCCTACTCACGCCAGGCCTGGCTCCTTGCTTGAAAAAGGCTGTTACTTAGTGACTGAAAGTGAGGCCATGACTGCTCCTAGGTAGGGTTGAGGAGATGGTTTGCTGTAGGTATGAGGGACAGCACAGCCAGAGGCATCTGGAAGGGTCCAGACTGAACTGGACCACAGACAGGTGGGGGTAAAGATGGGGGGGGGGGTCAGGAGTGACAGAGGAAGAGAAGAGAGGAGAGAGAGGAGGCCAAGAGAGGAACGGGAAACCAAGACACAAAGGGAATCAAGAGGCCGTGTAGCCAACATTGCTGGGTTTATAGGATAAGAGAAGCCAGGGGAAGGGAAGCAAAGCTCAGAGGCTGGAGAGGTTTAGGGTGGGGTCAGGTTATGTCAGCAGGGATGACTCACTCTGTTACAGGTACTTGTGAGGAAGGACTGAGGGTGACTGGTGGCCAGAGTTCGCCCTCAGTCAGGCATTCGTTCCGAGTTTCTTTGGGACCTAACACTTAGAAGTCTCACATAATTTCTTTTTTAGCTAATTTTTTATGTAACATATTTTGATCATGTTGTTCCCCTCCCCAGCTCCTCTCAGATACTCCCTGCTTCCCTCCCTGCCTAACTTTGTGTTCCGTCTTTCAAAAAACAACTCACAAAACACACAAAAATCTAAACAAACCATCAAAAGACCAAATAAGACCAAAAAAAAAAAGCAGAAAACAAATAAAACCACAGAGTTCATTTGTGTTGGCCAACTACTGCATGGCATGGAACCTGCCCTGGAATGTGGTTGAGTGACACTATTGGAGAAAACTGATTTTCCATTTGCCAGTTGGTACCAACTGCAAATAGATTTTTGGCTAGGGGTGGGATCCTGTGCACACTTTCCCCTCTCAATTCTGAGACCCTGTCAGGCTTGAATCTGCGAAGGTCTCGTGTGGGCTGTCACAGTCTCTATGAGTTTGGGTATGCATCGGTCCTGTTGTGTCTGGAAGACACTCTCCGTGGAATCATCCATCACTTCCAGACCTTACCATCTCTCTGCTTCCTCTTCTGCATAGGCCCCCGAACCCTGAGGGGTGGAGGGGTTTGGTAAGGATGCTCCATTTAAGACTGAGTGCTCCAACTTAGTCTCTCACTCTCTGCACATCTTCAAGTTATCGGTCTCTGGGTGGATTCTCAACTACTCAAGAAGTAGCCTCTCTCCTGTGGGCTGAGAGAAGCACCGGTCTGTGGGAATAGCAGTATGCAGATAGGAGTCATTTTATGGCTCTGTTCCTTTAGCAGAACAGTGGCAGCAGGGTTTCTCCTAGGCCCGTGGCTTATCTAGTCTCAGATTCTTGGCCACTTTAGCAAAGTTGGATATGGGTTTCATCTCGTGGAGTGGGTCTTAAGTTAAAAAAAAAAAAGAAAAGTGGCTTGATGGGGGATGTCCTCCTGGATGCGGCGAATTATGTGTTGCCGTTATTGGTTGATACATAAAACTGATTTGGCAAATGGCCAAGCAGAATAGAGCTGGGTGTGAGATCCAAGCAAAGATATGGAGAAAAAGTAGGCAGGATCAGGGAGATGGCATGTAGCTGCCAGGGAAGCAAGATATGAGGTAACAAACCAGGAGCCTGATGGAAAAATATAGAATAATAGAAATGGGTTTATTTAATTGTGAAAGCTAGCTAGTAATATGCCTGAGCCATTACTATTCTATTAAGCCTTAGAGTGGTTATTTGGGAACTGGCGGGCAGGACAAGAGGCCTCTGGCTGGTTGCTTATTTTTGTAACATTTATGCCACTATTTCACTAGCCTATCTTGCAGGAAGGTCACTGTTGTGGGGTGCAGGGTTCTAGCTGGGTGGTGTTGATGACTAACTTTTCCCTCCAGGATCAGGCAGAGCATCTTCCTGAACCATGAATGATAATCAGGGAGTGTGAAGCTTCTAGATGTAAGTCTTATATTTAGCCCCATCCCCCCATAAGGTATGTGTGTGGGGGGCCTCTTTATGGAACTCCCAAAGAAAAGATTATTTTATTTTCTTCTCAGAAGTTCTAGCTAACCTGTCATTGAATCTGATCTAAATCGCCAGGCCAGGGAAACAGAATATTGGCTTGAATCAAGGAGACTGCCCTGCCTCGTGTGGAAACAGGGTGCAAAGATGTTTAGGGAGTCAGACCATACCAAATGTCCTCTCCAAGAGCCGTGTGTGTCCTCGTCAAATATCCTCTAAAACCCTGCGTGTACTTCCCCATCTCCGTTACTGTATTTCCTCGTGTCAATACCAACTCGACTTGCCAGAAGCCTGTTTAATGGTAGACTCTATTTAATGGAAATGTTTCTTTTCCCCTAAGGTTTAAGTAATTTCCTTTCAGACACATGTAAATTATAATTAATCTTTTGGAAAAGAGGCGAAGCTCCTTAACTACTACCATTGGAAAACTCCTGTCATTACTCACCTTTGCGCTGAATACAAAGTGAAAATACCAGTTCCTTATCCAAAAGCAGATCTAACATATGGTTTCAGGTGGGTTCTCACTTTTAAATTGAATTTAATTATAATGATTTGCCTGGGCAACTATTATCCCACCTGAATGGAAGGAAAGAGGATAGCACTTCCCATTAAATCGTAGAATCAATCGAGCAACTGAAAGCAGCAGTCTTGGGAGTGCCCACCCGGACAAAATCTTAGACTCGATGCTCAAAAGCCAAACCGATAAAGGCGAATGTGTTTTCTCACTCCTTGGGTTCTTTACAAGCACCCGTGAATGTATATTAAACAAACAGATAAACATTTAAGGATAACAGTAGGCATTCCCCTCCTGCACTAGGGGTTGAACCCAAGGTCTCAGCATATGCTAGGTAAGGGCTCTACCACCAGCCTCCACCTCCAGCCCCAGCAGCAGGGACTGCGGCCCAGAAATGGATTTCCTGCTATCTCATTATCTCAGGTCCTAGGGCTCAGGCCTAAGGGCAGTGAACTATGAGAGCATTTTTTCCTTATCCCTTTTTAGCCACATTTTAATTTATCCTGTGTGCATGTGAATGAATGTATGTGTGCATTTCTGGGTGTGTGCGTGCACACCCATACATGTGGGAGCCAGAGGACACTTCACTGGGCTTGTGTTTCTCCTTCTACCATGTGGGTCTCAGGGATCAAATCCAGGCTGTCAGGCTTAGTGGCAGGCAGGGACCTCTACGTGCTGAGCCACCTTCCCAGGCCCCTGACAACCAGCAGGAAAATTGATGCAGCGGGGGTGTTAGGGCTAATTTCTGATCTTTTCCTTCTTCGCGTCTCTCACATCTATGAGATTTCCCAAGGCAACAGCCCTCCTCCCTCCTTACGAACAGAGACTATCATTGGATCCGACAAAGAGCAGGCAAGTATGAGTAAACCCGCCATCCATGGAGTATGCTCGTTGAACCATACTATGCAGGAGCCCTCTTTTCAGGGGGATGCAGGTTAAATAGCTTCCAGGTTATCGTGGTCTGGTTACTGAGCAATTGTGAAGTTTGACCAGCTCCTCCCCCTGCCCCACTAACCTCCTTGCATAACATCCAGTGATCCAACCATCTGGTCCCTCTTGCTCCGTCCTCTGTCCCTTTGCCCCACTCTCTCACCTGTCACAGGTCTCCCATTGTGGGGTCTCATCTCTATCTGCTCAATCTCCCAATTCTTGCTCTCACAGCTCCTATTCCTCTAACCAGCCCCTTCCTCGGCATCATAATTGTTCTGGAATCTTGGCAAATGGCGCAAACACTGAAAAATGTTAATGACTGCAATGGAAACAGCTGTTTCCCCTGAGCTGACGGTGAACGGGCCTTGCAAGAAAGAGTTTAAATAGCAGGCCTTCCACCTTCCTTGGCACCCTCCCAAGTGTCACCTTCTCTTACCTCCTGTGTTTATGAAAACTAAAGCCAAGGGCCAGGCATCACGGCACATGCCTAGAATTACAGTCTGGAAGACTGTGAGCTCAAGGCCAGCCTGGACAACACAGCAGTACTCTATCTCACAGAAAGGGAAAACAAAACATAAGTAGAGAAGAGATTTCTGAATAGTTACATCATAAAGTTCCCTCTCAAGTGGAAAAATGTCTGGTGTCCCTGTTTCCTGCTTCTAGTGCGTCGGTTTTTAAGGGTAGTTACAGTGAACATGTATATAAATCCAAACACGCAGTTGCTTGGAACATTTCTAGGATTCTGTTCTTTGTCACTGCTTGACTGAGATCAAAGCCTGGTTTGTTGACAGCACCGTTCTTTCTAGATGGGGGCTGGGGAGGATCTAGCCCCTTCTCCAAACCGTCTTATGTAATCCTGCTATAATTGCATATGATCTGAGGGGAAAGCTAAATTCTATAACCTGGGGAGGTTAGTTAACAGGGGCCCCATCTATGCGTCTATGCGGTTATGGGGAAGCCATCATTCATGACAGGTTGGGCTAAGACATGCTGCTTTGGGGTCATCCACAGTACTCTCAGCAACCCTTCACCCATGCTCTGTGAGTCTAATACGTCCATTGGTTTCCCAGGGTGAGCTCTGATTTGTTGTTGGGACCTTAGAAAGAAGGGTGGGCATTTTTGAGTCTCCCCAAGGGAAGGAATTTTAGCAATTGATGACGTAGTCTCTAGCCACCCTTTCTATTTCTTTCTGATCCTCTTCTATAAAAATTCTTGCAGGTTATGTTAATCAGGGTCCCACTAGGAACAGGAAACACATTTAAAATAGGAAAACTAGAGGAGAGCTAAGTAGAGGAACTGTTTCCAAAGGTGTGGGGACTCAGTGAGCCAGGGCAGGGCTGGGAAGGAATGACAATGGAGACAGTGGTGCAGAAAGTGTGTCTCCAGCAGGCATCAGGACCATCCATCGTGGAACACAGCTTCCTCTTCATTTTCCTGTCCTCCTCATCTCCCGCTGGGTCTCCCCATTGACTAGCCCCACACAAGCTGGCGGTCAGGGGAGCTCATGGATTCAGTTAATGTGAGTTAGTCTTATCAGGGAAGAGGTGAGATTGGAGAAGCATGAGAGGGGGTCTGGAAGGGACCATAGATAAGATGTGACATGTAGGCACACCCTTCCTCAGAGGTAGGACAACTGGAAATACGGAGAAGTGGAACTAGACATTTATGCAAAATTATCAGGATAGCTTCTCAGGAGCAAGGAACCAGTCTATAGGAATAACAGATTTTTGGTCTCTGTCTTTGACTTGATGTCAACAGGAGGCGTTTATGTGCCAGTGGATACCCAAGACTCTAAAACATGTGCTACTATTATTAGGCCCGTCTAAAAATACTGTGTTGTGAAGGGGAAGCTTGACTATATCCATGCTTACATATTTTATGTGTCAGTGCTGAGTAATTTTAGTAAAGTATCACAAGTTTCTTTGACTTAATAAAGAGAGGCTAAGAGACCATCTCTTGTTTCCAGGCCTCTGTCCCTTTGCTTGCAGAAATATTTCCTTAGGTTTCCACGCACACCCTTCCCATCTGTGGGCTGCATGCGGTTCAGCGTGGCCCCAGGGTGTACTCTGTCCCCAGGGCCTCAGGAATATGAGTGAAGACAACACTTGAAGAGCATTAGGTCTGCCAATGCTGGGCCCGGCCTGTGTGTTAGGAGAGGAAGCGCAGATGGTTGCCTCTGCCCCTAGTGGACACTGGCTATGGGAGCAGCATGAAAGACAGCAGAAGCTGGGTGTCTCCGTACTGTGTTGGAAATACCTTACCACGGTGGCCAGCATCCTGCCAGCAAGTTGGTGAGTTCAGTAAAACTCAGATATTCCTGCCTTTAAAATGGCCACCTTGTTTTAGTCTGTATTTTCTCTATATATACTATATAAAAAATATTCAGTAACATTTTCAGTGGTTAACAGTGGGGTTCCAGGGGCTGGAGAGAGGCTCAGTGGTTAAGAGCCTTGCTTTCAGAGGACCCAGGTTCCATTCCAGCACCCACATAGTGGCTCACAAACACCTATAACTCTAGTTCTGGGGAACCTGATGGCCTCTCCTGGCCTCTGGGGACATCGGGCATGCGCATGGTACACAAATGTACATTGAGGTTAAATACCCGTACACATTTAAGAACAAATCAAAACATGACGTAGCTGCACACATAGACATTTTCATGAATATTGTCATCATGAACATTTATAGTGTCACCTACAGGGATTAGTTTGCTCTTTGCCTCACTGATGGTGAAGGCTCCAGCTTGGTATAGTTTATACGGTTGAAGGTGGTTTGTGTCCACACCTTTCAGAGAATGTGTAGCTTGAAGGCAGAAGGAAGGAGGGGCAGTTATACAAAGACCATAGAAATGACCCTCCCAGATGCTTGGTTCCTTGTGCAGAAGGAGAATGGTATAAGGAATGATTCTTCTCTTTCAAGCAAGGATCAAAAAGCAAACAGAAAAGTTAGCTTATTTTGGTAGCTATAATGGCACAAGGATTTGGCTATCAATCCAAAGACGCACTTCAGTTCTAGCTCCAGCTCTCTAGGCAGTGAGACTTCTGTGGGATGGGTACACTAAGGCTCCCTACATCACAAAGTTAGATAGTTAGAGAGAATTTCAGCTACAGTTAGCATAGCACTTAGAATACCGCAAGTCTCAATAAATGTTAGCTTGAGAGGGAGACTGGGATACATACAATAGAATTGATTGATTGATTGATTGATTGATTTGGGGGCCAGCCTGTCTGAAACTATGCAACTCAGGATGGCCTTGAACTCATGGCAATCCTCCTGCCTCAGCCTTTCAAGTCCTGGGGTAATAGAAGCAAGCCACCATGCCTAGCCCAGGAGAGTTCACAAAAGTAAATTGGCTTCCTCTGACCAGTGTCCCTCAGATCCCCTTTGCACACAGGCCTTACAGTAGCTACTTAAACTTGCCTTCCTTGTCACCCAGTTGAAAAATGACTGTAGATCACACTGCATTTCAAATAACCCGAGAACCGTGTGGCGGGCTTAGGGTCTGAAATGAACTCTGTGTTTATATTGTTCTTGCTAGTTGCTCTTCAAGCACAATCATAATCAGGAAGCTAGCATCGATTCTCATTTCTCTCTCTGAGTTATTGACTGCCACTGTTGTTTCCCAGGCATGTTTATTTACTCAATCCACAACAGCAAATCTTTTTTCTCATGAGCCTGACAGCCACAGGTCAGACAGACTTTACTGTGACACTCAGTGCGGGCAAAATTTCCATTGCTGTTGATGTTGCTGCTTCTCCTTGAATCTTGATGGAAGTGTAGGTTCACATGGGAGTTCAGTGAACAATTTTCTTGTGAAAAACTCAGAGGACCAACTCAGGGACTCCACCGTATCAACCCCAAACTTTTCTGCTGCAGCGGAGGAGGAAATTAACATTTAGGTTTACCCATCCCAGCCCCCCACCTTCATGTGCCAGTGAAGAGACTCACCAATGGCTTGCTGCAAACCTTGCCCCCTCTCCAATTCCCTTACTCACAGTTTGTCTAGGAATACAGGTGTGTGTGTGGGGGGGGATGGGGTTGTAGGAATCTCCATTTGCCACTTTCCTGATTATTAGATGCTAAGATGCTGATCAGTCAGAGACCAGGCTGCCACACTCCAGAATGTTTACTTCTAGAATGTCTCTGCATTGTTTGTCAAAAAATTGAAGCTGTGAGACATGGTTCTTTTTCTTTTTTAAGCAGGTGATAAGAAATGGAAGGATGATTCCTTTCTTTATCTCTGTGGGGAGCCAGCTAAGTCTATAAAGTGCTTCCTTCCCCACAGGAGGACTTGAGTGCAGGTCCCTGCACCCACATGAAAGTCAGGGGCATCTATAACTCCAGAGATGATAGGCAGACATGGGGCAGATCCCTGGAGCTCACTGGCCAGCTGTCTGGCTAAATCAGGGAGTTCCAGGTCCAGTGAAAGGTGCTGCCTCAAAGATAAGTTGGAGAGTGACTGAGGAAGAAATCTGTCGTCATTGACTTCAGACCTGCCTACACACACACACACACACACACACACACACACACACACACACACACACACACACACACACGGGAATGCATGCATGTACACACCTGTTTATACATTTGTTCCTGCACATGAACACACATACACAGCACACATGTATGCCCTTACATGTACATGTACACATCCACATGAAGACACATATTCACCTTACAAACACACACATGATGGGAAAGCCAGACTGGGTTCTCTTAGCACTTGAGGGGACTGACTCAGGAAGATTCCCATGGCATGAGTTTGAGGCCAGCTG
Organism: Mesocricetus auratus; assembly: GCF_017639785.1. Lineage (NCBI taxonomy): Eukaryota > Metazoa > Chordata > Mammalia > Rodentia > Cricetidae > Mesocricetus > Mesocricetus auratus. The sequence continues at coordinate 5,007,386 of NW_024429187.1, read as the reverse complement.
GGCTACATGGCAAGACTCTGTCTCAAAACAAACAAACAAACAGCAACAAATAGAACAGAACAATAAACCCTTCCAGAAAGGGTTGGAATGCAATAATTTGGGGGTCTTAATGGGATTATTTAATGAGAGTTAACGGTGGTTTGTTCTGGAATTATCCAGTTTGTCTCCTTCTTTAACACCTAGTACCTCTCTTTATTAAGAAAAAAAAGACAGCAAGGACGTAATTAACGACCTGGCCCTGGAAGCATGCATTAGGCAGTCTGAGGACACAGCTTTGTAATCTGTGAGCCCCATGGTTAGCTGCAAAAACTGCAGATTTCCAGACAAAGCTGCCAGCAAAAAGGAGAAACCCTGAACAGGACTGGAGGAATAAGGTAAAATGAAGTGTGCAAGCCTACCAACCCAACCGACTCCCCGAGTCTTTGTCGAGAGCCCCGCAGTAGGGCTGGCCTATGGCTAGAGGGAACAGGAGAGGTAGGTGGTAGGCCTAGGTTGGAGAGTCAATAGCTCTGAGATTTCTAGCTAGTTTCTCCACATGTGCACAATAGAGGACACTTGCAACTGCCTATGTTGTCTCCTTGAATGGACAAAGATTGAAGTAACATAAAAAAAATGAAGCTATTTCAAAAACTGCAGGGTCGTTGTGTTACTGGTTCTTTTCCAAAGAATGTATACCCATCATCCCAAGCTCCTTCTTTTCCCTTCCTTCCAGAACTGGCCTGCAGCCATCTTGGACTCTACAGAGAGTCTTCTATTGACAAACCATATGCCATTTTTGAGCAGAGATGTAATAAGGACCAAATGAGTCTTTTTGGTAGATTGGGGGCAAAATCATACAAAGAATCTATGGACAGGGCCAAGAGATGATTCTCTGGGTCAAGGAGCCTGCCACTAAGTCTGATGACTTGAGTTCATGATACTCACATGACGGAAGGAGAAAAGTAACGCCTATAAGTTGTCTTGACTTCTAATGTATGCATGCATGCATGCATCCATACATAAAGACACATTCATGCACCCAAACACATGTATGTGCTCACAAAATGTAATAATTATGAAAAGAAATCCATGGACAAAGATTAAGTTAGGTACAGACATTCCAATAAGAAGACAATTCCAGCGATTCACTTATGAAGTGATGACCTTGACCATGGTGGAGATGAAGAGGAGATGGAAGGACAAATTTAATTTTCATGACTGGGTGTATGAGAATAAATGAACACAAAATTTCTGGAATATAGTGTAGGCTTGTTTATGACAACTGTATTTCAAAGATTTATTTTGATTGATTTAATTTGTGTGTGTGTATACATGCATGTATGCAAATGCAGGTGTTTGTGTAGGCCAAAGGCATTGGACCCTGCTGGAGCTGGAATCACAGGTAGTTGTGAGTTGCTCCAACATGGGTGATGGGAACCAAACTTGGGGTCCTCTGCTTGGAGCAGTATGTGCTCTTAACCATTGAGATACCCTCCTAGACTCGGAGCTGTATTTTATTCTCTTTGTCTTAGCCCATTGCCGGGTGTGGTGGTTTGCACAGAAATGGCTCCCATAGGCTCATATATCTGAATGCTGTGTTATTAGGTAGTGGCAGTACAGTGGCCTTGTTGGAGTAAGTGTGTCATAGGTGGTGGGCTTTGGAGTTTCAAATGCTCAAACCAGGCCCAGTGTTTCTCGTTTCCTGTTGCCTATGGATCTGGATGTAGAACTCCCAAGCTACTTCTCCAGCACAATGTCTGACTGTGTGCACCATGCTTCTCGCCATGATAATAATGGACTGACCTCTGAAACTGTAAGAAAGCTCCAATTGAATGCTTTCTTTAAGAGTTGCCATGGTTGTGGTGTCTCTTCACAGCAATAGAACACTGACTGAAACAAACACCTGGCTGATGGGGGAAGTCCTTCTGTGTATATGCTTGTCCTATTGGTTGATAAACAAAGCACTATTGGCCAATAGGGAAGCAAGATAGGCATGACTAGGAGTCAAGGAGGATTCTGGGAAATGTAGTCAAGAGTGAGGAGTCTCCATGTGATCCCAGGAAGAGAGGACACGTGAGGCTGGTGTCCTCAGTAAGATAAGACCTTATAGAAATGTACATATTAGTAGTTATTGGTTAATACTTAAGACAGAACTGGCCAATGAGAAGCGCTGGACATTGGCTGACAGCATTGTAATTAATAGAGTCTCTGTGTATTATTTAGGGTTGACCAGGCTGGCGGGAAGAGTTATCATAACACCTGGTATACAACTTTTATCAGTAAATGTTTCTGAATTAATGTACATGCAAGAGTGAAAGAAAGTGCTCTGCATATCATGGGCACAGTTTGTTGACAGAATGGTAGCTACTGCTATGTTCCTTCTTTTCTGGGAATTAGTATGCCAGGAACACGGAAGTTCAGTCTCTCTCTCTCTCTCTCTCTCTCTCTCTCTCTCTCTCTCTCTCTCTCTCTCTCACTTTCTCTCTCCCCCCCTCTCTCTTTCTTTCTCTGTCTCTCAACAGGGTCTCACCATGTGCCCTTGGCTGGCTTAGAATTACTATGTATACCAAGCAGGCCTTGAACTTGCTGCAGTCAGGGATGACCTTGAACTTCTGATCCATGTTCCTGTTTACCTCCCAAGTGCCAGGGTTACAGGCATGCACCACCACACTGTTCATGTGGCACTGGAGTTCAAGCCCTTCCTTCTTCCTTCTCTTCCCCTACTTCCTTTCCCTTTCTTCCTTCATTTTTGGTCTGTTTCTTTGAGATGAAGTCTTGCTTTGTAGCTCAGGCTGGCCTCTCAAACTCACAATCCTCCTGAGCTCTGGGATTATCCCACTGTATTTGGTTGGTTCTGCTTCCTTACCTTCTCTCCTTCTCTACCCCCTCTCTTTGTTTATTTTATGTGTGCATGTGTGTGTGTGTGTGTGTGTGTGTGTGTGTTTGCTTGTGTCCTGTGTATATGCAGTGCCAGTGGTGACCAGAAGAGGGCACCCGATTCCCCCAGAACTGGCGCTGTAGATGGTTGTAAACCACCATGTGGATGCTAAGAGCATAGCACTAAGTGCCCTTAGTCACTGAGTCATCTATTCACCTTCAGACACATCTTCTTAAGATGACTAAAGCCCTAGGAGTATTTTAGTAAGTATAAAGGAATTTCTTTTAAACTTTTAGATGTGTAAAGTAGGATGAAGAGAGATTCTCCACTTTTACATTTATGTCATTTTGCCCCTTTTAGTCATTCCACAAGAAAAACTGATCTTTTTTTTTTTTTACTAACTCGCGGAAAACCCATATTTTGGTTTCTTTGAAAATGGAGGGGGAAACTTTTTCTAATTAGAATCAGGAATTTTGCCCTAAAAATTGGTACCCATCAGTGGGAAAACGCTCACTAAGAGACACCAAGTTCCCTAAGCTGTAAGTCCACTCAAATGCCTTGTTCACATGCCCTCAGAGAACTGGAAGGACGTGACATCTTCCCCTTGACTCATTCATTCTTAGCAAAGATCGCTGTGGCGCTGTAAATCCCTGTAGTTCTAACTTGCTGGACATTTGCTTCTTTCAGGCTACAAAACCGGATCTGTTCCCCGGCTCCTCGAACTCAGGGAGCCTGCCTCGCCACGTGAGTGTTGGTCTCTCACTGCTAACACGATGTCCTCAGGGGCTGCCCAGCGGCATTCACCTTCCGTGTGCAAACACAACAGAAAACGGCTTTTCTACCTGCTCTTGTCTCCCCCCCCCCTGCTGGGACCTGAATTGTGAAAATTATGTAAGGTTTCAGTTCTTTTAAGTCTTATATAAAATTAGGATACTCAAGTCATTTGTAGAGGAATATAGTTTTTTTTTTCCTGTTGTGGGAGCTGAGGTTATATAACGGCCACACCTGCTCCGTTAGGCGGCCGGGGACAGACCCTGCACACAGCACCCGTTTCTTGAGGTACACACTACAGGCAGCATCCTCTGTGTTTTCTCCTCTTTCTGCTGCAGCAGTCAAGCTGACCCTGACAGTGAAGCCGAGACCACGTGATGAGATCATGGAGTGGCAGGGAGGAGACCGGCTCTATCCACTAGTTCCTCATTGCGCAAACTCATTTTGTGCGCTCAGTGGGCAGTAGATGGAAAGCAACAACAGAAACAGGAACAAGACACCAGCTCTCTGACTTGACAGTGAGACAGGCTCCCCACACAGCAGAAAAGTGATCTTCGGGACCAGCCTTGGGCCTCAGTCTCACTAAAGGAGGGGACAAGGCCTGCGTTAATTTATTATTTATGTTAGAGAGTATCTGGTTATCACTAGCAGCTGAGCTCAAAAACGGTACAAGATAACTTATGTAGGAAAGGAGACTTATTGGAGGATATTAGGGTGTGCCACAGAGTCTAATGAAAGGTTGAACTTGCTCTTCAGGGCACAACCCTAGGGATACCAGCAGTGGTAGTTTTCCTCCCGGGGCACTACTGTGAAATAGATGGAAAGCCTTCAGCCTCCGGGCCACTCAGCATAGTGTTTTCTATTAATCACAGGAACCTCACTTGTCCAGCTACTATGAGGTGAGCGTATTCCTGGCTCGTTATCTACAGCCAGTATTGAGATTTGAGCATCGTGGAGAAGGGTTGTCATAACCACCCCTCAGGAGAGCTTGTGTCCTTGCGTGAGAAAGTTGCAGAGTGAGGTCATGCGTGTAAGTCTTGGGATCTAACACTGAATGTCTCAAAAGGGAAGGAAAACTCAGCATGCTCTGAGGCACCAGTGATTGGGCCAGACCCCGGGAAATCTCTAGTTCTACAAAGTTGGGGACCATGATGACACCCACTGCTAGTGTGTTCCAGCATAACAAAATCACCTCGAAACTGACTTAAAGCAAGGACTAACGCTTGCTCATCACTGTGGGTTAGCATTTTGGGATGTGCTTAGAAGGATGGTTCTACTGGTATTGTCTAGGGTCACTCATGTAGCTCAGTAACGATCGGCTGAAATGAGACAATGGCCTAAGGGGAGCTGTTGTCCTGTCCTCAATCATTGGAGCCTAGGCTCATTCACAGGGTATCAGTGTGTTTCAAGAGACGTTCTGAGACCTGGGCATTCCATTGTCACATTTCTAACTTTACCTCTATCCGTATTAGTATCCTTATTTCTCCCTCTCCCTCTCTCTCTGTCTCTCTCTCTCTGTCTCTGTCTCTCTCTCTCTCATAACACATATTCCTACCTCTAACACTATAACTCCACACATCTTTCTACCTCCATCTGCCCCGTCTCTTTTTCCTTACCTGTAAATAGAGTTCTTAATTCGTTTAAGTAATAAAAAACTGGAGTCAGATATAGAGAAAAATGCTGAGAGATCAGGGAGAAGAAGGAGTAAGTCACCGCCACACCTTACCTCCTTAGTGTGTCAGCAGACAAGAGAGTGAGTTCCTGTTTCTCCCTGCTCATATCCTGCTTCCGCCCAGCTACCTCACTTCCTGTCTGTCTGTACAGACCTCCAGACCTCTATGGTTAACTAGTAGCAAGGCCCATTCTCTGGCCTTCAGATAGGCTTTATTTGTACAAGCAAGCTATCACCACACCTCTAATATCTATACTCCCATCCATATGCTTATCATTCCATCCATCCCCTTCTCTGTATTCCAATCCTGAACTCTATCTCTGTCCCTATTCCTAAGTCAATCAGTCTATCTATCTATCTATCTATCTATCTATCTATCTATCTATCTATCTATCTATCTATTGTCTATCTCTTCTTCTATCTCTGTCTATAGGAGCAGTGGCAACATCAGGAGAACATGGAGATGAGAGGGACTTTTATAGCTGTCTTTGCAAATAATCTATCTGCCCAAGATCTACTTGTATTTAAAAGAAAAAAAACCATTCATATACTGTCTTATAAAGTAGGTGGGCATGCATCACAAAATCCTTATGAGAAGTTGAGAGACAAAAGATACCCCCTGCATTTCCATAGTCCAAAAGAGAGTTGCACATTAGACACACGAGAAAGCAGGCTGGGTCGAGACAGAGGGATCCAATAGTAGAGCCAATCTCACAACTAACTTTGTCTATAAATTTTTCCAAACGCTGAACCTTAGGCTCCTTGTAAGTCATGTGAGAGTGTTGGTTATGTGGCTATCATGGTAGGGAGCTCTTCGACATATAAGATGCAAATAAAAGGTCACTAAAAGTAACTTGGGCCATGAACCCTCCTTCTCCCCTCCGCTAGCGATGCAGTTTATAATAAGGAATAATCTCAGGCTTATTCATCTACAACAGACATGTTTCTGCAAAAATCTTCCCCATCTAAATGCTGTTTGATGACTTGCATGTGAATATAGTTCAGTCTTTGGTTTTCTAAGGGCACAAAAATGTGTGAAATTAAAACAGCCAAGAGGGGAGTAATTAGAAATATCCATTTGGGAGGAAAAGAAAGGGAAAGCGTGTGGAAATGAAAATGAACTTAAAAGCATAACACAGACTGTGTCTCTTAGGCTGCATAGGAATAATTAGGTGAGAATCCTTTGTGTGGACAGTTTTCAGAGGAAATTATTTGAAATGGGAGTGTGTGTGTGTGTGTGTGTGTGTGACAAACTAGGAATGAAAGCTGAATACACAGCTAAATCTGAAGAACTGAAAGGAAACATTTCCCCAAAGTGCAACAATTAGTTTCACTGGGGAATGAGTCATGAGGAGTGAAAAACGGCTCGATGTTGGTGTCTCCAGAGGAAGGGTGACACTGGCAGAAAGTGGGATGACCCAGCCACGTCATCTCAGTGAGCAGATGAAAACGTGAGTGTGTGCCTTGATTCCCGCAGCCTCTCTCGGGCCACTTGGTGGACAGATACCCAGGAGGCATTCTGTTACATCCCTCCGCCCCACCTGACTACTGACTGCCCTGCGTGTCCTTGTGAGCCCCTCTCCTACTCGCAAGCACATACCAGGCATCGACTCGTATTTTCTTCACGTGTGTGCATGTATGTGTGGCTTGAGCATTTGTTATGTGCATATGCATGGGGAGGCGCCTCTGTATGTGTACACACAAGCATGCGGAGAGGTAGAGTAGCTTTCACACATTTTCCTCCAGCACGCTCAACCTTACTGCTGTGAGGCAGGGTCTCTGCTGAACCTGGGTCATCAATTCAGCAAGACTAGTTGACCAGCCTGTTGTAGGCCTTCTCTGGTCTCCACCCTCTCAGCATGAGGATGACAGGTCTGAGCTACCACACCCATCTTCTTACATGAGTTCTGGGGTTCCCAGCACAGACCCTCCTTCTTGCTTGATAAGCACCATACTGAAGCTGGGAGGGGTGGGGGCGGCTGCTCCCGAGGGTGAACGTCAACACCGAAAGATTTCTTGTGGAAGCAACAATGCTTCCGTCTCCCTGTGCTCAAGTGATGGGGCTGGCAAATTTGGGCCTGTAGGGTCAATCCAGCCTGCTGGTCCTTGCAAATAAAGACTCTGCTATTTATGCAAATGCTGCCAGTAGTTGCTTTTATTCTATGAGGATGCAGGTTGCATGCTTGCCAAGTAGAGAATATTTACCACCAGGCCCTGTGCAGAGAACTGTGCCTGTGCCAACTTCTGCTCTAGTGGGACACTTTGACACAGCTCCTCAGAGAGCTCCCAGCAAGATGGAGACCTGGATGACCACAGCTGCCACCAGAGCTGCAATGTACACCCGCTGTCAGCGTTTGGTCCCTCCTGTCTCTCTTTGCCCTCTCACTCACTTTTCCTTAGAACTGCTTTGCAGAAAAGCTGCTTGCATGTGAAGCCTGTTTACCTTGGGGAAAATGAAAACTAAAATAGAATTCCCCTGGTAGCCCTTTTCATATTCCAGGTAGGGGATCTGGCTGATTTCTCTGTGACCCATCACACTCTCCATGCATGAAACTGAGGCTTTTGACTGAGACAAATGTTATGTGAAATGACAGTTCTCTCTTGTAGTTTTCCTGTGTCGTTCTTGCTAGCACTCATTTATGCAATAGTCTGATCATGACCAGTCACACTGACTTTGACCCCTGTAAAGGACTGTCAACCACCTTTTGAACCCACAAGCCTGAGCTGCGTGGCTGGGTGCTCTGCAAGGCTGAGTAAATTGGCTAACAAAATGCAGATGGGCTGGGGGGGACAGATAAACCAGACGGTGACACACTCGCCTGGGAAGTGTGAAGACTGAGCTTGATATCTCAGAGCCAAGAAAAGCCAGACACGGTGGCATATGCTTGTAAGTGCCCGTCGTTCCTTCCTTGTTCTGCTTCCTGGTCTGTGACAGCACGAACAGATGTCTACCGTGTTCCCCCACGCCAAGTGCAGGGCGCCAAACAGCCTTGGAATGAACCCTCTGAAACCGCGAGCCACAAATAAACTCTTCCTTCTTTAAGTGGCAGGTCAGCTGTTTTGTCACAGCGACAGGTTTACCTTGGGGTGACAAAGTGAAGAAGAAGCAATGCATTCACTATTGGTCTGTTACACTTGATTCTCTTCTCATTGTGCTCTAAAGAGCTCGAGCTTCCTAGCAATTGTTCTTTCTACATATTTTTATTTGTATGTGTCTGTGTGTGCACATGCATGCCACAGCATACATGTTAGCAGAGAGCAACTTGTGAAGGTCAGCTGTTTCCAAAATGGTGGCACACATGCTTACCCAATGAGCCACTTCCCTCTACCTAACCCCTCCTCAGGGGTCATTCTCTAAGGAATTCTTTTTTGTGTGTGTTGTGTAAACTTTTCTTTTTTCTTTCTTTTTAATTTCATTCTTTTTAAAATTTTTCTTTTCTTTTTTCACTTTTTAAAAAGTAATTTATATCAGGAACAAGACAAGGCTGTCCACTCTCTCCATACCTTTTCAATATTGTACTTGAAGTTCTAGCCAGAGCCATACGACAACAAAAGGAGATCAAGGGGATACAAATTGGAAAGGAAGAGGTCAAACTTTCACTGTTTGCAGGTAATATGATAGTTTACATAAATGACCCAAAGAACTCTTCCAGGGGACTCTTACAGCTGATTAACACCTTCAGCAAAGTGGCAGGCTATAAGATCAACTCAAGAAAATCAGTAGCCCTACTATATACAGATGATAAAAGGGCTGAGAAAGAAATCAGAGAAACATCACCCTTTACAATTGCCACAAACAACATAAAATATCTTGGGGTAATGCTAACCAAACAAGGGAAAGACCTGTATTGTAAGAACCTTGAGTCTTTAAAGAAAGAAACTAAAGAAGGCCTCAGAGAACGGAAAGATCTCCCATGCTCTTGGATAGATAGGATCAATGTAGTAAAAATGGCAATCCTGCCAAAAGCAATCTACAGATTCAATGCAATCCCCATTAAAATCCCAGCACAATTCTTCACAGACCTTGAAAGAACAATTATCAATTTTGTATGGAAAAACAAAAGACCCAGGATGGGCAAAACAACCTTACTCAACAAAGCAACATCTGGAGGCATCACCATTCCTGACCTCAAGCTCTATTATAGAGCTGTAGTCCTGAAAACAGTTTGGTATTGGCACAAAAATAGACAGGTAGACCAATGGAATAGAATTGAACACTGTGATATTAACCCATACATGTATGAACATCTGATCTTCAACAAAGAATCTAAAAATATACAATGGATAAAAGAAAGCATCTTTAACAAATGGTGCTGGCATAACTGGATATTGGCATGTAGAAGAATGCGGATAGATCCATGTCTATCACCATGCACAAAACTTAGGTCCAAATGGATCAAAGGCCTCAACATAAATCCAGCCACACTGAACTGCTTGGAAGAGCAAGTGGGTGGTATCCTTGAACGAATTTGTACAGGAGACAGCTTCCTGAACATAACACCAGTAGCACAGACAGTGAGATCAACAATTAATAAATGGGACCTCCTGAAACTGAGAAGCTTTTGTAAGGCAAAGGACACAGTCAGCAAGACAAAAAGGCAGCCCACAGAATGGGAAAAGATATTCACTAACCCCACATCTGACAGAGGGCTGATCTCTAAAATTTACAAAGAACTCAAGAAACAAGTCTCCAAAACACCAAAGGATCCAATTAAAAAGTGGGCTAAAGAACTAAATAGAGAATTCTCAATAGAGGAGTCTAAAATGATTGAGAGGCACTTGAGAAAGTGCTCAACATTCTTAGCCATCAGGGAAATGCAAATCAAAACAACTCTGAGATACCATCTTACTCCTGTCAGAATGGCTAAAATCAAAAACACCAACGACAATTTATGCTGGAGAGGATGTGGAGAAAAGGGAACACTCTTCCATAGCTGGTGGGAGTGCCAACTCATATAGCCACTTTGGAAATCAGTATGGAGATTCCTCAGAAAAATGGGAATAAACCTACCACAAGACCCAGCAACTCCACTCTTAGGCATATATCCAGAAGATGCCCATTTACACAACAAGGATGTCTGTTCCACTATGTTCATAGCAGCATTATTTGTAATAGCCAGAACTTGGAGGCAACCTATATGCCCCTCAACCGAAGAGTGGATAGAGAAAATGTGGTACATTTATACAATGGAGTACTATTCAGCAAAAAAAAAAAAACAATGGAATCCTGAGATTTGCAGGCAAATGGATGGCACTAGAACCCAGTCACAAAAAGAGAAACATGACATGCACTCTCTCATATATGGATTTTAGACCTTGATCTGGGGAGTGACAGCCTACAATGCCATGGCCAGAGAGTCTGGGAAACAGAACCTTCATTCAGTGTCTGATGGAAGCAGAGGCAGACTCCCATGGCTAAGCACTGAGCTGAACTCAAGAAATCCAGTGACAGAGAGGGAAGACTGATGGCCAAAGAGGTTAAGACTGGGCTGGTTTAACCCCCAGAAACAGCTGACCAGACAAAGGTTAACTCTTGAATCCCAGACTGATGCCTGGGAATCCAGCATGGGACTGATCAAGACCCCCCCCCTGAATGTAGGTGTCAGTGAGGAGGCCTAGGTAATTTATTGAGCCTTGGGTAGTAGATCAGTATTTATCTCAGGTATACAAATGGACTTTGGGCTCCCATCCAACAATGTGAGGTGCACTCTCACTCTGGATTCTTGGGGGAGGGTCTAGGTCCTGCCCTGGATGAAATGACAGACTATGGACACCCCTATGGAGGGTCTCACCCTCTCTGGGGAAATGAGGGAATATTGCGGGGGGGGGAGGGCAGGGGAGGAGGGGAGGGAAAGGGAGAGGGACCTGGAATTGACATGTGAAGTAACCTTGTTTCTAATTTAAATTTAAAAATAAAAAATAATTTTTTTTTACATTCCAATCTCAGTTCCCCCATCCTTCCTTCCCTCCCACTCCCTCCACTCCCCCCCTCCTCCCATCTGCTCCACGGAGAGGGTAAGGACTCCAATAGGAAGTCTACTAAGTCTCTCCCATCATCTTATTGAGGCAGGACCAAGGCGCCTCTCCAGCCCCACACCCCTGTGTCTAAGCTGAGCAAGGCATCTCTCCATATAGAATGGGCTTCGCTAAGTCAGCTTGTGCATTGGAGTTAGGTCTTGGACCCACTGCCAGTGGCTTCACATATTGTCCCCGTCACACCACTGTCACTTATATTAGTTCCATTTTATGAAGGTCCCCCATTCGTCAGACCTGAGTCAGTGATCTCTCACTAGCTTGGGTCAGCTGATTCTGTGGGTTTCCCCATCATGGTCTTGACTCCTTTGTTCGTATTATCACTCCTTCCTCACCTCTGTATACTTTTCTTAACCGGTTTTGTCAACTAGACTGACTTAAGAACCACATCTATGTTCCCAATGTAAAAAAAAACAAACAAAAACAAAAAAACAAAACCTTTCAGTCTAAATCTCCCACTTCCAGATTTATTTAGCCTGCTTAATATCTAGATCAGAGACTTAGCACATCCTACATGGAGCACGTCGTCTGTGCTGCCTGCCAGGCATCTCCTCCTCCTGTTGCTCTCCTCCCATCGCGGGCACAGTCTCCTGGACCGGCATCCGCCCAGCCTCCTGCAGGCATCTCGTCTGCCCCTCTTCCCTGTGGCCATACTCCTCTGTATCTTTCCATCGCTCTCCTTCCCATTCTTATCACCACCATCCTAACCACGAGCTTCACCAATGCTCCGCTGGTTATTGAAGCAACCCATCTCCTGGTCTCCTCGCTCCTCACTTCAATTCTCTTTCTTCACAAAAGCCCCAAGAGCCCAGTTCTAACATGGCCTCAGCCAGAGTCTAGGTTAGGGAAACAGAACCATAGATGTGTTTTAGGTGGGTACGGACTTAATGCTGCTAAGTATTGCTTATTCTCGGAAATTGTGTGTCCGTGTGTGCGTGTGCGTGCACTTGCTGCAGCCTGTGGACGACTGAAGGTCAGGAGAAGTTTGAACTTTGCCAGTAGCGGTTTTCAGGGAATACAGGAAGCAGCTGCTGTGGCCAAGGCTAAGATTTTGGAAAAACACTGTGGATGCCTGTAGGTGCTGGTCGCATGAAATGTAGATGCTTCAGACACAGCCAAATGAGAACAGCCTAGTGTGCCTCAAAGCTCACTCATGTGCTTGTGTCTGTGGGAAGAATAACTGTGGGCTTTGACTTCTTTCTGCTGTTGGAACCTGAATTCCAAACTGGTAAATGTCAAACTGGAATGTGGCAAAAGAGAGATCCCGGAAACCCAGTCCCAGGTTTCCAACTAGTGCTGCACAGTAGAGAGAACATGGAGGTTAAGAGCAGCTCCGAAGATCAGCACTTGGGAGGCAGAGGCAGATAGATCTCTGTGAATTTGAGCCCACCCTGGTCTACACAGCTAGTTCTAGGACAGCCAAAGCCATGCAAAGAAATGTGTCTCAAAAAACAAACAAACAAACAAACAAGCAAACAAAAAAATCCAACTGGATTGGAGAGATCCCTCAGGACCCAGGTTCACTTCCCAGCACCCACATGAGGGGGGTCTTACAAACTCCACCATGAGGGGATCCAGTAGCCTCTTCTGGCCTCTGCAGGTACCTGAGTACATGACACCACCCCCACACAAATGAAAACAGAGCCTTTAAAAAATCCAGAGTTCTGGGGACAGACAAGCCATGTCCTTCGTGAGACCAGAGTTTCTCGGATCACCTGTCCACTCCCCTTTCTTCAGTAGTGCGGGCCTTATTTTGATGGGTTGGCTGACTTTTGAGGGACACTCCTGTGTTTCAGCATGAATTTGTGGTCTTCTTGCCTCAAGCCTTCCCAGTGCTGGGCTTCCAGATGTGTGCAGTGGCCTTGCTGAATGACTGTAATCAAATATGGATGAAAAGCAACTGATGCGGAAAAGGGATTGTTTTGATTTACGTTCAAGATGATACAGTCAGTGCGTTGTGGCGGGGAAGCAGGACTGAACGAGTGAGAAAGGTCCACGGTCAGGAAGAAAAAACGGACAGAAAGTAAGTTGTAAAACCTTAAGGCTTGCCCTGAGTGACCTGTTTCCTCCAGGAGGGCTCTATCTCCTAAGGGTTCTCCAACTTTCTAAAAGGGCATCACCACATGAGGACTTAACCACATAAGCCCAGGAGGGACATCCCACATTCAGCTACAACACGGTCAGTGATAGCACATTCTAAATCATTGCATGGGCTTTTGTGCAGGTGTGGAAGTCGACTCAGCTCCTTTAATGGCCTCTTGAGGAACTTCCGTCTTGTGTGAGTGAGTGTGAGTGAGTGTGTGAGTGTGTATGAGTGTGTGTGTATGTGTGAGTGTGTGTGTGTGGTGCCCACTTTGTTTATTTGAGACAGAGTCTCTCACTGGTTTTGAACTCACCAGATGTGCTAGGCTGTCTGGCTAGTGAGTCCTAGGGATACACCTGTCTCTGCCCCTGAGCACTGGGATTACAAGCGCTTGTCAGCATGGCAGGATTTTTACATGGGTTCTGGAAGTCAGTCAGATCCATGTGCTCCCATGGTAAGCCCTTCACTGACCGAGCATTTCCCCAGCCTCCCGCCTCGTCTTCAAAGATCCTGTTTGTGTGGGTCCCTCATCACCCCCAGTAATCCCGACCCTCTAGCGTGCCATCATCAAACCTTTCACTCTTCCCTGCAGAGGCTGTACCGTCCATCCACCTGTCTGCTTCCTCCCCTACCCTGTGAGTTCCTTAGGTGTCGTCTTTGATTCCCACCCCTCCCGCCCCGTGGCCCACCTATAGTGTTTGCCTCAACTCTCAAGGAACACATCAGTGGAGGAGAGCTTCCGTAGGGGCACCGTGCCTTGAGGTCATGACATTGGTAAAATTGCTTATAGTGATACAAGGAACCAGATGCTTCGGAATAGAGGCACATTTTCTAAATTCCGCCCAATGGAAAACAGTATTACATGGGCTCCAGCTGTCTTCCTATTCACAGGCTGGACTCCTTGTCAGATCTGAAAGATGACTCTGCAGCTGTCTGTTTTCCTAGATCCCAAATATCTTTTCAAATGGATTATGCGTTTGGTAGTCAGGTTGGACCCTGGCTGAATATTATTCAGCCTCAGAAAGCGTGCCCTCTCCTAGAAGGCTTGCTTTGTTGGATTGTAGAGTGTTTGAAAAAGGAATGGTAATGGGGTTGGGGATAGGAGAAGGGAAAGCTGGCCATCTTTTTTTGCACAGAGAATGAGGAGGAGTGAACTGGTTTCCTAGGAGATAAGGCTCCTCTTTATTTAAAGTTTTCCCACAGACAGGCTTCTGCATCCGCGTCTCCTTAGTCACAAAGGGTGTACCATGGAAGAGGCGGCTCAGAATTGCTTTGTGCCTGGCCTTTCTGAGGGGAGCTTTACCCGCTGGCCCCAGGTCCCTGCCTTCTGCTGTAGTCTAAAGAAGGGATCTGCAATGCCTACTGCAATAGGGATTTTAATTATTTTATCCCTTAGGCTTTAGGAGAGGAACCTGGTAGGATGTAAACTCAGCTCTTTGCCATACATTTGCCAAGGCCAGTCCTCCTCTGTGTCATTCTCTACTGACTTTTCCGAGATTTCTTCAAAGGAGGCAGCACACAGTAGCATCTCTCTTTGAGGGCTTTATCGTTAGTGGTATCTCCTTCCCGAGGATTCTCCTGACTTGACAGGAATGAAAAGTGGTAGAAGTTTGAAAGTGATTGTGACTCAGTTTCCCCATACATATGTGGCCAGACAGAGTTAGCATTTGTTGTGTATAGCTTCTATTTGTCTTAGTTAATTGGAAGCACTGGAGTTGTGCTTAGGTAAAACTGCACCCCAGCCCATGACTCTAGTAATGATCATCGGAAGGTCTATAGGCTACCTCAAAACAGCATGGCAATCAGCAAGTTTCCAGTGTGGGCTTAGCTTGGGACCCTTTTCCTGACCGCTATCATCCTCTACACCCGTCGGGTACCCTTTACCTGCCTCCCCTACTGTACATCCTTGTCCTGTGAATACCTGGGGTTCAACCCAAGCTTGATTCTAGCTCAAGCTCGGTCAGGTATCCCTCCACCTCTACTGAATCCAGACCCAAAGTTCTGGTTTCTGTCTAAGCCAGATCTGTGAATGAAAAAGATGCCAACAGCTGTGTGGCAACCCTGCTGTGGGCTGGGGCGGCAGAGGGAGGAGGAGAGGTAGAGTGTGTGCAGAAATGCAGAGAGGAAGATGCGGGGCTCCTGGCTGCTTATCAAGTCAGCACAGGTGAAAGCTGCATCCTGTCATTTATAACCAAAGGAAGTGTGTGAAGGCATGCATGAAGGAGAGGAGAGTCCAAGCACTTAGTGACTCGCCTAATGTATAGGGCATTTAAGGGAGGGAGGGGCTTAGGAGCGTGCCAGAGGACGACGTGACTGTGATGTGAAGCTGGGATCTGGAGAAACAGCGTGTGCTGTGCTGGCTGAGACCCTGTAGGGGATGTGTGTGTGAGTGTGCGTGTGTGCATGCGTGCATTTGTGTGTGTATGTGTGTGAGCATGTATATGTGCTAGCATGCATGGGCATGTGCGTGTGGATATGTGCATGTGTGTGTATGCATGTGTGTGCATGCATGCATGTACGGATGTGTGTTGCATGTGTGTGTGTAGAGGTATTTAGTTCAGCTTATATAAAGCCCTGGCTGAGTGTGGTCACTGGTCTTCCATTTCTGAGCCACTCTGTAAACTGAAGAGGGAAAGGCTCCCTGCAGCGAGAAGGATCGCAGTTAGCAAAAGCCCCTGTGAGCTCCTCTTTAACTGGGGCTTTGGAGTAATCAAGCAGAACCTGGCAGCATCAGGCTTAGAAGCATAGCTTGAGAAGGAGGAGATCTGGACTGCTGGTGGAGACCCCGTCAGGAACCCCACCATTCAGTTAGCCTGTTAGCCTGAACCCCTCACCCTAAAATCCTAGCAATTAGCCTGGAGGCCAGCCCAGGTTAAATGGGCCAAATGCACATCCCAGCACATGCCACAGAAGTTACATTTTCCTGAGGATGCGGATGTACAATCCTAGCTATGCAGAAGCTGAGACAGGGGGATTGACATTTAAGACCTGCTTGGGCTACAGAGCAAATTCATGTCCAGCCTGCGCAGCTTAGTGAGACCCTGTCTGGTATTAAAATGTTAGAAAGGAGCAAATGTGCAGCTCAGTGCTAGGGTGCCTGTCAAGCAGACATGAAGCCTTAGGTTCAATCTCAATACTGTAGAACAAACAAACAAAATAATGATTACCGTCTCCTCTAAATATAGCAGGACTGGTGTAGCCTCCCCTCCCTCACCACACCCAGGAAAACGGTGAGGCTTCTTTTCCCCAGGGCTTTGAGTCTTGCCCCTTCCTTGTCATTGCTGCTGATTTCCAGGGACCTTCCACCCATGAGTTTCCTCTTCCAGTGGATCATGCTGGCTAGTTTCGTTCTTGATGCCAACACAGTCTCAGGGATAGAGCCCCAAGAAGCACATTGCCAAGGATGTTCTGCTCAGCTCAGCATAGCTGCTCCAGGCCATGGCTTCTTCTGGGTGCCCTCGGGATGAGGGTTCCAATCCCACCCAAGCACAGGCATTCCTGTTACCTAGCACACTCTTGTTTTATTTTCATTCATTCCCCTCCTCCTCAAGATGTTCTTTGTTAGATCTACATGTAACGAGCCCTCTCCATATCCCCAGTGACTGTCCTTGCCAGCTTCCGGCTTTCTCCTCTCCCTGACCCGACTTGAAGTGCAGTGTTTGGGTAGGGCTGTCTATTCACAGTTGGCCTCGTCCCAGGAAGAGAGCAATGACCATTGCCATGTTCAGTGACATGTCCCGGGCAGCATTTCCAGTGGGATTTTAGGGGTGTCCTCTAAGGAATGTTTAGATTCTTTGTGTTTCAAACAATGCATTTCACAAGGCACAGAGCAGCAGTAATCATAGATTTATGAACAGTCAGAGCGCATATAGCATACTCCACGGAAGGAACTGGGTACCTGCCAGCACATTCTCAGACGAAGATCCCTGAGTTCTTTAAGTTTAGGTGGAGAGAGCAGCTGATCCCAAGGGTGGGATAGAGTAGATCCTAGCCATGATTGATAGGTTGTTATATAATCTTGGATATTCTGCCTATGTGTGGGCCACGTTTCCCATAATTTTAAACATGTATATCCCATCATGTATGTATGTATGTATGTATGTATGTATGTATGTATGTATATATATATATGAGATGGTAAAAAAAGGGGTTCCCCCCATGGGTCAGCTTCACCCAATGACTGGTCTAAGTTCACTGGAATAAGTCACCTTGCTTATTTCGACACTTATGAGGATATGCCTGACTCTAAACTGTCTACAGGAAGCAGGAGCTGTATGACAGTCTACCCAGAAGGGTCAGACGCATTCTTCAAAGGGGAGTCCTTACACTGGCCTACCTCAGTGAGACAGAAAGTGGTATGTCTCAGCTGCATGGCCAAGAGCATCCCATGCATCTTGGGCTGTGCTGGGTGAGAAAGAACAACCAGACGGGACAACAGGCAGCAACAGCCCGAGAGCAGGACTCTATCTTTCTCGTGGTGCTGGGGGTGGGCAGGGTTGGAGCATTTACAAAGAACCCGGGAACCTGGGGGTATAGATGCAACTGCTTAACACCAGAGAACCAACAGTGTAAAAGTTACGCTAATTTTAGTAATTTGTGAGAATGACTTACCCTTTATAACTAATTATTGCATAAGCCATACCTATTATGCACATCATTAATGGGTGTCAGATTCAACTTACCCTGAGTTTTAGCTGCTCACAGTGCAGCACCCCGTGGCTGTGTGCTCAGTCTTCTAGCCAGAGCTGAGAGCCTGCTCACAACCTCCAGCAAGTGACAAATGAGCGCACAGAGACTTGGATTAGGACGGAGCCCTCAGTCTGCTCCCGTCAAGACCGTGTGGGCACGGCAACACTATTCAGTAATGAAACTGCATGTGGACAATGGCACAGTTGCATTTAAACACTTAGTTTTTTTTATTGTGGCATGTGAATGCGTGTGGGTGTATATACCACAATGAGTGAGGGGAAGTCAGGGGTCAGAGAGGCCCCAGTCAGTAGGATATGACTTCCTCCCTCTGTCCCATGTGTCCCAGAACTCAGGCCGTCAAGTTCAGCAGTGGGTGCTTTTCCCTGCAACACCATTCACCGCCCCCAGATATGTTTAACGTGTAGATTTTGACAAGCATGATCACCCCTTCGGAGCTGTCCGCCAGCAGCCGCCTGTGACTAAAATCTAAGTAAGTCACTGGATTAGCTTCTCAGGGACACCAGGATCATTTCAAGGGCTTGATAGCTGCACGAGGCTAGTACCTCCCTGCCATAGAATGCAGACAGACTGTTTCCAATTTGCTGTGCTTTGCCCTTTCCCTGGTGCTAATGTCATAAGCATCAGTAGAAAGCGTATTTCCCACCAGGAGCTTTCGTCTTTCCTAAGGCTGCTGGCATGCTGTAGGGCAGCGAGGGCAGCCGTGCTGAGCCAAGATGCAGCAACCAAACCATGCCGTGTCTACAGCGTGCGGCTGAGCCCTCAGTGATGTAAGTAGGTATAAGATTCATTTTGGGACAGAGTGCATGGTCTCATGTATTCTAGGCTGGCCTCAAGCTGGCCATGTAGCTGAGGATGACCTAGAACCTCTGATTCCCCCGCCTCCCACTCCTGAGTGTAGACTCTAGGCATGCACCACCACACCAGATTGATGTTACGCTGGCGACTGAACCAAGGGCATGTTCATGCTAGGTAAGGCCTCACCGGCTGAGCCACACCCCTAACCTTTGACTTAAGGTTGTATTCATGTAGAGAAACTGTATTGTAAGGGGTGGGAGAACATTTCTATTTTGCTTATTGTTTTGTCTGGTGCTGGGAATTGAACCTACAGCTTGATGTGTAACCAGGTAATGCCCTTCGGCCACAAAGCATCTGAAACTCACAGGGCATCTTTAAATAGAACTCTCTGTCATTGCACACTGCTGCCGAAGTTTAGTTAGTGGTGAGAGTTGGCACTAGCTGCCGTGGGTGACTTGATCAGTTGACTCTAGAATTTTCTATATAGAGCCACAGCCTGGGGACTCTGAGGGCCTCAGCAATGGGGGGGTAGCAAGGGTAGCAGTTATGGGAGAAATTCACACATACGAGAAAACTGTCGTGGCATGCTGGGAAGGTAAGAAGTGGGGAGGAGCCCTGGAGGTGGGATGGATTTCACCATACTCGGGGGCATGGGCTGCCGTTTGCATTTTTGCTGTTGCCTTGTTTATTGGATACTGAAAAGTCACATGCAAATCTTTTCAATTATTTGGTCACAGAGTAGCTGCCTGGGTATTGTTCAGAGTGAATGAAAGAATGAGATGTTCAACTTCAAGGCATTTATTTATTTATTTTATTTTGCTTTTGACAGGGTCTCACTATGTAGCCCTGGCTGGCCTGGAAGTTGTTATACAGACCAGGCTGGTCCTGAATTCACAACATGTTCAAGGATTAAAGGTTTGCACCATAGATTTTTTAAAAATATAAACAACGTTCAAGCATGCAGACCATTACAATCCACTTCTCAAACATTTATTTTACTCTTAATTATGTGTACTTGTGTGTTTCCACATCGGGGTGTGTACATATAAGGGCAGATGCCAGGAGAGGGTGTGGGATCCCTTGTAGCTGGAGATACATGTGGTCGTGAGCTTCTCCCCATGGGTGCTGGGACTAAACTTAGGTCTTTGGGAAGAGCAGCCAGCACTCTTAAGCCCTGAGCCAGGCACAGAGCTTGGCAGTTCATACACGACTTTGACCTGTTCTTCCATTTTATCATCATAACCATGTAAAGTATACAAGACAACGATTGTCCTTGTCTTCCTGGTGAGAAAGTTGGGACACAGAGAGCTGAAAATATTTCTTCAGGCTTGCAGAGCCAGCACATAGATGGGTGACTTAATTTCTGGGCTTAGGTGTCTAGAAGGTGTTTCATGGCATCACATGGTCTCTTGGGTACCACATGGCCTCTTGGGTGCCTTTCAGTAAGGATTTTTCCAGCAGCAGACTGATGGTGTGGAGCTCAAGGATGCTCTTGACACTTGGGGTTTCCCAGGGACCCACTCATTTGATAGTTTTTTTTTCAAGTTGTCGCATGACGTGTGGTTTTATTTTTTGCATTTGCCTGGCATTTATGCCCTGGTTCTCACAGGCAGCCTGCCTGGCCTTCTGAGGTAGCTGCTGTCACACAGTGTCCCAGAAGTCCCAGTAGCTCCATGGAGGGCTGGCAGAGGCTGCATGGGGGATGGAGCGCAGTGGGAGACACCATGTGTTCAAGCTCTGAGCTGTTTGAGAGCCGATAGGCTTTCAACTATTTTTATATATTGATGTTCCTCAAAAATTTTTTTCATTTGAAAAAAAAAGGTTCTTTTGCTAACTATTACCAAAAGAATCACTGTTCTAAAGGATTTTTAGGGCAGTCTGCTTCCTGTGACAAGAAAGTGGGGCAAGCTGAACCCTGCCCAGGCGCCATCCAAGAACAGCATCCAGCTCTTTCTTCCCAGATAGAAACAATGCCTTGAAGTTCAGAGTCTCCTGCACCCTCTGAAGCCGCCCCCAAGCCAGGGTGGGGGCAATGCCGGCAGCCCCTGTGCTGGCATCAGAGGGCCTGGGGCTGTTTGATAGTGCCCTCTCGTTGTCTTGTTCTGCCTTACTGCTCTCCTTCTGCCCCCAGGAAGGATTTCGTCTATTGTCTGAGTCACCACATCTTCCGGGTCCTTCCATCACCATTTTTCTTGGTGCTAAGCGTTTGCTGGCTTTCCCTGGAAGCACCATGAACATTGCTTTAACCTACTACCCACCACTTTTGGCCTCTCCCATATGGTCGCTCACCTATTTGCAAGGTATTTTAAGAAGGTTAGAGAATTCCTTGACTTGAGCCTTCTGAATTTCTTATTCCTCCTTTGACTATGGATACCACCACATTTGATCAAAGATGCCTACATTTGTACATTATAATCTTAGTTCTGCCTAAAGTTACTTCGTACTTCATCTTAAATCTCGTACCTTTTCATTAGTAGGGTTGAAATAAGCAAGATGCTGATGTTGGCACAGAAAGGGACAATGAAGAGTGTCTTGTGGGACGTAGAAAATCGTGACTGTGACACCCAAACAAACCGCATACACAATGGGTGAGGTCAGCCATCCTAAAATGTATATATCCCTTAAGGATTAATCAAGGATTGGGCAAGACATGTGACTGGGAATAGTGTTAGAAGGCACCATGGTAGCACCATTGCTTTTCTGGCTTTCAAATGTTCCAATGTGGGCCTATGGTTTCTTTAAGCTCAGAACTCTTCATAGTACCTGCCCACCAATAGCTCTCTGTTCCTCCTTCCCTTAATCCCTCTGTAACTCACCCTTCTGCCCCTCATCTTTGTCGATTTGATAGCTCTACACACCCATGTAAATAAAACAATACAGAGCTGGCCTTTAGTCTCAGGTCACTTAGCCCAAAATCCTTATGAGTCATCCATGTTGTAGTGTTTGCTAAGCTGTCCATGGTCCGTGTGTACCTGCTAAGCTGTCCATGATCTGTCCTTTGTCCTTTCATCCATCCATCATTGGTGAGTAGTTGAGTTGTCCCTACCTTTTGGCAGTTGGGAATAAATCTGAGCACAGGTGACAATGTCTTTTTTTTTTTTGAAAAGAGAAGTCCTACTTTCAATTCTTTTAGATAACATAACAGGTAGTGGTGCTGCTGGCTCTTAGTTTTGAGGAAGCATCATACCTTTCCATAAGAGCTACACCATTTTATGTACCCATAGCAAGGCGCAGGCACACTTAGTTCCTCATACCCAGCCCTTTCTTCTTACTAGTAACTCTCTTGGGAGGAATGAAATAATACCTCATTTTGTTCTTGTTTATTTTATTTTATTTCTGTGTATAGTTGCAGAGGTCAGAATAGGGTGTAAGATTCTGTATGGAGAGATCTTATGTACCCATAGCGCTTGGCATGGTCTGCACTATGAGTGTGTAACAACTCTCCCTACAATGTCCCCTACTTGTGAGTGCCAAGACACAGACTGCAGTCTTCTGCAAGAGCAGTAATTGCGCTTAACCACTGAGCCGTGCCTTTAGCCCTCACTGTGATGTATATTTTACTAATGATTAGTGATATTTAATATCTTTACCAGTGTTTATTAACCAGCTGCATGTTTTTCATGAAGAAATATTTGTTCAAACCTTTAACCGGTTTTTCAAATTTAGTGTATGTGTGTGTTGTACATGTGTGTGAATGTTCCTGGGCCTGTGTACATAAGCTGGGAGGATAAAGGTCCACAGTCCATGTCCTCTATTGCTATCCAACTCATATTTTGAGACTAGGTTCCTCCCTGAGGGGCTAACACTGACTAGACTGCCTGAGCAGCCAGGTCCCTGAACCTTCCTATGTCTTCCAGTCAGCACGAGTGTAGCAGACTATGCCTGGCTTCTCACACAGGGACAGTGTATCCAAGCTCAGGTACTCATGCCTACATACTGAGCTACTGACCCAGACTTTTCCCAATGTCTTGGTTTTGCTTGTTTTTATTTTTTTTTAAGTTAGGATCTCATGTAGGACTGACCTTGAACTCACTGTGTAGCTTTAGATGACCTTGAACTTCCAAATCTATCTCCCAAATAGGGATTCTTTAGATGTTTTGAACATTACATCCTCGCTAGATAAATGATTTGAATTTTTCTCTCCATTTTGTATGTTGCCTTTTTACTCTGTTGACTGACTCACACACACATTCCTTCTCCTTTTCCCCATCTCTTTCCTCTCCTCCTCCCCTCCCTTGCCCCTCCTTTCACCCTCCCTCTCCCTCCCACCCTCTCTCTCTGCCTCCCTCTCCCTATTTCTGATGCTCAGGAATGAGTCAGATAGCCAGTGAAGTCCTCAACTGGATCATTTGATTAAAAAAAAAACCTTTAAATCTGATATATCCCAAATGCATATTTTTAGTTTTGTTGTAGTTCCATTTTTTTGGAGGAGTAACCAAACCATTCCAGGAAACAGATGGACAAGCTGAGCAGTGTTATCTGGTAAGAAGGTTAGAATGTTGAAGTGACCATTTGTCAGCTACCCTATTTGGGCACACAGATCTTGTTGGTTGTTATTATTGTATGGTGTTGAGTGCAGGAAACAAAACTCACAGAAGGGTATATTTATTATCTTTAGCATTATCCAGGATGAAGCCAGGGGACCAGAGGAACATAGTGGTCTTCAGATAAGATGTCTTCTCTATGGGGTCCTGACTTGATCGCCATTTGCCAGGACAGTAGAGCCGATAGGGAAAGCATGGGTTGTAATAAGATATTTATCTAGAGAATTGGTTCATATAGTGATGGAGGTGGAGGAATCTCATGATCCGACAGACATCTCACCCACAAACTGGAGTACCCTGAAGTCTGGTGCTGTTACGCAGTCTGAAGACCTGAGAAGAGGAGAGCCTGCGATGCCACGCCCAGTTGGAAGCAGAAGGCCTGGGGACTGGTGCAGAATCTGAAGGACAGGAACCAGGGACTTCAGCATGAGAGGCAGGAGAAGTTGGATATTCCAGCCCCAGAAGAGAGAAGAGGCGTTGGTCCTCATCCTACACATTTCATTTGGACCTCGAATTGACTGACACCTGTCTTGGTGAGGTCGTCAGTCAGTCCAATGACACAGCTGCTAAGGTCTTCCAGACACACCCGGAAACTGTGCTTTGCTAACTGTCAGTGCTTCTCGGCTCAGTCAATGTGTCTCACAGAATTAACCATCCCATTGGGTAAATTTTGTCTGGCTTTCCTAGAGCAGAGATAAATGGATCAACCTGCATTGACTTCTCTTCCCACCTGTGTGTGAACCATACTGAAAAACTTACTGCATTATGTATTTATCCCAATCATTATTCCTGCTGAAAACATTGCTTATCATATTTTACAGCTTTTAATTGCTTCCACTCCCCCCCTTGTTTTATGCTTTCCATCTCAAAGAGAAGTATGTATCTGAGCTAGCTCATCTGCAACCCGACACAGACCCACCTGCTAGATCCCGAGACGGTATCTCCATTGGATCAACCAAGACGAAGGCTAAAACTAGCCCATGGTGAAATTTTCTAAATGAAAGAAAATGTGGAGATGTCTCTGAAGGGTGGTAAACTTGGCAGATTTAATAGGATCTGACCAGAATGCTAGATTATTCCTCATGATTACTTTGCTACTTTTGCTTTGACTAGGGTAGCTTTGGGCTTATTTAATTAAATCTATCAGATGATCTGATTCGAAGAAGCCTTCCTGGCTTGTAGACACAGATACTTTAATCACTGGAAAGATATGTCCCATACTCAAATTAATAAATTGACATTTAGATTTATATCAAGTCTTGTGAATTTCATAGGTCAGTTCTACTCAATTCATTCTACGTCCGGGACCCTAAAACCTCAATTTGTTAATATATTCAGCTAATATCCTTCCTTCCTTTCCTCGCTTCATTGATCTCTTTCTGGGACACCCAGTGATTAATTTCATGTTTATCTAAAGTTCTCAGAGTCTTTAAAGTTTCCATGGCACTATAAAGTAAGATTCGTGTACATTCAAATGGGTTTTACAGGATGAGTAGATGCAATCGGACTTTCTTCTGGGCCGCCAGCTCACAAAAAACAATAAGGAAACTTATTGTTAATTATAAAAGCTCTGCCTATAGCTTATATTAATCAATGTTTTACCATGTGGCCTTTTCCCTTTCTTTCACTCTATACGCCCGACTCCCCATGTCTCCATGGCATCTCCTCTGTGTCTTAATTATCTTCCCTCTCTCTCTGCCCAGCAGTCCTGCCTAGCTATTGGCTGTTCAGCTTTTTATTATGCCAGTTACAGCAATACCTTTTCTCACAGTGTACAGATAACCCACAACAGATAGACGCCCTGGCTTAGAGAATCAGTGGGTCCCAGAGGGTCATATGTTGGGCAACAATGGCTAAAGAGTAGGTGAAAAGGGGGCCAATGGTGGTTATTGTGTTCATCTCCCATTGTTGTTTTAGGCAATGACATACAGCATGGATTCTGAGGACCCTGGGTTTCAACCTTGTGCTAAAATCAAATGATCAAATAATCAAGTCAGCACAGAGCCAGTGTTCTAAACAACACAGTTTTATCATCTGGTAGTTTGGAAGGTCAGAAGTCTGCAGTGTGTTTCCTGCATGTTAATCATGCTGTTAGTAGGCTGCCTTCCTTCTGGAGGCTTCAGGGAAGAAGCTCTTTCCTTAACTTTCCTGGCTAGTAGAGGTAACTAACCCACATTCCTTGGCTCATGGTTGCATCACTCTGACCTCTGATTCTGCCATCTAGACTCTGAGTTTTTTGCCTTCCTCTCACTCACCAGGCCCCTTGTTATTACAGAGTCCATCCAGACCATCTAGTGCAGAATAGCATCTCCACTCCTTAATTAGCTCTTCAAGTTTCATTTTGTGACATCATGTAACACATCCTTGATGTCTCAGTTAGGGTTTCCATTGCTGCAATGAAACACCATCACCAAAAGCAAGTTCATCACTGAAGGAAGTCAGGACAGGAGATTGAACAGGGCAGGAACCTGGAGGCAGAAGTTGATGCAGAGGCCATGGAGGGCTGCTGCTTACTGGCTAGTTTCATATTGCTTGCTCAGCCTGCTTTCTTGTAGGATCTGGGACCACCAGCCCAAGGATGGCACCACATCCACCATGTTCTGGGATCTCTGCCTTAAATCACTAATTAAGAAAATGCCCTTTAGGCTTGCCTGTACACCCTGAACTTATGGAGACATTTTGTAATTGAGGTTCTCTTCTCTCAGATGACTTTAACTTATGTCAAGTTGACATAAAACTATCCAGCACACTTGGGGTATGAGTATTTTTTTTGATATTTAATTCTTTTTTTTTTTCGATTTTTTTTATTAATATTTTTTTTATTTTCCATTTTAAATTTAGATAAGAAACAAGGTAGCTTCACAAGTCAGTACGAGGTCCCGCTCCCTTTCCCTCCCCTCCTCCCGTGCCCTCCCCCCATCCCCCCCCCCCCGTTATCCCCTCATTCCCCCAGGGAGGGTGAGGCCCTCCATGGGGGTGTCCATAGTCTGTCATTTCATATAGGGCAGGGCCTAGACCCTTCCCCAAGAGTTCAGGGTGAGAGTGCACCTCACATTGTTCTATGGGAGTCCAGAGACCGTGTGTATACTTGGGATGGGTACTGATCTGCTGTCCAAGGCTCAATAGATTACCTAGGCCTCCTCACTGACACCCAGATTCAGGGGGTCTTGATCAGTCCCATGCTGGATTCCCAGGCTGATGCCTGGGATTCAAGAGTTAACCTTTGTCTGGTCAGCTGTTTCTGGGGGTTCAACTAGCCCAGTCTTAATCCCTTTGATCATCAGTCCTCCCTCTCTGATACTGGCTTTCTTGAGTTCAGCTCAGTACTTAACCAGCCAGTAAATGAAGTTTCTGTTTCCCAGACTCTCTGGCCATAGGATTGTAGGCTGGCACTCCCCAGATCTATGTCTAAAATCCATATATGAGAGAATACATGCCATGTTTCTCTTTTTGTGACTGGGTTACCTCACTCAGGATGGTTTCTTCTAGTGTCATCCATTTGCCTGCGAATCTCATGATTCCATTATTTTTTTCTGCTGAATAGTACTCCATTGTGTAGATGTACCACATTTTCTCTATCCATTCTTCGGGTGAGGGACATCTAGGTTGCTTCCAAGTTCTGGCTATTACAAATAAAGCTGCTATGAACATAGTGGAACAGACATCTTTGTTATATGAATGGGCATCTTTTGGATATATGCCTAAGAGTGCAGTTGCTGGGTCTTGTGGTAGGTTTATTCCCATTTTTCTGAGGAATCTCCATACTGCTTTCCAAAGTGGCTGAACCAGTTGGCACTCCCACCAGCAATGGAGGAGTGTCCCTCTTTCACCACATCCTCTCCAGCATAAATTGTCATTGGTGTTTTTGATTTTAGCCATTCTGACAGGAGTGAGATGGTATCTCAGAGTTGCTTTGATTTGCATTTCCCGAATGGCTAAGGATGTTGAGCACTTTCTCAAGTGCCTCTCAGCCATTTTAGACTCCTCTATTGAAAACTCTCTATTTAGTTCTGCAGCCCACTTCTTAATTGGGTCCTTTGCTGTTTTGGAGACTTGCTTCTTGAGTTCTTTGTAAATTTTGGAGATCAACCCTCTGTCAGATGTGGGATTAGTGAATATTTTTTCCCATTCTGTGGGCTGCCTTTTTGTCTTGCTGACTGTGTCCTTTGCCTTACAGAAGCTTCTCAGTTTCAGTAGGTCCCATTTATTAATTGTTGATCTCACTGTCTGTGCTACTGGTGTTATGTTCAGGAAGCTGTCTCCTGTACCAATTCGTTCAAGGGTACCACCCACTTTCTCTTCTAAGAGGTTCAGTGTGGCTGGATTTATGTTGAGGTCTTTGATCCATTTGGACTTAAGTTTTGTGCATGGCGATAAACATGGATCGATCCGCATTTTTCTACATGCCAGTCTCCAATTATGCCAGCACCATTTGTTGAAGATGCTTTCTTTATTCCATTGTATATTTTTAGCTTCTTTGTCAAAGATCAGATGTTCGTACGTGTGTGGGTTAATACCTGGATTTTCAATTCGATTCCATTGGTCTGCCTGTCTATTTTTGTGCCAATACCAAGCTGTTTTCAGGACTATAGCTCTATAATAGAGCTTGAGGTCAGGGATAGTGATGCCTCCGGACGTTGCCTTGTTGAACAGGGTTGTTTTGGCTATCCTGGGTCTTTTGTTTTTCCATACAAAATTGATTATTGTTCTTTCAAGGTCTGTGAAGAATTGTGCTGGGATTTTAATGGGGATAGCATTGAATCTGTAGATTGCTTTTGGCAGGATTGCCATTTTTACTACATTGATCCTACCTATCCAAGAGCATGGGAGATCTTTCCATTTTCTGAGGGCTTCTTTAATTTCTTTCTTTAAAGATTCAAAGTTCTTACGATACAGGTCTTTCACTTGTTTGGTTAGCGTTACCCCAAGGTATTTTATGTTGTTTGTGGCAATTGTAAAGGGTGATGTTTCTCTGATTTCTCTTTCAGCCCTTTTATCATCTGTATATAGTAGGGCTACTGACTTTCTTGAGTTGATCTTGTAACCTGCCACTTTGCTGAAGGTGTTAATCAGCTGTAAGAGTTCCCTGGTAGAGTTCTTTGGGTCATTGATGTAAACTATCATATCGTCTGCAAACAGTGAAAGTTTGACTTCTTCCTTCCCAATTTGTATCCCCTTGATCCCCCTTTGTTGTCGTATGGCTATAGCTAGAACTTCAAGTACCATGTTGAAAAGGTATGGAGAGAGTGGACAGCCTTGTTTTGTTCCTGATTTTAGAGGAATTGCGTTGAGTTTCTGTCCATTTAGTTTGATGTTGGCTGTTGGTTTACTGTATATGGCTTTTATTATGTTTAAGTATGTCCCTGTTATCCCAGATCTCTCCAAGACCTTTATCATGAAGGGGTGTTGGATTTTGTCAAAGGCTTTTTCAGCATCTAGTGAGATGATCATGTGATTTTTGTTTTTCAGCTTGTTTATATGGTGGATTACGTTGATGGATTTTCGTATGTTGAACCATCCCTGCATCCCTGGGATGAAACCTACTTGATCGTGGTGAATGATTGTTTTGATGTGTTCTTGGATCCGATTTGCCAGTATTTTATTGAGTATTTTTGCATCAATGTTCATGAGGGATATTGGTCTGAAGTTCTCTTTTTTGGTTGTATCTTTGTGTGGCTTGGGGATCAAGGTTATTGAAGCCTCATAGAAAGAGTTTGGCAAAGACCCTTCTGCTTCTATTGTGTGGAACACTTTGAGAAGAATTGGTATAAGCTGTTCTTTGAATTTGTGGTAGAATTCTGCACTGAGGCCATCTGGACCTGGACTTTTTTGGTTGGGAGACTTTTGATGACAGCTTCTATTTCCATAGGGGTTATAGGTCTATTTAAATTGCTTATCTGTTCTTGATTTAGTTTTGGCAAATGATAGCTGTCCAGGAAGTCATCCATTTCCTTTAAATTTTCGAATTTTGTGGAGTACAGGTTTTCAAAGTATGACCTAATGATTCTCTGGATTTCCTCAGAGTCTGTTGTTATGTCCCCCTTTTCATTTCTGATTTTGTTAATTTGCGTGTTCACTCTCTGCTGTTTGGTAAGTTTGGACAAAGGTTTGTCTATCTTGTTGATTTTCTCAAAGAACCAACTCTTCGTTGCATTGATTCTTTGTATTGTTTTCCTGGTTTCTACTTTGTTGATTTCAGCCCTCAATTTGATTATTTCCTGGCGTCTACTCCTCCTGGGGAGTTTGCTTCTTTGTGTTCTAGAGCTTTTAGCTGTGATGTTAATTCTCTGGTATAACTGTTTTCCTGTTTCTTCATGTGAGCACTTAGTGCTATGAACTTCCCCGTAGCACTGCTTTCAAAGTGTCCCATAGGTTTGGGTATGTTGTGTCTTCATTCTCATTGAATTCGAGGAAGTCTTTAATTTCTTTTTTTATTTCCTCTTTGACCCAGGGATGGTGCAGTTGAGCATTATTCAATTTCCATGAGTTTGTAGGTTTTCTGCAATTTGTGTTGTTGTTGAATTCTAATTTTAAGGCATGGTGGTCTGATAAGATGCATGGAGTTATTCCAATTTTTTTGTAGCTGCTGAGGTTTGATATGTTGCCAAGTATGTGGTCGATTTTTGAGAAGGTTCCATGTGGTGGTGAGAAGAAGGTATATTCTTTTTTTATGTGGATGAAATGTTCTATAGATATCTGTTAATCCCAGTTGGGTCATTACTTCTATTAGACCCTTTGCTTCTTTGTTGAGTTCCTGTCTGGTATTCTTGTCTAGTGGTGAGAGTGGTGTGTTGAAATCTCCCACTATAACTGTGTGGGGCTTTAGATGAGATTTAAGTTCTAATAATGTTTCTTTAACGAATGTGGATGCCTTTGTATTGGGGGCATAGATGTTCAGGATAGACACTTCGTCTTGGTGGGTTTCACCTGTGATGAGTATGTAATGACCTCCTTCATCTCTTTTGATTGATTTTATTTTAAAGTCTAGTTTGTTAGATATTAGGATTGCTACCCCTGCTTGTTTCTTGGGTCCATTTGATTGAAAAATTTTTTCCCAACCTTTAACTCTCAAGTAATGTCTGTCTTTGAGGGTGAGGTGTGTTTCTTGTATGCAGCAGAAGGAAGGGTTCTGTCTTCGAATCCATTCTGCTAGTCTGTGTCTTTTTATGGGTGAGTTAAGGCCGTTAATATTGAGGGATATTAATGACCATTGATTGCTCATCCTTCTTCGATTTGCGATGGTTGTTGTTGGTGGAATTATGGGTGGAATTTCGCCCCTTTGTTCTTTTGGCTGTTGGTAGAGAGGGATTCTCTAATGCTTATGTTTTTCTGGTTGTAGTTAGCTTCCTTGGGTTGGAGTTTTCCTTCCAAAATTTTCTGTAGGGCTGGGTTAGTGGACACATATTGGTTGAATCTAGTTTTGTCATGGAATATCTTGTTTTCTCCATCTATAGTGATTGAGAGCTTTGCCGGGTATAGTAGTCTGGGCTGGCATCCATGGTCTCTTAGTGTAGGTAGAATATCTATCCAGGACCTTCTGGCTTTCAGAGTTTCCATGGAGAAATCAGGTGTAATTCTGATAGGTCTGCCTTTATATGTTACTTGACCTTTTTCCTTAGCTGCTCTTAATATTCTTTCTTTATTCTGTATGTTTGGGGTCTTGATTATTATGTGGCGAGGGGATTTTTTTTTGTGGTCCACTCTATTTGGTGTTCTGTAGGCTTCTTGTACCTTCATTGGCATGTCTTTCTTAAGGTTGGGAAAGTTTTCTTCTATGATTTTGTTGAATATGCCTTCTGCCCCTTTGAGGTGGATTTCTTCTCCTTCTTCTATACCTATTATTCTTAGGTTTGGTCTTTTCATGATGTCCCATAATTCCTGGATGTTTTGTGTTAAGGATTTGTTGGATTTAAGGTTTTCTTTGGTTGATAAATCCATTTCTCCTAATGTATCTTCAACACTTGAGATTCTCTCTTCCATCTCTTCTATTCTGTTGGTAATGCTTGTATTGGTAGTGCCTGACTGTTTGTCCAGCTTTTCTATTTTCTGCCTTTCTTCAGATTGTGTTTTTTTTAGTGTCTCTATTTCAGTTTTCAACCCTTGCAGCGTTTGCATTGCTTCTTGCAATTTTCTGTTTATCTGTTCGTCCGTTTGTTGCCTTTTATGAATTTTTTGGTTTGTTCTTTCTTCCATTTCTTGCATTTTTTGGTTTGCTTTTTGTTCCATTTCTTGGATTTTGTGCTTTGTTTCTTCTTCCATTTCCTGCCTTTTTTGGTTTGTTTCTTCCTCCATTTTTTCATTTTTTGCTTTGTTTTTTCTACCATTTCTTGCATTTTTTGCTTTGTTTCTTCTTCCATTTCCTGCCTTATTTGGTATGTTTCTTCTTCTAATTCTTGCATTTTTTGCTTTGCTTTTTCTTCCATTTCTTGCATTTTTTGCTTCATTTCTTCTTCCATTTCGTGCCTTTTTTGGTTTGTTTTTTCTTCCAATTCTTGCATTTTTTGGTTTGTTTTTTCTTCCATTTCTTGCATTTTTTGGTTTGTTTTTTCTTCCATTTCTTTGAGGGATTTTCCAATATCCTCTTTTAGGGCCTCTATCATTTTCATGAAAGTGCTTTTAAGGTCGTTCTCTTCTGCTTCCTTCGCGTTGGAATATTGGGGTCTTGCTGGTGTGGAGTCTCTAGAATCTGGCGGTGTCATATTTGTTTTTCTGTTGCTGACTGTGTTTTTGTATTGTCTCTTTCCCATCTCTTCTTTTAGTGGGTGCAGAAAGAGCCCCTTCCTGGTCTGGGGACCAGAGTTCCCTTTTGGTGGGTGCTAGTAAGTCCAGTAATCTGGTGGTTCTTCTATGTCTTGTCCAAATGCTGGTCCGTGGGTAGAGAAGAAGAACAGGAATCTGGGGCGCTTAGCCTCCTACCTGGTCCCCTGGACCCTATGCTGGGTCCTGTTGTACCTGATCTGGAACAGCTACTCCCCTGGTCTCCCTGGCTCCTGTAGTTTCCTGGTCTCTTTGGTGGGAGAGAAGATCTGGAGTCTGGGGTGCTTGGCTCCCGCCGGGCTTGGGAGCTCTGTGCAGTTCCCAGGCGATCTGCAGGCTCTGGAACACAGGACGGGAAGCTGGCCTGTTTACCTGATGATGCCAGAGGGACAGCTACTTCCCTGTACTCCCAGCCTCCTCTCCTTTCCTGGAATCGTTGGTGGGAGAGAAGATCTGGAGTCTGGGGTGCTTGGCTCCCGCCGGGATTGGGAGCTCTGTGCAGTTCCCAGGCGATCTGCAGGCTCTGGAACACAGGCCGGGAAGCTGGCCTGTTTACCTGATGATGCCAGAGGGAGGCGGGGTATGAGTATTAATTGGCAGACAATGTTCTAGATTGAGTGGTACATTACTGTGGTAGGACTTCAAAAATTTAAAATAGAGCAGCACCATTGAGAGTCCCACTTTGCTATTACTTGATTGTTTTGGAGAAAAGATCTCATGTGACCCAAGGTGGCCTCAAATGCATTACAGAGATAAAGGTAGCCTTGAACTCACGATCCTTGTGCCTCTGCCTTTCAAGTGATAAAATTACAAATGTGTACTATCACCTCTGGTTAGATTCACCTTTGAAAACCAACACAGACATAATAAAGGTATTTAAACAATTCTTAAAAGATTATTTTCAGGAAAGTAAACCTATACCATAAACTGTTTAATGTTTTAATTACTGATGAAATGAAGTCCAATGAATGAAAGAAAAAAAGATTTGTATTGGTCTCATATAAACAGTCGGGGATGACAGACAGACTCAAATGCTAGACCTTGAACATTCTATCATCATGGCCACTGTGTACAAGCTTTACTGCGTGTAGAGTCACCTAGGAGGCTGGTGAGGAGACTACCTTCCTTGGATGTGGATGACTCCATCACATAAGCTGGAGAGCACCAGCATTCTCTTATTTCCCTGCTTCCTGTCTGACGTGATATGAACTGCTTTACCCTGCCGTTGCCTTCCCATCACGATGGCCTGCCACCTCTGAAACAGTGAGACAAACTAAATCTCATCTTGTTCACGCCAGGTATATCTCCATAGTGACAGGAGAAAGACCAGTACAGCATGGTCCCTCCGGGAGTGACACATTGCTGTGTTTGCATGTCAAGTTTATGAGGTCCATCGGCAAGCCTGTCTCTCTGGTAAGAATATACCCCGTACTGAAGACTTTTAGTGACCCCAGAACTGAGTATGTATAATATGTATCATGTTTCATAAGGTTGGTCAATATTCTGTAGGAATGATGGGAGCCATTCAATAAAGAAAAGCCTGTCTGAGCCCTTGGAGATCCACAAAGAACTTCTGCAGGCCAAAGGCAGTTCGCAGCTGTCACCGTTGTTTAACTTGGGTTAATCCAGCATTTCCCAAATTTATTTCATTAGGGGACCTTTTGCTGTTGTTGAAAGATATGTTAAAATATCTCACAGAACAAACACATTTCTGGGAAACAACACATTCGCGTTTTGATGTATCTTTCCCGTTGTTTTGAGCCTGTGCTCATAAATCTGGCTTTGATTTCCATGTGGTTGGACTACACATGCAAAAAAATGTTTTGATCAAGCTAATGTGGATATTTATTTCTTGTACAGGGTGTTATATTTCTCACTGTGGATTGGTGCAACGTCCATTTGATGTTTACTTTGGTCTCATGTGCCTCTCAGTGTGAGTTGATTTCTGTGTGCCCCCCCACCCCCATTTCTTTCCAGATGCCTGTCTGCTCTCTGATGTCTGCTGTGATGGTGGGGGTGGGGCGAGGAAAACAATAAGAGTTCCGGATTCTGAAAACTTGTTGGGGTGCACTGACAGCATAGGTATTGCCTCCACCACTTTGAAAGATGAATATAAAAAAGAAATAAAAGTGGAAAGGACATGACTGCTTCTAGGTATGATGGAGGAAAGTTTATTGTGGATAAAAGGGAGAGCATAGCCAGAGGCAGGGACACCTGGGAGAGTCCAGAGTGGACATGACCCTGAGCGCTGTGAGGAGATGGGACAGGGGAGGGAGAGGAGAGAGAGAGGGGAACCAGGTCCAACAGCCAGGAGACCCAGAAGAGAATGGGGTAGCCAGATGGTTGGATTATATAGGGAAGGGGTCCTGGGGGAAGGGCAGCCCAGTCCCTGGACTGGAGAAGTTTAGGGTAGGGAGTGTGTTATGCAAGCCAGGAGGTCACTGTGACAGGTGGGGGTTGAGGGAAGCTAGGAGAGCCTGATGGCCAGGCTTGCTTGGATGTGTTAAATGGGCCACTCAGCCATTTGTCCCAGGTTTGAGACCTAACAGAATATGGTAGAATCTTGTATTCAAACACCAAAAAAGGGACCCAGGTCCATAGAGTTGTCATATTTCTTTTCTTCGAAAAAATTACTTATCGCTATTATTACTATTGGTGTGCACATGTGAAGGTCAGAGGACGACCTTTGGAGCCAGGTCTCTCCTGCCACCTTTACGTGGTCTCCAGGTAAGAAGTTCCCTTCTCCAGGATTGGGCAGCAAGTGCGTCTACCCACTGAGTTACCTACTTGACTGGTGGGGTATGATGGGGCCACTGTACTCTGGAACTTCCAGCAGCTCTGCTTATCTGTGTAAGACTTACACAAGATTTAGCTGTCTGTGTACACGAGGGAAGGGAGGAGGTGCCTATGAGGCTCCGCCTCTCCTTAAGGTTCAATGGGTAGTTAACAATTGCTGGAGGAGGGAGAGGCATTTCTGGTAGCACACGCCCTTGTAGGTAGCCCCTCATTCATATACTGGTAAGCAACCCTAACTAAACTCACCAGGTTACCAAAGGGGAGGAAACTAGAAGCAGAAGGGGGACTAGTTAGATAGAGAAAGATATCAGTGGGGATGGAGGGGGACAAGAGTGAGTAATGGGGTCATGAATACGACTAAAATATATTGTATACACATGTGAAAATGTCATAGTAAAACCCATAATCTATATCTAATATATGATAAAAAGTAAAAACATTAGATTATGAGAATTGTGGAGAAACATGAAAAGATATTTAGTCTTTGGAAATTTTAAAAAATCATCAGAAATGTACATCAAGGATCCATAATTTATTAAAAATTCGCTTTTTAAAAAAATCCGTATTCGTGACACGTAGAACTTCCCAACAGTCTCGTGGGCTTCATCCTCATTATCCTTCCTTTTCTAAGTATTTTTCTGTCCCCAAAGCACCTCATGACTCTAGGTGGTCAACCCCTCTGTCCTTTAGTAGGTGTTTTCTCAGTTAGCATGTTAAAATTGTATATTTTATGGGATATAAAGTAATATGTCAATATATGTGTTGTGCAGTCATCAAATTTGGGCAGTGTGTATTTCCATCTCCTGATCCTCATTGGACACTCTGGGCTTCTATCTTCTAGTTCTTCATGGAATATATGACAGGCTATGGTGAGCTGCTGTCAGCCTACTGTGCTGTAGGATGCTACAAGTTATTCACATCACACTATATTTTGGTGCTTACTTTGAGGCAGAGTGTGCAGTATTTGTCTTTTTGTATCTGACTGATTTCATTTAATGTTAACACCTTCCAGTCCCACCTGTAAAAGGTCTTCATTTATCATTACTAGCTCAATACCCTGCCGTATTGATAAGCCACAATTTCCTTATCATCTGTCTGTTGACAGACATGTAGATCATTTCATATCCTGGCTGTTGTCAATAGTGCTGTAATAAGGTTAGGAACTCCAACTTTTTAATGTATTAATTTCATTTTCTTTTGATATATATCTTGAGTGGGATTGTTAGGTGATATGGTAGCTCTATGTTTAGCTTTTCTAAAGGAACTTTCATGTTGTTCTTCATAATGGCTGTACCATCTTACATTCCTACAGGAAGTACATTGGTTCCTTTTCTCTCCATCCTTACCAGCATTTTCCCCCTTCCACCCCTCCTTCCCTCCTTCCTTCATTCCTTCCTTCCTTTCTCGCTTTCCTTCTTTTTTGGCATAAGCCATTCACTGCATGGTATTGTCAGAATCCATGATTTCTTTTCCCTCTGCTTTTTAGGACTCAATATTTGAGAATTTCCTCTTGCACCAACCCACATTAGCCTAAGACTAGATTTTTGTTTTAGCTTTAAGAAAATATTCTAATGACTCGAGATCTGAATTAGACTAAGGCAAAAACACACTCCTGTAAGAAATATGTTCTCTGTATTTCCTATTTTTTGCATAGAAAGTTTGATTTTGATTTTACATTAGTAAAGCTTTGCATTTAAATTTATTTTATTATTTTAATTTTTACCTATATTAGGGCTTCATGTATCCTTAAACTCATCATGTAGCCAAGGACCCATACAAGCTTCTGGTCCTCCTGCTTCCGCCTCCCAAGTTCTGGGATTCTTGAGTGTGTCACCAAGCACCAAAGCAATGCTGGGGTGAACAGTGGACTTTGTGCGTGCCCAGCAAGCGCACTACTGCCTGAACACCATTCCCACTCCTCACCTGCATCTGTTTTAGAAAATGGACAGATGCAATGAAATCTACACTTGACTTTAGTTATACACGTCCAAGATAAAACAGAATTACCAAACTTTGATCTCAAATTTCTGCAACATTTCAAAATCATGTGACCATTGGCCCACCATACCCACATATACAAATTAAAAGTAAAATAAATATTGAAATGATCAAACAACCTTAAATTAATAATAATTTGGTATAAAATAGGGGAAACAGCTATACTTTCAGAGGATGATTGCTTAGTAGGTTCTTTTTGTGTTCTGGACATAGATTAAAACTTCCACTTTGGATAGTTGAGCTATTTTAGTGTTACATTTTGATGACTGAACTTCTATGCTTATAAGGGCCAGAGGAGATTGTCTAATTGGCTTTAAGTGCCACTCTCTTGCCTCCTCTCCAATTATAAAAGGACCTGGGTATCAAAGGCTACACCTCATTTTGGAGGGCTTAAGAAAAAAATTTTCTAAGAAAGTTTCTTTGTGAGTTTAAAACTTATAAGAGTTCAGATCTCTTCATTTCCTCTGTCAAGAAATTGGGAGTAACCTTTCCC
Organism: Mesocricetus auratus; assembly: GCF_017639785.1. Classification (NCBI taxonomy): domain Eukaryota; kingdom Metazoa; phylum Chordata; class Mammalia; order Rodentia; family Cricetidae; genus Mesocricetus; species Mesocricetus auratus. Next base: position 4,969,877 of record NW_024429187.1, on the reverse strand, counting down.
CTTGCTAATGGTTTTCAGACACATTGAAATCTTTCATCGAAGCCCAGAGAGCTTCAGGAGATAACAGTAGAAGCATTTGTGGCATCTACATTTCTTCCAGTGGTTCTGAATATTGAATATGAAAGTAGCAACCACATATTTCATTAATCTTATAATTTCATTATTCAGTACAGCTGTGTTTCCTGATACTTGCTGTGTCCAGCATGACAGTCATGCTGAGCCCTTGAAATATGGTCAATACTTATTGAGTTGTGCTGAATTGTAAACACATATATACTTAACATAAATAAAATAATGTAAGAGTGCTTCACTAATAATTGTGTTGTTTATCAAATTTCATCATAATATTTCCATAGATAGGGATTAATACAGAGGCTCACAACTGGACAATGTGCAGAGATCTCTGAACACTCGATTTTAAGTGGGATGTCTCCATCAAACCTCTCCCCTCAGTGTTCAGGACACTATTCAAAAGAGGAGGCGGAAAGATTGTAGGAGTCAGAGGATTATAAGACACCAAATAAGTAAAGTCTTCCAGACACAACAGGAGTGATGCCTGTGTAAACTCACAGAGACTGTGGCAGCTGCACAGGGCCTGCACAGGTGTAAGCCATGTGGGGTCCCCGTTCTGAGAGGGGAAGTGGACACCAGAAGCTCAGCCTGGTTCCTATTGTGAATCTCAGCATCTGGTTCCAACAGTTACTGGATGAAGGCACTTTGATGACAGTTCTGGTATTCACCAATCTAATTCCAGGGGTAGGCCAGTTCAGACACCCTCTCCACCATTTCTAGGAGTCTTAGCTGGGGCCATCCTTATGAATTCCTAGGAATTTCCCTAGCACCAGATTTTTTTCCCTAACCCATCATGGCTCTCTCAATCAAAACATCTCTTTCATTGTTCTTCCACTCTGTCCCTCCACCCCTCAACCATCCCGTCCCTCATGTTCTCATCCCCCATCCCCTCCCCTTTATCCCACCCTCTCTGTTTACACAGGAGATTGCATGTAATTCCCCTTCCCAGGGCAATCCATGGGTCCCTCTTAGGGTCCTCCTTGTTACCTAGCTTCTTTGGAGCTGCTGATGCATTATTTCTTACTGCTGTGTTTTATCTGTGATGTGTGAGTTAGTGAACCATGTAGGACTGTCAGTCTCACAGAAAAGGCTTCTGGCTGATGTGTGTTTATGATTGGCAATCTGGATGTTTCCCTCATGGTTTGCAGCTGCTTCCGAGGGATTCCGGTGTGCTCTTTCCGGGGCAACGTGGATGCCCCTTATGAATTGAATAAACCTGACCATGTTCTAGAGGAAGCAGATAGGCAGCTTGTGAGGTCTGCAGGCTTCTGTTTGCAGGCCACCAGGCCCATGGCGGCTCGCTCTGCCTCTTCTGTAGATAATACTGCTGTGCTCTATCACAGAGATCTTTGTGACTTCTGGATTAGTCGTTAAGGATGAGATACCTATGGCTGCCAGGTATCTTCCTACTAATCTATTCCTTGAAGCATGGGACGTTTTAAAATGACATTAGAATTTGTACATACAGTGGTGGAGAAAATCATATAAAACATATAAAGGATTAATGGGTTTAGCTGGAATTATTCCGTTGGCTTTGGTTTCTTTAAGATGATGTTGTGGGCACATGGCACAGCTGTTGAGTTTGAGGACGGCTTCGTAGGCACGCATAGGTTGGACTGTACATGTATGAAATTTGACCTAGGGTTGGCAGGTGTCATCTGCTGTTTATCTCTGCACTTGCATCGTTTGTAGCTGTGGCTGTTTTGTGCACCGCTGCTCTTGCCCAGCAGCCCAAACGTCCGTTGCTCCGCTGGCCGCTCGGCTTCGGTATGTTCTTACAGCATTCATCCTGCTCTCCGTGCTTGTGATTTTCCCAACATCAGCTTCCTTGTACAATAGCTCCCTGAGCATCCTGCTGTCTTCTATTCTCTGTGTACACACATTCCAGCAGTGCATCAGTAGAAAGACCGGCTCAGTGCCGAGACTAACAATGCCCCTTACAGTGCCAGAGAGAGATCGGATTTTTAAGTTAACATCTCTACATGTGAGGTTGTATTGTCCCTAACACACAGGCATCTATTATGAGCTGCAGACATTGCATTACAAATAGCTATTTAATAGCAAGCGTGGAGTTCTAAGATGTCTCATTCTGTATTTAGTATTTAAGGTGCAAAAGACAGAATAGGGGTTTAGACAGGAAACACAGGAGTTTAGAACATGTCCTTGGGAATCTTTGACTCGTAATCCTAGAGGAGGAGAGAAATTCATGAAACTTGGTGTATCAGCCTTACGAAAGACATAACTGGATATTTTTTCACTTGCTATCAATTACTCTTATAGGCAAATGACTTTACCTTCCATCCTATTGTCGTCCTCTCATATTAAGATAGATAAATCCATACCGAGTATTTTGTTATCTTAAGGCAAATGATGATGCTTGCTATCTAGACAGGATCACTCAGCTAGGAGCTACTGGAGAGTTGTAGGAAGCAGGTCAGGGTATCACCTTATTCCACTGCTCAACTGGAGCAGACTATATAGTGTATCACATACGTTAGGCAACCGTATAAGCTAATGTTGATGGGTAACAACAATGCCACAACTCTCAGATGCTCACAACAATAAATATTTAGTTTCTTAGTCTTGTATTTATGGACCAGTAGGGTTCAGTTGGTACTGGGCTGAAATGACCTGAACTTGGCCAGGTGAAGACTGCATGTAGATCTGCTTCACACTTTTTTATTTGAGGATTGGTCATTCCCCAATATCTTCTGATGGTGAATGACAGGAAAGTATTGACCAAGTCAAACAATCACTGGAAGCCTCTCCTAGTATAGTATTGGACAAACCAGGGAACACGAAAAAGTCAAACATCACTAGACAATGAACTTCCCTCTTATTGCTCTAGGGAGAGATACTAGGAAGACACGGAATAGAAGTGTGTTAGCTTTGATATGTGAAAATGTCCCAGAAGTCTCTCTGTAAAATCATCAAATAGGAAATCAGATGAAAATTTCAATAACATACATTTTGGGCACATGGATATTGACCCCAAGCAGGCAATAACTGAGAGGTGTTTATTCTTGAAAAATGTGCATGGATTTTAGGTTAGAACTGTGGGGATATATAACCTTTTTTCCCCTTGAATCTGTCCCCATGCATCCCTTCGGGCTGGTAGATGACACTGGTGGTTTTATGGCAGTAGACAAGTCATGAACACAAGTCCGGTTTGTTTTCTGAAGAGAAACACTCAGCTTGGAGAAAAACTACAACATGGCAAATGCACATGTGTGTGTGCACGTGTGGACACACACACACCCCACATGTTACACACACACACAAACCCCATATAGTACACACATACACACACACACACATACACACACACAGGCAGACACAGAGGCACACATATAGGCACACACATGCCTGTGCACGCAAAGGCATCTTCAAAAAACAATCAATCAATTGCCAAATAACATTATATGAAATGTCTACCTTTCGACAGAAATATGAGACTTAGGTAAAAAAGAACAATGGCATTCATATACTTGAAAATAAGTACTCATTAGGCACTGAATGTGAGGTCATGATTTTGAATTCAGCAGACAAAGAAATCAAAGCATCAACTCTAAATGTGATCAATTAGAACAAAGCATATTAAAAGAAGCAAAATATAATATGGTCACAATGATGCAATGAATGGGGACTAAGAACTACAGCAAAAGAGCCAGACAGAGACTCCAGATCTGGAGAATACAGTAATTGAAGTGGAAAGATTTCTAGATGGTATTAACTGTAGACTTTAGGAGGTCATGGAAGCCATTGATTTGCTTGAACCTAGAACAACATAAATGAATTGGAAAACTAGGAGAGGATTATTATTGCCATACTTGTAATAAGAATTACAAGAGAGAGGGGAAGAGAAAACAGACAGAGAAAGAAATAGATAGATAGATAGATAGATAGATAGAATTTCTTTGGAAAATAACTGTATCTGCATGTTCAATAAGATCATTGGATTCCACGTAGAGAATACAGGAAGGGCTTCACACCTGGATCAGTGACAATGGAAAATTTAAAAATTGAGTCTTGAACCCCCAGGGAGGGCCTCACCCTACCTGGGGAAATGAGGGCATATTGGAGAGGTTGGTGGGAGGGCGTGGGAGGAGGGGAGGGACCTGGAATTGATATGTGAAGCAACCTTGTTTCTAATTTTAAAATTTAAAAATAAAAATAAAAATAAAAAATTGAGTCTTGAAGTGGTAAGTGACTTATTCTGGAGTAACTGTGAGTTCAGGACCTGCTTTCCCATAAAAACACACAGTCTAGAAGGTAGAAGAAGAATAGTGAGTATGCTCATAGTGGCACACAAGATTATTGTATTCAGCGAAAGCATCATTCATCATGAAAGAAAGAAGACTTTCCTAGATAAAGACAAAATTCTGTAGGAGACTGTAAAGTTCACCCAGGACTTCAGACTGAAAGGAAATGAATGCAAATGATGATTTCACACCACAGGAAGGAACAAAGAGCAGAGAAATATTGGCTATCTAGGCAAATGTGAAGACTGCCCCTGTGCTCATGACTTACTCCTGTAGAATGCTGACCTCTGGGTGTGACGAAGGCCCCGTCCTCTGAAACTCTCAGAAGTTGTGACTTTCTATAGCAGACTTGCGCAAGATTGGACCCATTTAACTTTCCATCATTAAGGGAGGAAAAGGCTGATGAGGATATATATATATATATATATATATATATATATATATATATATATATTTGACAAAAATTAAGTTAGGGAAGACCTGTCTCATCAAATACTTGTCAATGATATAATATAATCCCTCCTGAGTGTAGATAAACAGTTAACAGCTAGGGGGCATTTCCTTCAGTGGTGTAACCACTGGTAAGTGGCTCTTGTAGGTAACCCTCACTGTGCTCCTGTAAGAAACCCTAATAAGACCTATCGGTTCACTAAGATGTACTTGAAGGGATTGCTTCTCTGCTCCATTGTTGGAATTTTATCCGGCGTGGAAGACACTTGCTCATCTCCTCAGGAGAAGTTCACCCAACAGCTCTCTCCTTTCTTCCTTCTCTCTTCTCTTCCATCATCTCCCCTTCCTTGCCTCCTTTCTTTTATTGTGTGTGTATGTGCATGTGTATGCATGTTTGCATGTGTGTGCACAGGTATGCATGTGTGTGTGAGTGTATGTGGAGGACACAGGGTGATGTCAGACCTTCCTCAGTTGGTTGCTCTCCTGCATGCATCTGTTCATGGTCTCTCACTTGTACCCAGGTGCCACTGCTTCAGTGAGTATAGTTAGCCACCTCCCTCCAGGGGTCCTCTATCTTTATCTCTGCTTTTCAAGGCCTGGGGTGACAGGTGGGATGTCACGCCAGTTCAGCAGTTCTTTATGTGACTTCTAGGAATCTGGACTTCAGTCATGCTTGTGGGGCAAGCACTGTACCTCTTAGCCATCTCCCCAGGTCTCTATTTCTTAAAGTAGCTATACTGTTATGTGTTCTGAGTTTATTATATATGCAGATGTATGTGATGATATCAGCGTTAGACCGACAGGATAAAGTAGAAATGTACACATTACAAAGTTGCTGGTCGTTTATTGCCATCATCAAGTTAATTATGGTAAGTTGATGATGTATGTTGCAATCTGTAGAAAAAAATGAAGAAAAAAATGAATGTAGTTTGGACATTAATAGAGGGAAAGGTGGCACACAAGATGGCGGCGCCCAGTGGAGTAGAGGCCGCGCTTGGGGCTTGCCGGGGCTGACTCCCCGTCCCTCTCTTCCTTTGGGTGCCAGTCGCCGCGAGCGGGAGGACAGGGGCCGGGCAGGGACAGAGGCACCTGCGTGGCTGGACCGCGAGCCCGCGCCCAGCCTGCGCCGCCCCCACCCGGCCCCGGCCCGGCCCTTCCTGATCCCGTCCCATCCTTCCCGGTCTCGTCCCGGTTTGATCGGTTGCCCGGCCTTGTCTGCCGCTCCGACCTTCCAAAGCCGAGGAATTCCCTCCAGTGCCGGCTCACTGTCACTTTAGAGATGTTCCGCCTCCTCGCTCCCAAACAGCCCACTGTGAGGAGCCGCCCTCGCTATCGCTATTGCCGTTAGAAGATGGCGCTGACATCCACTGTCAGTTGGAGTTAACTGTCGCTGTCAGTTGGAGTTAACTGTCGCTGTCAGTTAGAGTTAACTGTCGCTGTCAGTTGGAGTTAACCGTTTAAACTGTGCCTCTCCCGTGACGTCATCTGGGGTGATGTGCAAACCACCAATCCCGGCTCTACACATCTCACTCGGAGCTCCTAGGCTTATATAAGGGGCTGGGTTTCTTAGCTTGGGGTCTCCCTCTAAGAAGCTGATCATCTATCTCTCAAGATGCATTAAAGCTTTACTGCAGAAGGATCCGAGTGTTCTGCGTCGTTCTTGCTGGCGAGACGGTAGCGCGGGACATCTGGTGCCGAAACCCGGGAACTCTTCAACATCGCCGGCGCCGCGGGAGACCCCTCGGAAAACGGGGCGGATTCAGAACTGCAGGGACGTAGGTTCAGAGAGGTATGCTTTATCCTGAACAACCCTTTTCTCGACTTTGGCCTTAGTTTGTCATCACCGTGGGACGGGTCAGTGGAGGCTTTGGTGCTAGTCCTGTTTGTCCTTCTCCTTCATCGTGGCTGGTGCTGACAGAACGGCGCTGTCCGTCTGGCGCTGTCCGTCTGGCGCTGTCCGTCTGGCGCTGTCCATCTGGCGCTGTCCATCTGGCGCTGTCAGTCTGGTGCTGTCAGTCTGGTGCTGTCAGTCTGGTGCTGTCAGTCTGGTAACGGAGTTGAGCGCGTTTTTTAGATAAGCTGTCAGCGCGATGGGGTCGTCACAGTCAGTGGTTACTGCCCTACAGACTGTGCTAAAACAAAGAGATCTTAAAATTGCACCACGAACACTTCAAAATTTTGTGAAGGAGGTAGATAGAGTGGCACCATGGTATGCTTGTTCCGGGTCCCTCACTGTGGCCTCATGGAACAAGCTAGGTAAAGAACTAGACAGGAAGCATGCAGAAGGAGATCTCTGCTTAGGTACCAAAGCCATTTGGAAGCTAGTTAAAAACTGCTTGGAGGATGAGGCCTGTCACCCTGCTATAATAGAAAGTCAGGGAACCTTAGAGGAAGTTCAGGATAGCATGTCAGAAACTGAACGGAGTGAGAGAATGGGAGCTCGCAAAAGAAAAGACATGTCTAAGAAAAAAGGCCCTCCCCAGGAAGTTAAGAAAGGGGGAGAGAAAGAAGGGAGTTATCATTCACCCCTTAACAAATCTAAGAAAAAGAAAAAGCCAGAATCTAGTCTATACCCTGCAGTAGAGCTAGAAGCCTTGGAGCTAGATAATTCTGATTCTGACACTCTGGATTCTAGCGAAGAAGGTGGTCTAGAGGGGGAGGTGGCACGGTATGAGGAAAAAGATATCACCCTGATAGACACCGGCCACTGAAAACAAAAATGAATGTGAGGCCACCGCCTATAAATCCGGCGGGCTCACGCCTCTCAGCGCCTCCGCCATATGAGCTTCGGCTGAATACTGGTACTGACTCCTTTTTACCTTTAGAGGAACGGAGAAAAATACAAATGGCTTTTCCAGTATTCGAGAATGTGGAAGGCGGAAGAGTACATACCCCCGTAGATTACAATCAAATTAAAGAATTGGCCGAATCCGTTCGTAATTATGGGGTCAATGCTAACTTTACCACATTACAGGTGGAAAGGCTTGCTAATTTTGCCATGACTCCCACTGACTGGCAAACGACAGTGAAAGCAGTGCTTCCCAACATGGGACAATACATGGAATGGAAGGCTCTCTGGTATGATGCAGCCCAGGCACAAGCTAGAGTTAATGCCACGGCTGAAGATGAGAATCAGAGGCAGTGGACATTTGAAATGCTGACAGGTCAGGGTCAACATGCCCTTAATCAAACCAACTACATCTGGGGCGTCTATGGTCAGGTGTCGGCCGCCGCTATTAAAGCATGGAAGGCCCTCACAAAAAGGGGAGAGTCCAGTGGACACCTTACAAAGATTGTCCAAGGACCCCAAGAGCCATTTTCAGACTTTGTGGCCAGAATGACAGAGGCCGCCAGTCGCATCTTTGGTGATTCAGAACAAGCTATGCCCCTGATTGAGCAACTTGTCTATGAACAAGCAACCCAGGAATGTCGAGCAGCTATCGCCCCTCGCAAAAGCAAAGGTTTACAAGATTGGCTCAGAGTGTGCAGGGAGCTGGGGGGACCCCTAACCAATGCAGGACTAGCTGCCGCCATTTTATAAACACACAGGCGTAGAGATTTATCTAGTCGAAAAGCTTGTTTTAATTGTGGGAGAATGGGGCACCTTAAGAAAGATTGTCAAGCCCCTGAAAGAACAAGAGAATCGAAGCTTTGCTATCGTTGTGGTAAAGGTTATCATAGGGCTAGCGAATGCAGGTCAGTCCGGGATGTAAAAGGGAGGCTTCTGCCCCCTATTGAAGAATCCAAGGTACCCCAATCAAAAAACGGGTCACGGGGCCCATGGTCCCAGGGCCCTCAGAAATATGGGAACCAATTTCAGAAAAGCAATCAAGAGGAAGTAGAGGTTTCCGAGGAACCTCCGGAATGGACTTGCGTGCCGCCTCCGACTTCTTACTCATGCCCCAAATGAATGTTCAACCGGTCCCAGTCCATTCCCCTGGACCTTTGCCCCCTGCCACCATTGGGCTTATTCTGGGCCGTGGCTCCTTAACTTTACAGGGACTCATTATATATCCTGGGATTGTTGACCCATATCATAAAGAGGAGATTCAAGTTCTCTGTTCTAGCCCTCGGGGTGTATTTTCTATAAAGCAGGGAGATAGAATTGCACAACTGGTGTTGCTGCCCTCCCTCGGGGATGGAGAAACCTACACTTTACAAAAAAGGGCTATGGGATCTTCTGGAAGTGATTCAGCCTATCTGGCTATACCCCTAAATGAGAGACCTACAATAAAATTGTTAATTAATGGAAAAGAATTTGAAGGGATAATGGATTCAGGAGCAGACAAAAGCATTATTTCACTCCATTGGTGGCCGAAGTCTTGGCCCACTGTTGTTTCATCTCATTCTCTACAAGGTCTTGGATACCAGTCCTCTCCTGCCATCAGTGCCTCAGCCTTAACCTGGCGGGATGCTGAAGGCAAACAGGGATGTTTTACCCCCTATGTGTTGCCACTCCCTGTAAATTTATGGGGACGAGATGTGTTACAAGCCATGGGCATGACCCTAACTAATGAATACTCCCCCAGGCATCAGCCATTATGGCAAAGATGGGGTATACAAATGGTAGAGGCTTGGGTAGGCAAGAACAAGGCAGAATAAAACCCATTACACAACACGGAAATCGGGGTAGAAAAGGACTGGGTTTTATTTAGGGGCCGTTGAGGCTTCACGACCCATACCATGGAAAACAGAGGAGCCGTTATGGGTCTCTCAATGGCCTCTATCCTCTGAAAAATTAGAGGCTGTCACAAGATTAGTGCAAGAACAGGAACGGCTGGGGCATCTAGAGCCTTCTACCTCCCCATGGAATACACCAATTTTTGTTATTAAGAAGAAATCTGGGAAGTGGAGATTACTCCACGACCTGCGGGCCATTAACAATCAGATGCATCTTTTTGGCCCTGTTCAAAGAGGCCTTCCTTTGCTTTCTGCACTTCCTCAAGATTGGAAGCTTATTATTATAGATATTAAGGATTGTTTCTTCTCTATTCCACTTTACCCACGGGATAGACCAAGGTTTGCCTTCACTATCCCTTCTCTTAATCATATGGAACCAGACAAGAGATTTCAGTGGAAGGTACTGCCGCAAGGCATGGCCAATAGCCCAACAATATGTCAGCTATATGTGCAGGAGGCTTTGGAGCCAATTAGGAAGCAATTTACATCTTTAATCGTTATCCATTATATGGACGATATTCTTATTTGTCACAAAGAGTTAGATGTTTTACAAAAGGCTTTTCCCATGCTGGTGGCTGAATTAAAACAGTGGGGATTAGAGATTGCCTCAGAAAAGGTTCAAATTGCAGATACAGGCCTCTTTTTGGGCTCAAAGATTACTCCCAAAAATATAGTTCCTCAGAAAATAGAAATTCGCAAAGACCACTTACAAACATTAAATGATTTTCAGAAACTTCTGGGAGATATAAATTGGTTGAGGCCCTTTTTAAAAATTCCATCTGCTGATCTAAAACCCCTCTTCGATCTCCTGGAGGGTGAGCCTCATATCTCCTCACCCAGAAAATTTACCCCTGCCGCCCACCGAGCCTTACAGATGGTGGAAGAGGCCTTACAGGAAGCACAATTACAACGAATTGAGGAGTCACTACCTTTTAATCTGTGTGTTTTTAAGACAGCTCAATTGCCAACTGCAGTCCTGTGGCAACATGGACCATTACTTTGGATTCATCCAAATGCTTCCCCTGCTAAGATTATTGACTGGTACCCTGATGCTGTTGCACAGCTCGCGCTTCGCGGAATAAAAGCAGCTGTTACACATTTTGGCAGGGATCCTGATTCCTTGATTGTGCCTTATACTGCTGCACAAGTTCAGACCTTGGCAGCCACATCTAGTGATTGGGCAGTTTTAGTTACTTCCTTTTCAGGACAAATTGATAATCATTTTCCAAAGCATCCAATTTTACAGTTTGCCCTAAACCAGGCTATAGTGTTTCCACAAGTGACAGCTAAAGACCCACTCCCAGATGGGACTGTGGTGTACACTGATGGATCAAAAACTGGTATGGGAGCTTATGTGGTCAAGGATAGGGTTATATCTAAACAATATAATGAAACTTCACCTCAAGTTGTAGAATGTCTGATAGTACTGGAGGTTCTTGAGGCTTTTCCAGGACCCCTCAATATTGTATCAGATTCCTCTTATGTGGTTAATGCAGTTAATCTCCTTGAGATAGCTGGAATAATAAGATCCTCCAGCAGAGTTGCTAACATCTTTCAGAAGATACAAGCTGCCTTGTTAAATAGGAGATTTCCTGTTTTCATTACCCATGTCCGAGCACATTCTGGACTCCCAGGTCCCATGTCCTTAGGGAATGACTTAGCGGACAAGGCTACAAAGCTGGTGGCCGCTGCCTTGTCTACCCATGCACAAGCAGCAAAAGAATTCCATAAGCGCTTTCATGTGACGGCTGAGACCTTGCGCCGTCGTTTTGCTCTATCCAGGAAAGAGGCTAGGGAAATTGTTACTCAATGCCAGAATTGCTGCGAATTCTTACCTACTCCCCACATGGGAATAAACCCACGTGGCATTAGACCATTGCAGATGTGGCAGATGGATGTTACTCATATTCCCTCTTTTGGAAGGCTTCAATATGTTCATGTTTCTGTTGACACCTGTTCTGGCGTAATGTTTGCCACACCCCTAACAGGGGAAAAGGCCTCATATGTGATTCAACATTGCCTTGAGGCCTGGAGTGCTTGGGGAAAACCCAGAATTTTAAAAACAGACAATGGACCAGCATATACCTCTCAAAAATTCCGACAGTTTTGTCGGCAAATGGATGTTACCCATCTAACTGGCCTACCTTATAACCCTCAAGGACAGGGCATTGTGGAACGTGCCCATCGTACACTCAAATCATATCTGATTAAACAAAAGGGGAGTATTGAGGATGTTCTACCCTCGGTACCAAGAGTTGCTGTATCCATGGCACTTTTTACCCTTAATTTCTTGAACTGTGATGCCCAAGGCCACACTGCGGCTGATCGCCACAGTTTAGAGCCTGATAGGCCAAAAGAAATGGTAAAATGGAAAGATGTCTTGACTGATCTCTGGAAAGGCCCGGATCCTATTCTTATAAGATCCAGGGGAGCTGTGTGTGTTTTTCCACAGGAGGAAGAAAACCCCCTGTGGATCCCTGAAAGACTCACTCGAAGAGCTCCTTCACAACTCCAGAATAAGAAGGATGGAGGCCAAGTGGGTGATGAAGACTCTCCTACTCGGGATGATGGTTCCTAGTATGATGGGAGAGTTACGGTGGGCCATCATGTCTACCTTCCCCCTACCGATGCCAGTGATGCAGAATGCCCAGGTGTTCCCTAGATTTTTCACAACTAATAGAGAGTTGGGGCTTGCCTTTTTGCCTTTAGATCCTCAGATACAGAGTTTTCAGGATGAGAGAACCTTGTCATTAGTAGGAAGCTTGTGCTTTACTGTGATTTCTTCATTAAAGGATAATTTTATTCATATGGATCCAGAAAGATCTAATGCTAATCCTTTTGAATTAATGGAAGCTGTACTGATCTTTCTCCTATGATAGTGAGAAGGGACAGATTACTTTTGATTGGAAAGGGGCATTAGGCAACAGTCTGAGTGAGGGACAGAGCTCTGGATCATCTGATTGGTCCTCCTCCAATGTTAAGTATACCCCTTTTAAGAGAACTAATTATTCAGCTGCCCTTTATTTGGGTTGTGAGTAATGATACCTTAGGTAAGAATCAGAAAGAAATAAATTGTTCTGCTTAGAATTGTTTTTATGCATTATGCTGGGATGCTATTAAGCACCCTTTTGCTTTGGTAATGCGCATGCCTCGATTTATTCCAGCTCCTGTTGAGGCGCCAAGTAATTTGAGTTTGTTTAGGGAAAAGCGAGATTTTTGGGATCTCTGCTATTATTGTGGGCCTGATAGCCACCGCCGCGGTTACTGCTTCGGTTACCGCCTCGGCCCTTGCACTTTCTGCCACTGTGCAGACAACTCAAACCATTAATGAACTATAGGCCACTGTGACCATGGTCCTAGATAAACAGGCCACTGCCAATTCTCAGATACAAGGAGGCCTGATGTTGGTAAACCAACAGATTAATTTGGTTCAGGAACAATTGGATATATTGTGGCAGATGGCCCAATTGGGATGTGAACAAAAGTTGCCTGGCCTTTGTGTCACTTAGTACAATATGAGAATTTTACAAGAGCAGCTAACCTGTCAAAAGCTCTGTCTCAACATTTATTACAGAATTGGACTTTTGAGTTTGAGCAGACACTCCGTGAGTTGAGAATGGCGATCCTGCAAGTGAATTCGACGCATCTGGATCTTTCTCTGATGGAAGACCTCTCCCCTGGATTTCATCTGCATTTTCTTATTTTAAGGAATGGGTGGGGGTAGGATCATTTAGCCTAGTTCTCTGCTGTGGAATAGTGTTGATGCTTTGGATGGTGTGTACGCTCAGAGCCCAAACAAAAGGAGAAAGTGGTGGTGGCACAAGCACTTGCTGCCTTAGAACACGGAGCATCCCCTGACATTTGGTTAACCATGTTAAAGCAATAGGTCGCTGGCCTCCCAGCTCTTGCACCCCACGAGGCTAGTCTCATTGCACGGGATAGAGTGGGTAGGCTTCAGCAGCCCAAGGAGTTGCAAGGCTAAGCACTGCACAGGAGAGGTCTGCGGTATAACGACTTTCTCCTGGGAGATAAGTCATCTTGCATGAAGGTTCTATGTCATGATCTCCTTCCCCCAGAAAAAAGACATCGGACTGGTCAGGACTTCCTCTGGGGATAAGACCCTGGAGAGGAGCTTTGTACATGTTCCGAATTTGCACATGGGGATTTGACCTCTATCTCCACTCCAAAGTTGTGGGTGTCCTATTGCTTCAAAAATAAATGAATAGGGGGAGATGTGAGGAGCCGCCCTCGCTATCGCTATTGCCGTTAGAAGATGGCGCTGACATCCACTGTCAGTTGGAGTTAACTGTCGCTGTCAGTTGGAGTTAACTGTCGCTGTCAGTTGGAGTTAACTGTCGCTGTCAGTTAGAGTTAACTGTCGCTGTCAGTTGGAGTTAACCGTTTAAACTGTGCCTCTCCCGTGACGTCATCTGGGGTGATGTGCAAACCACCAATCCCGGCTCTACACATCTCACTCGGAGCTCCTAGGCTTATATAAGGGGCTGGGTTTCTTAGCTTGGGGTCTCCCTCTAAGAAGCTGATCATCTATCTCTCAAGATGCATTAAAGCTTTACTGCAGAAGGATCCGAGTGTTCTGCGTCGTTCTTCCTGGCGAGACGGTAGCGCGGGACAGCCCACCTTCCAAACCGCGACTCCTTCCCTCTACCAAGAGTCTCCCCTCCAGCCCACTTTAGACCTTGGTTCTCCCTTGGGTAGGCGCTCACATCCCTTCCAAATGAGCCCCCGACTCTCCAAATATTGGCAACCGTGATACCGCCTTCAGCGAGGAGCCTGCCTTCCTTTTGTCCTGAACTCCACAGCCCTATCATGGAGGCCGTGTTCCTGGTGGTGAACGGAGTGGGCCTGGTGCTGGACTTGCTGACCTTGGTGTTGGATCTCAACTTCCTGCTCGTGTCTTCTCTCGTGGCTGCCTTGGCCTGGCTTTTGGCCTTCATCTATAACCTGCCACACACGGTACTGACTAGCCTTCTGCACTTGGGGCGAGGAGTTCTGCTCTCTTTGCTGGCTTTGGTGGAAGCATTGGTCCGATTTACCTTTGGGGGATTGCAGGCCATGTGTACTTTTCTTTATAGCTGCTACTCTGGCTTGGAGAGCTTAAGGCTACTGGGGCACTTGGCCTCTCATGGGGCGCTGAGGAGCCGGGAACTACTGAACAGGGGCATTCTGAACATGGTCTCCAATGGCCATGCTCTGCTGCGGCAGGCCTGTGACATCTGTGCCATCGCCATGAGCCTGGTGGCCTATGTGATCAACAGTCTGGTCAACATCTGCCTGATTGGCACTCAGAACCTCTTCTCCCTGGTGCTGGCCCTGTGGGATGCCGTGGTGGGGCCTCTGTGGAGGATGACGGACGTTCTGGCCGCTTTCCTTGCTCACATGTCCAGCAGTGCCGTGGCCATGGCCATTCTCCTGTGGACCCCCTGCCAGCTGGTACTAGAGCTGTTGGCCTCGGCTGGTCGCCTCCTGGCCAGCTGTGTTCTTTTCCACCTCACCGGTTTGGTGCTGTTGGCTTGTGTGCTGGCAGTGACTTTGATAGTGTTGCACCCAGATTTTACCTTGAGGCTGGCCACCCGAGCACTCGGTCAGCTCCGTGCCCGGCCGTCCTACCACCGCCTGCGAGAGGATGTTGTACGGGTGTCTCGCCTTGCACTGGGTCTGGAGGCCTGGCGCAGAATCTGGAGCCGAAGCCTGCAGCTGGCCAGCTGGCCGAATCGGGGAGGAGCGCCAGGGGCTCCCAAGGTGGCCCCCGGAGGGTGTTCTCAACCAGGGTCCAGGGACAAGACACTGTTCCTGAAGCAGAAGAGCAGGATGCTAGGCCCACCAGAGCAGCCCCGGCTAGGGGCCGGGAGAGACTCAATGAGGAAGAGCCTACGGCCGGGCAAGACCCATGGAAGTTGCTGAAGGAACAAGAGGAGAGGAAGAAATGTGTTATTTGCCAGGACCAGAGCAAGACCGTCCTGCTTCTGCCCTGCCGGCACCTGTGCCTGTGCCAGGCCTGCACCGAGATCCTCATGCGCCACCCTGTCTACCACCGCAACTGCCCACTCTGCCGCCGAGGCATCCTGCAGACCCTCAATGTTTACCTCTGATGACTCCCTCCCTGCCTGCCCACTCTGTGCACCACACACTAGGACAGCACCAACATTTTGCCTCTGGGTTTGGGCCTGAGTCTTCTTTGGCCCAACATGATGGCGACTCTGTCAAGCCTCAAGCCATATATCCAGGACACGTAGCTGGAATATTCTGGAAGACTGCAGTCTGGATGGGGCAGGGTAACAGTTTCCCTGAACCCTGTGTGGGGCCCTGTGTTGTTGAGGGGATGAGTCACTATGCAAGGGTCCTGAGACTATGGTGGGCTCTTCCTCAGTCTGCCCAGGGCCCCCTAGATACCTTCATTGCTTCTGGCTTTTCTGTTGGGGTTTTTGGTCCTTTCCCCCTACGCCACACCACATCCATGTCATGTGAGGATTTTGGCAACTCATGGGCCTTGGAGTGATCTTAATTTTTCTATTTTTTGGTTTTTCTTGTTTTGGAATGATCTTGAATCTTTATGCTCAGTCAGAGCCTCTGCCCTGGTGGGTCTGGGAGTAGAATCCCGAAGGTGCCCTTAGAGCCACTTCTGCCTGTCATTGTCTTAAAAGACTCCCAACTTGACCCAGAACCTGGCGTCAGGAGTTTATCCCTGGGCACAGGAGTGCAGCTAAGCCTGGCTTTGGGACCATTTTCTCTCAGGCACCCTCAGCTCCAGGCGGAGCCTCAGAAGGAATAACTAGATTTCTGCTCGTTACTCTCACACCCCACATGGCATAGAACATGTCATTCCTCCTGGTCTCTCTCCGGCATTGGGGAGGGCCTTCTGCACATTTCACTAGGGTCCAAACCGGGCTAGCCCTGGGCTTGCAGCTCCATTGGGTCTGCCTGCACAGTTTCTATGAATAAAGTTCTGTTGACAGCTCTAAAAAAAAAATAGAGGGAAAGGTAAGATAACTAGACTTCCATGAGAGACAAGATTTCTATTTAAAAATCCAAACCGATCTCAGAAAAAAGGTAGAAAAGCAAACAGTACCAAAGAACTAGACTGCTTTATTAATACAAAATGCAATAACTTTTTATGACGCTTGAAGAAAAAAAACGATACTAGAGAAAAATTTCCTAATAAAAATGTCAGTACATTGGAAATGAGCAATTCTGAAGGTATAAACAGCTGAAACTCAGAGCCCTGGGTCCTGACAAAACCAAAGGGCAGCTCAGGCTTATGTAGCTTTAGGTTTGGTTGTTATGGCTAGCTGCTTGTGTTTCAGTAAATTTAATGTCTTGTTGCATCTTCTGGGGCATTCAAGTTGGATTGCTGCTTTCCATAGCCCATATCTGGTTCTATCTTCAACCATGCACGTAAACATGCACTGAAAAAAGTAATTTGTTTTTATTCTGTGAGAGTCTCATATGTTGAAATTTGATCCTATTTTCCCCATTCCTTCCCTAACTTCTTCCAGACTCAAGCCATCCCTTCTAACTTTGTGTCTTGTTTTTGGAGATAGCCCACCAAATCTAACTTGCATTGTCCAGATCCTCCCGAATATGGGACCATCTACTGCATATGGTCATCCTACTAGGGTAATACACACTCTTAAGGGAGAACAGTCTCTCCTTCTCCCAGAATCCATTAACTATCATTAGCTTCTCCATCAGTGGTGAGGGCTTGTCAGTCCCTAATGCCCTTGCTAGAGTCATCGTCATGATTTTGTGATCATTGTTGTACCCATGGCAATTAGTTTCTAGTGCATAGTGGAAGCTTAATAGCTTTTGAAAATTACATAAAATAAGGGCGTCTTGAAATTCTACACAATCACATGCTGCATGGTGAACTTTCAGTCGGTGTGTGAGAGTGGTCTCACCAGATTGTAACTGAGCTGAAAAATTCCTAATAACATCACCACTGTAACTGGAACAAGTGCCAGTGTGTTGCTTACATTTGTGACTTGACTGTGCTGGTTAAACACATGCCTGTATTGTGTTCCATAATGCTACCTGATATGATAGCAAATGACTGGCAATGAATGGCTGTGTATTTGCTAAGTACGTTAATTCTTTTTTTTTTAGACTAAACTCTACTTCTAAAAAAAAAACCTTTCCGTGAAAGAGTGTAACATGTTAACTCAACAGCTACCTCAAAAATGTTAAGATCTAGATGGCATCATGTTTCTTGATTGTGTTAGCTCATGTAGGTATTGCACATGCCTACTATGTCTACTAGGGTCCTATGTCTATGTTTTGTATCTTTTACATGGAGAAATCATCTACTTAAGTATTAATTAGTTTTTTGTTGTTAGGATGAAATGCTATGATCAAGGAAGTTTCTAGAAGGAAAGGTTTAGTTTTGACTTTGGTTTTAGAGGGAGAGCCTATAATGTCGGGGAGCCATAGCAGTAGGAGCAGGGAGCTAAGAGATGACATCGTCTTTAACTAAGCACAAAGCACAGAGAACAAACCTGAAGTAGGGTGAAGTAATGAAACCTGAAAGCCTACTTCTAGTGTCATACTTCCTCCAGCAAGGCTGCACTTCTGAACCCTCCCCAAACTAACTTGTGATATTTTGGTTTGTGCTCTAACAAATAAAGCTTGCTTGAAGATCAGAGGTCAGAGCTAACCACTGGTTAACAATATGGCAGTGGTAGCCATACATTAATTGCGGCACTCAGGAGGTGGAAGCAGGAAGATCAGGAGTTCAAGGCCACCCTGGGCTACATGAGATTTAACCAGTCCATAAGAGAAACAGAGCTCACACATTTGATCCTAGCACTTGAGATCTCACGCCTTTAATCCAAGCACTAGGGAGGTAGAGTCAGAGAGTGATATGGTCAGGCAGAGAGAGGAATATAAGGCAGGAGGAGACAGGAGCTCAGCCCTTTTTTGGTCTGAGGATTTCATAGAGGTGAGAGCTCTAGGGGCTGTTTGCTCTGCTTCTCTGATCTTTTAGCTTTCACCCCCTAATATTTGACTGTGGCTTTTTATTGTTAAGATCAGTTAGAACTCATGCCATACTAACTAGGGATCAAGTGTTCAAGTACCGAGTCTATGGGGGATGCTTCACTAGAACTACCGCTCCTCCCTCAGGAGCATGTAAAGTGTCACTGTCTCATATTTTTATTTTTTGTGTAGGAACATTCTTGCCATGAAAAATACATATGTAATTCAAATTATCCCAGCTCTGAAACACTGCCTGTGTGTCCTAGGTAGCTTTAACTATCAACTTCAGACAGCTTAGGGTGACCTGAGAAGGGTGTCTCAGTTAAGGGAATGCCCAGATTGACTGACCTGTGGACAAGCCTGTGGGAGATTGGCTTGATTGCTAATTGATGTAAGAGGGCCCAGCCTACTGTGGGCGGAACCATTCCCTGGGAAGGTGGTCCTTAATGGTAGAAGAAGCTAGCTAAGATTGAGCATCCACATGAAAATGAAAATACTAGATCTGGTCACACATGCTTATAATCTCTAAGAAGAGAGGGTTGGTGCCAGCTAAGTTGGTGTTCTATGGGTTCAGTGGATATCCAGAGTCACAAAATCACATGGGACTGAAAGCCAGCAAGCAGTGTTTCTTGATGCTTTCTGCTTAAGTTGCTGCATGAATTCATGCCCTGACTTCCCGATGAGACACTGAAGACATGAAGGTATAAAGCAAATAAGTCCTTTCCTCACCTAAGTCATTTTGGTCGTAGTGTTTGTCACAGCAGCAGAAAGGAAACCAGGATACCATGCAAGCGTGTGGCCCTTACAAGGCCCTGCTGGTCATCTGTCACCTTCTATTGAGTTCCAGCAGTCAAGAGAATCCTACATGTATTTCCCGCACTGAAGTTCTCACTGCTTTTCCAGGTAGAGCAGTTTCCCTAATTTGGCTAGTTTCACTTTTCTGAAGGAGAGAGGGCTGTGCTTCTTCCCGCTGTGGTCCTTCTGTGGCCAAGTGATTCTTATCCACTTAGTCCAACACCTGGGGCTGGCAGAGTGGAGGGGACAGGGGACAGTATTCAGCTGTGCATCCAACTGCTGGTGTTGGCCATGGCATTTGTACATGAGGGGTCACACCAAGCTCTGGGCAGGTGCGTGTTTTGGATGTGGTCTCAGATGCCTCCCTACCATGACCTCATGTGAAGGGCACATTAAGGTGCTGCTGCTTGGGCCTTAGGTGTTAGAATTTAAGAGAGATCCCTGCTTTTCATTTTTCCTTACAGCTTCTTTCTCCTTAGGACCGGAGGAACAGTGCTGGAGACAGGTTGTCTTGGCCTCTCTTCTGAAGACCTCAGAGCCTCTGTGCAGCAATTCTTCCAGAGGTAAGTCTCGTTATCTGTATCCTCTTTCCTTCTACACAGGACTGCATGAAAACAGATTATCTGGCTACTCCATCTTTTGACAGACATGCCCTCCTGTGCCTGAGAGCAACAGATGGCTCAATACTGATATTTACCACGTTTGGAATGGAATTTTACCATTATTATTAAGAAGGCTATATCATGTGCCTTAGACATGGACACTTAAGACACGCATGGACCTACTACTTACATTTTTACTTTATAACAACTGGCTTGACATGTATCACTTACAATTCCAACAGTAGAAGCATTTTTGTTTTCCTTGCCCTTATTTTGGATGGTGGACATGTATGTGCTTATGCAGATGAGGTGATGAGAAGATCACATTCCCAGTGAGGGCCACATTTTTCACAATCACCACGCCTCTGGGTCTTACCTTCACCAGGGAAATTGCTTGCACCTTGTGTGTAGATCCTCTGCTGTAAATCCTCTGTTGTTAGCTACTTCTAAAATCTCCTGTCCCATTTCTTACTAAATAAACCCACAAGGGCCGACAATGTAGCTTGGTGATAGAGCACTTACCTAGCATGTATAAGATCCTAGGTTCAAGCCTCAGTGTCACCAAACAGACTGTACACACACACACACACACACACACACACACACACACACACACACACACACACACGTGATATGGATATACTGTCCTGAGCCCAGCTGAAAGCTTTTCCCTGGAAATTGCTATGGTCAAGTGAAAATGTTTACAAGACTTAGGAAGGCAGCAGAAAGTAAAGAGATGAATAATCTTTTCTTCCCTTCTCTCTTCACAGGGATGTGACCACGAGAATCTCTCAGCCATGCCAGAACTGAATAAATGCATACAACAGATGCTATGCTTTGGAAAAGGTTGAGAAGAAATGCATTGTGAACCTCGATTCTATAAAGATTTTGACGAGCGACCCCGGTGGTGTAGTCTGTCCACACAGGGTGCCATTTTAGGGTAAGTGGAGAAATGAAATTTTATTGTTTAATACATTGATTTCCTTTTCTTCGATAGAGAGCCAAGAGTCAGCACTAGAGGACACACCTGCTGAGACGAAGAGTCTCAGAAGGACAAAGTCTCTGAGAATTGCCTGTCGATTCGGGAATGGTGCTCGTTAAGGGATGACATGTAATGGCATGCAGGAGAGCAGCTTACAGCATACAGCTTATCCACATTTCAAATATTGCTTAAATATAAATGTTTATGTTTGTGAGTCACGGAGTCACAGGCGGCTCTGAGACAAAGCTGGGCTAAATACCAGAGCTGGAAGTCAGAGAGGACGGCTGTGCTTCCCATGCTGTGTCTCCAGGGAGCATGACTGAAGACTGCAGTGGATAAACCCATGTGGTCCGAGAACTGGATTCTGTAGTGCTGTGTGCTAAGTGTGGTAATTGCTTTAATCCTTCTGCTTCTAAAGGAAGCCTTTTTTTAAATTAAAAAGTAACACATCTACATAGCAAGAGATTCAAACATTGAAATCAGGTAAGAAGGCATCCTTTAAGCTACTAAAACCTTAAGCTATTCTGTTCAAATAGATCCTAACAGAGGTAGGTGTGTGTGTGTGTGTGTGTGTGTGTGTGTGTGTGTATACAATGCAGGCACATAATGGAGTTTTTAGTATAGCTTATCCTATTAATTGATTCTATTAATTGATTCATTTATATGTAAATGGTAGTGGTAATTAGTACTGTACAACTAGATTGTTAGTTCCCAGAAGACAGGAGTTGTATCCTAAGTTCACCACTCACATCACTGGCTGATAATAATCACAAATGTAATATGTCAGTGATAAATTAAGACACAATTAAGATGAAGTGTCTTCATAGTGGACACTTTGAACACTGGGATGTTCAGGTGTCATAAGGTTTGGAACAAACCATCTGATTTGGATGCTCTGGTATTTGGGATTGGTGACTCCTCCAAGTTCACACAGTGGAGGATTCTACAATAGAAAAGCTGTCTGTCTCCCTGACCATTCTATCTTCTTACCAAGGCCCGGAGATACAAGGTCACATGTGTTCTGTGGGGTGGCTCCTACAGTGGCAAAGGACAATAGGAAAGCTGAGAATAAATTTTCCCCAATACAGAGGTGAGTCTGTGACTGAGCAATGGACTTG
Source organism: Mesocricetus auratus (assembly GCF_017639785.1). Classification (NCBI taxonomy): domain Eukaryota; kingdom Metazoa; phylum Chordata; class Mammalia; order Rodentia; family Cricetidae; genus Mesocricetus; species Mesocricetus auratus. Next base: position 4,947,928 of record NW_024429187.1, on the reverse strand, counting down.
ACATTTAGATATAAGTGATGGGGGGAGTCATAGCTCTGGGGAAGACTGGACAGCCACAGAATTAAATCTTGCTCTTGGTATTAGCTTCTCAGGGATGGTGAAAAATATGACCTCAACTTTGGTGGCCTAAAGCAACAGGATGTGTTCCTTTTTGGGCTGGGAATGTAGCTCAGGGATAGAGTGTGTAAGACCCTAGGTTCAATCCTCAGTTATCAGCAAAGAGAGTGAATGCCCATATATACACATATATATGAGATACGGACATGCTGCCCTGGAGTCAGCTGAAAACGTGTCCCTGGAGATTGGTACTGCAAAGATATAAGTGAAAAGCTTACAAGATGATGTTTGTGGACTAACCTTCTGAAATTAAGCAAGCCCCCAAATTAAATGCCTTCTTTTGTGAGAGTTGCCTCAGCCATGGCGTTACAGCAGTGGAACGTAACTCACCCTCTATAAGGAACTTTATGGATAGTTCTCTCATGAATCCCTTTATGTGGGTTGACTCAGAGCCTCTGAAACCGTCCAGGACTGGTTTGTGCTGTTGGAGTTTATTTTGGCAACAAGATGAGCAGGGTAGTACCTCAACATTTTGCTCAGAAATATTTTAAACTAAACAGTCAGGTTAATGACAAGCGGCACTGGTCCAGGATGGAATTCATTTGCATTTCAGTCAACTTCGGCCACGCCTGTTTTCCTGCAATATTTTATTTTATTATTTTATCTAATTTTTTTAGTTTTTAGAATTTCACGTATTAATACTTTATTTATATCACTTCTACCCTAACTTCTTCCGTGTTCCATCCACTCTGTCTTAAATTCATGACCTCTTTTTAATTATTATTGTTACACATACACATAAACATACACACACACACATACAACCTGCTGAGTCCATTCAGTGTCGCCTATCTGTATATCTGTTTGGGACTCATCAGTTTGAATTGGGCAACCTATAAGTGGCCATGCAGGAAACAGATTCTCCCTTTCCTACAGCCACTGATTGCCTGTAGCTTCTTATCTAGGTGAGGCCTTCTGAGACTGCCCCCATCCGTGTTGGCATGTCATCTGGTGTTGTCATTGTAGGTCTTGCTCTGGTGACTGCTTTGTTGGGATTTCATGGGTTCAGCTTCCCTGTCATGTCTAGATGACACCATCTCATAGTAGGCATCGCGGGTCTCCTGTCCTTACAGCCTTTCTGCCCAGTCTTCTGTGAGGTTCCATGAGCCTTAGGTGTAGGGTTACGATGTAGATGTACAAGTTGGAGTGTGCGCCCCACAGTCACTTCTTCATGGTTCCCATCTGCTGTGGAAATAAACTTCTTTGTGAGGAGTAAGAGCTATACCCGTCTATGAATGCAAGGATGGGTACTCAGAAAATGGAAATCACATTGGTGTGGGAAACTGGCAGTCGTAGGATTTCCTCTCCTGTCTATGCCTTGTCCAACCATGGGCAGTTGTCTAGGTTAACAGTACTAGGCATGGATTCCTGGCTATACAATCGGCCTTAAGTCCAATTACACAGATGTTGGCAACCCCCTAGATAAAAGTGCCACCATTGCGTCATTGGGGCTGTCTTTCGAGGCTGGTTACTTTTCCTTCTATTTCTAGTAACGTGCTGCCCGTTTGCTCCCGGGGCCTCAGCAGAAGCATCTTCAATACTCGTGTTTTCACCAGATACCTCAGCCAAATCATTTACGATTCTACTTGGTACCTCACCCTCCTTTCAGCCTCTATTCAGCCCAGTTCCAGAGTGACTGCCTCATACCTCATCTTAATGTATATAAGGCAGCAATGCTCTTCTTCAGAGTTCTGCCAGAGAAACAGAATCAATAAAACTTCCCCCTCTCTGTCTCTCTGAGTCCCCACAGTCTATGTGGGGGTAGGGGCAAGACCAGATCTACAGGGCTTGGTGGTAGCTGAGGATGTTTTCTACAAGTAGATTTTTTTCTGTCTCACAGAGATCTCAGTTTTGCCCCCCTCCCCGAAACAATTAAATTGATATGGAATTAGCATATTTACACTCTGTAAAACTTAACCCACAGTGCAGTTTTGGTATGTTTGCAAGTATGTGCAACTATGGCCACGTCATGACTGATCTTCACTGTCAATGCAACTCTTGCCTAGGAGGTGGGAAGGCACACCTGTGGTATGCCTGTGGACCTGGGAGAGCGTGTGACCCATCCTGAATGTGAGTGACAGCGTTGCTTGGGCTACAAACAAGAAAGAATGAAAGAATAGAAAGAGAAAGCTAGCCACCTGCCAACATCCCCCTTCTTGGTCCATTAGGAGGGGAGCTATTCTCATCTGCCATCCTTACTTCACTATACTAGACTAATCCCCCCGGAAACCATGAGCCTAAAGAAACCTTTCCCCTTTCAAATGATTCCTGTAAGGTATTCTGTTACAGCAACACCTTAATGAAGGTGCAATATATTGAAGTTTGCAGTATTTGTGAGGTTCTTTTGTAAATATTTGTTTATGTATTGTGCACACAGTGTTCCACCTGTATGCATGCCTGCAAGTCCTAAGAGGGCACCAGGTTTCATTACAGATGGTTGTGAGCCACCATGTGGTTGCTGGGAATTGAACTCAGGACCTCTGGAAGAGCAGTCAGTGCTCTTAACTGCTGAGCCATCTCTCCAGCCCCAGTTTACAGTATTTGTATCACCACAGGAAGGCAATGTGTTTCCCTTAGCCCTCACTTTCCATTTTTTCCATACCCATTTTCCCTATCTAGTCCCCCCCCAAACCTAACCTTTACTTCTTCACTGTTTCCCTATTTTGGGGGCATATCTCAGTTAATGATCCCAAACATTCAGTATCTCAAGCTTTCAGAGCTATCTCCTTTCAGTTATTATAAACTCCAACAGATTTTCTTTTCTCAATTTCTTATAGACTGCCTGCTTGTCCCATGCCTCCATCATTGCTACCAAACTCCTTTCTGTCTATGGTCATATTTAGCCTCCAGCAAATCCTCCATGCTGTTGGCTGAATGACTTTTGTCTAAAGCCTATTCTGATGGCCCAGTTGCTCTGTGTAATGGGCTACTCTATCTGCTTTGTCAGCGTCATGTTCCTGCCTTTATTCCCTGTCCCCAACACAAGCTTTGTACTACAGCTACATACAAATGCTTACATTTGCATCAACATTCATTGATGTTTCCTGTAACAGCACTTTTTCTTTGGCTCTTCCAAAGTTCTCTCCCCCATCACACATCTTTCCTCATTTCTATCCATTCAGTATTAAATATCTAAAGAAAATAAGGTGAAGGAACAGTCTTCAACAAAGACGAGGGACTCTAAAGAGGCTTGATGGTTTTAGGAAATTACATGGTTACCAGATATGAGTGTGGCCAAATACAGAGCTGATTGTTGCTCTCTGACCTCCATAAGTGTGCTCTACATACATGTGCTTTGAACCTCCCACACATGGTTTTTCTTCTTGAGGAAACTACAGGAACAAAATCTTTCTGCAGCACTGTAAGAAGCTCTTAAACTTTTAAAATTGACCAGTGTATCAGGATATTCTCATATACAAAGATATGCCGAGCATTTATAATGCCACGAGTAGTTTGTTAAATTTTAATAACTTGAGTTGTTCTGACAGAAGCAATGTATGTATATGTATATATAATCACATATAAATGCAAAAGAGTCCTTCCTTGAAAAAGTAACGTGGACTTTAATTTCATAGCCAGAGTTGCTCATGATCCTCTTGCCCATGGAACTCATTTGCGTTGTCACTGGACCTGGGGTGAGTTCTGTAGCTACATCTGCATGACACAGTTGTCCTGGAGTTAATAAATTCACTTCAGGATTTCTACATAGCTTGTTTCTCATAACTGCAAATGGAGTTACTAAGCTTTAAAGACACCCAAAGGGAAAGCAGCATCATATTCATGGACTCTATGAAGACCCTGAATGCATGTATGTAAGTGTGCATGTGCACATGCCTGAGACATGTCTCCACATGCAATTACCTATGCATACAGAGTATTTTTTGTACTGATGCCATTTTAGGTTCAGTTTCTTTCCTCCCCCCCCCCCGTACCAAGTGGAATGTAGGTAAGCCTGTCATAAGCTTTCTTCTACTAAGCATTTGTACTTTTGAACACTGTTACTAAGTCATCGTGCCTTCATTGTCACAGAGATGTGTAGTTCCTTCCATTTCTCGTCTCTCTGTTTACTACATGTAAATTCTTCCAATCTAAGCGATGGTGTCAAATTCATGGCAGGCTTTGATGTACAAAAATGGGGTTCCCCACCACAGGAAATGGCACTAATAGTGTGCTTGAGGGGGAGGATTCTTTTCCTCAGGGTTTTCAAGGCAATACTTGTATTTATCTGAATATTAGAATGATTGCAGCAATAATCACACTGTTTTTCATGTCAGATGTCTTTTGAGGACTTTAAAGAACTTAAAAAATTTCTTTCAATGGAACAATGATATCTAGTTGCTTTTCTGTTTGAAAAATCTCAAGCCTAAATATTCTTAAAGTCCTGGTTTCTTAAAAATAAAAATTGAAAAGTGGCCCCTGACTTCAACAATGTTCAGGATGTGATATTCACTGATGGGAGCCAGAATGAAGGGCCTATTATCTTCTAAGATTACATTGCAGCTACTGCTCAAATACATTTTACGTTGTTTTTTGTACCTTTGATTAGTTTTAATATTTGTAGTGCTTTACCCCCAAAGACTTAAGTTTTGGTACCACTTGCTAAAAGGAGGTATCTGATAAAAACCACAGACCCCTAGAATTGCTTTTGCAATGAGCAGGCCTTAGCCACAGTTATACATGACCACTGGAAGCCAGAAAATTGAAAGAAGGATCCCATATCCCCTATGGCTCGTTGAGATTCAGTCCATGATTTTATGTGCTTGCATTTTCTCAATAGGCAGGAAACAAAGGTAAATCGAAGAGAGCTGTTTGTCACGTTGTTCTCATGTCTTGAATCCCAGATTCCAGCTGGGAAGCCAAGGGCTCTTAATCTGTCCATTAGCAGGCAGAGGGGAGATGGCTCAATCTGTAAAGCATTTACCTTGTAAACACGAAGACCCAAGTCAGTTCCTAGAACCCACGTAAAACACCCAGGAGTTTGTGCTTGTATGTGCTTATAATTTCAGTACTTAGGGTGTGGAGACAAGCCACTTGAGCCTAATTAGCAAGCCGTAGGCCAATGAGAGACCCTGTCTAGAAAATAAAGTGGGTAGTTCCTGAGAAACAGCAGCAGAAGATGATCTGGATGTTTGAGTGACTGAGATGCTTCTGGACAAGGACTAAGGAGAAGAGGGAGGGCACGAAGGTTGATTTTGATTACCAACTGCATTAAAGTAAGAAATGTTCAGGGCATTAGTGAGACGAAGCTTTCCCTGTGTCTCCAAAGGTGTTTTAAGCAAGAATTACCTGAGAGGGCTAGACCTGATCTGAATGTGGCCTGCACTGTCAATGGGCTAGTGATATAGACTGAATAAAAAGAGAAAAAGGAAAAAGCCAGCCACAGGCCAGAATTTCCTTTCTCGTGCTTTCTGATAGCACCGCAGACCACACCCACCCCACCACCATGTCTTTGTGCCACAACAAGCCACATCCTATGAACTACAATAGATGTCTCCTCCTTCTGCTCTGTTAGGTATTTTGTCTCAGTGACTAGGGAAATGATATATGCAGGAGGAGAAAGATGAACCAGTGTTATCTACTTCTGCACTGACCCAGCTTCATGTTAGCTGCAATGTGTGGCTCATTTTCTCCCATTCTTATGCCTCAGGGGCTTTCCTAAAGATGAAGGCTCTTGTGAGCTTTCCATAGCACAATCAAAGCACCTGTCTTCATGAGGGTTTCTGTTGCTGTGAAGAGACACCATGATCATGGCAAATCGTCTAAATGAAAACATATAATTGGGGGCTGGCTTACTGGTTCAGAAGTTTAGTCCATTATCCAGCATGGCAGACATGGTGTTGGAGAAGGAGCTGAGAGTTCTACATGTAGATCAGCAGGTGGCAGGAAGAGAGAGAGAGAGAGAGAGAGAGAGAGAGAGAGAGAGAGAGAGAGAGAGAGAGAGAGAGAGAGAGAGAGAGAGAGCCTGGCTTGAGCATCTGAAACCTCAAAGCCTGCCTCCAGTGACATACTTTCTCCAACAAAGTCACACTTATTCCAACAAGGCCACACCTTCTAATAGGGCCACTCTTATGAACCTATGGGAGCCATCTTCATTCAAGCCACCCCAGCACCCATGAGAACAGTTTAAAAGGAAGAATAATTTGTTTGGTGTCATGGTTTCAGAGACTTCTGTTCGTAATACTTACCTTCATTGAAGGTTGGCCATGGCAGAATCTCAGCCAAATGTCATTAACACATAGGATGCACAGAAAGAGGAAGGGACCAGGGACCAGGGACCAGGTATAGACCCCAAAGACATGCCCCACACTCTGAAGACTTCCTACAGCTCATCTTCTCTTCCCAAAATTTCCAAGAAAAAAACCCAAACCAAATCAAACCAAACAACAACAACAACAAAGTCGTGCCACCATCTGGAGGCCAAGGGCTCAACTTCTGCGTCTATGGGGACATTTCCCACTCATAACGTCGTAGCTGTACATGGAAGAAGTGATGGAAAGACTCACGGTGAGAAATGGCTGAAAGCACTTGTGTGTGCTCATCTTACTCCCAAGAGTATGAAGGAAGCTGAAATATGCAGCAAACAATGGAAACCTGCCATCGAAACCTACTCTCCATGACTACAAAATACTCCATGTTCAAACCTCTTAAGGTTAAAATAATCTTTCTGTGATGATAAAGCGTGAGGAACCTTGGTGGATTCCATGGCAAGCAATGGTGACCGAGGTGGGGGAACAAACAGGCCAGGCAGACAGAGCTTAGTGAGAAGTTTTATTAGAGAGGGGAGGGAGGGGAAAGGAAAGAGAAAAGAGGTAAAGAGACACAGAGACAGAGAGAGGACAGAAGAGAAGAGGCAGACAGGAAAAGTTCTGTCTGTCCCAGAGGAGCAGTTGGAAAGAGAATGGGAGAGTGTGGAAAGAGAGAGCGGAAAGAGAAGAGAGCGTAAGTGGGTGGGGGGGGTGGCTGCCTATAAAAGGGGTCCTTTGCACCTGGGCTGACCAGGGTACTGCCTGAGTGCATTCTGCCAGGGGCAGGCCAACGTAATACCTGAATCCTTACACTTTCTCTTCCCATTCTGTCCTCGTCTGCTGTAGCTGTGATAAAACATAGACCAATGTAACATAGGTGAGAAGGGCTTACAGGTTCCAGTCCATCATCAAGGGACGCCAGGGTAGAGTTTGAGGCAGGAGCTGAAGCAGAGACCATGGAGAAATGCTACTTACAGGCTTGCTCAGACTGCTCTCTTATCCAACCAAGGACCATCTACCCAGGGATGGCACCATCCACAGTGGGCCCAGCCCCTGCTCACAGTGTGCTGCTCAGCTCCCCTCCACAGTGGAAGCAACCCTACTTCATCGATTAGCAATCAAGAAAATGCCCTACAGACATGTCCATAGGCCAAGATGATGGAGGCAACTCCATCAGTTGAGATCTTCTCTTCCTAGGCATGTCTAGGTTTGTGTCAAGTTCACAGACCTAATCAGCATACTCGGAATCCAACTCCACTTTCTACAAGTGCAAAATTCTCCATCCCCAGAGCTTTTATGGTGAAAATGGTCTCTACTTCCCCATTCTGTCTGAATACGCCGAGCTGCTCTGCATGTGGCTAGTGCTGTGAAACCGTTGAGGCTTTCCTTTTGCTTTTATAAAAGAAGATTAAGAAGAAAATGATGGCTCTCCCACATCTTGTGATACCCACTCTTAACTACTTTGCTGATTCTGTTCCTATTGCCAACGGGTTTCCTTCTGGGGAGCGTTCACTTAATGGTACAGGAACTTCAAACGTGCAAGAGATGGTATCAGCCCTATCCAATTGCTCCACTTTTAAGATAAAAAAGGATTTTAAGCAATGTTGCTAAACAAGCATGGTACTCTTCAAGTTAAAACAAAAGCAATGCAATTATATTTTTGAGAAACACATATTTAATGTTAAGAATCTCTTATAACCAATCATAATGAATAGGATTTTGGAGACCATGTAATTGAGAACAATAAATTATTCTGGGGGATTTTGTCTGACTGATCCTATGCTATGTCTCTTTTATCTTCCCCAAGCATGATACAATTTGACTGCTATGAGGCAGACATGAGAAAATAGATTGAGGAGCATAAGCACCCAGGCGCCCTCCAGCTTTCAGAGTTAAACATTTGTTACAGGTATTTATTTCTTATGTCAAAGGGGGGACATCACATACCAGGAACAACAACATTGAAGTCTCCATGTTTTTTACTGGTCATCTTTTATTCTTTTAATTGATTCTTTGACTATTCCACACTTCTATGCAATGAAATACGACCACACCCACTTCCACTCCCAAGTCCCCTAATCCACCAACTCCAACTAGTTCTGCCTACATGTGCAAGGGTGTGGACAACCTACCAGGGTTCACACTGTCAAAGAATAATTCTCCCTCCCCCAACAGCCACCAACTACCAATGTTTCTTCAATATGGAGTGGAGCCTTGAGATCTCCTCCTCTCTCTATTCTGGAATTTCAATTGGCTTGATCTTGTGCAGGTCTAGAGTAGGTAACCACACCTGCCATGAGTCCATCACCTGATAGTCCTTATAATTTTGTTTGTGTGTGTGCGTGTGTGTATGTGTGTGGAGTAGAGAGTGGGTATGGTGTTTGCCATGTGCATGCCCAATAATTGTTATTAATCTCACCTCTGAAGAGTAGAGATTAAGCAAGGTGGGACTGTCTTTCCTAAGTAGGGCGACTACCTTGGAAGCTAAAGGCTACAGAATTAATAAAACTATTCCTTTGGCTGAAAGCAATTCATCTTTCCATTTGGAGCTAATGGGAGTTATGAGCACTGCCACGCCACTGTAAATTGGTAAAGAATGGGATACTGTAATTTGTAATGGGGATGTGTGAGAGGACCCCATTAAAGCCGAGAACTTTGAGCCCCAAGCTTCTTAAGGGTTTATCTTACCTGTGGAAATAGTATCTTCACCCTCATCAGAAGATGTTGTCCTTCCCTAATCTCCTGAAATATTGCCTTTTCCACCTTTGATTGAGGAAATTAATCTTTCATCATTGGCTAAAACAGTAGTGGTTGTCTCTGAAGGAAATGGCAGGAAAGACAATATTGATGTGTCTCAGGGGCCACAAATAGTTGTCTCTAGACCCATAATCAGACTTAAGGCTAAGCAGGGTCCTCACTTGGGTGTGTTTCTCTGTCGACCTTTATCAAGATAACTTGGAAAGCTGCTAGCTTCGTGTGGGGCCTGGAGCAGGAGAAGGCTCTTCAACCTGCTTGGGCTGCTGTGCAGGCTGCTCTACCACTTTGACAATATGATCTAGTGGGCCCGATGGTATTTGAGGTGTTAGTGGTATACAGGGACACTGTTTGGAGCCTTTGGCAGGTCCTTTGGGTGAATCATAGAAGAGACCTTTGTGGTTTTAGAGCAAAGTTCTACAGTCACCTGCAGACAACTATTCTTTTGAGATCCAACTCTTGGCCTGCTATTGAGCCTTAGTGAGAACTGAACATTTGACAATTGGTAGGCAGCCATTGTTGGACTAGCTGGACCACAGCCTGTAAGCCATTTTAATATCTATCTATCTATCTATCTATCTATCTATCTATCTATCTATCTATCTATCTATCTCTCTATCTCTCTATCTATCCATCATATATATGATATAAATATATATTCATTGTATAAGTACTATACCTCTATAGAATGCTCACTAGCACAATTACCCAAAGTGATCTACAGAACCAACACAATCTCCATTTTAAAATTACAATGGCATTCTTCACAGTTCTAGAAAAAAATCTAAGGTTTATATGGTAACAAAATAATCACTTCATTCCTAAGCAGAAAAAACAATGCTGGATGCATCACCAGACCTCACCTCAAATTATACTACAAAGCCATAGTGACAAAAAACCCCATGCAAACAAACATGGTACTAACATGGCACAGAAATAGACACACAGCCCAGTGCAAGAGAAGTAGAAGACTCAGTAAGAGACACCTGCACAGGCATAGTCACATTATCTTTGACAAAGGTGTCAAAAATCAAACCTAAGGGCAAATAAAGAGTCTCTTCATCAAATGATGTGAAAGATGAATGTCAACCTGCAAAAAAAGAAAAGAAAAAACCATGTCTGCATCTATCACTCTGTATTCAGAATGGATCAGAGACCTTAATGTAAGACCCAAAACTCTGAAATTGCTAGATAGAAACATATACTAACTACTTAGACACAAGCATAGGCAAGGATTTTTTGAAATGGACTCCAACAGCACAGGAAATAACTCAGGAACTGACAGATCGGATCCCACGAAACTAGAAATCTCCTGCACAGCAAAGAGAATAGTTATCAGAGTTAAAAAACAGAGTTAAAGACCAATCTTTGTTCATTGTGCATATGACAAGGGGTTAATACTCAGAATATACAAAGAACTCTACAGCTGAAACATACAAAGCTCATGCAAATAATAAATGGGCAAAATGAACTGATACTTCTGAAAGAATAAATGCTAATGGTCAACAAATATTTTAAAAGCTACACTGAAATTCCATCCTATTCTAGTCAGAATGGCTACAGTTATGGCCAGGATATAGAGAAGAGGAACCCTGCACACCGCTACATTTGTCTAAACTGGAGCAGTTGCTATGGAGGTCAGTGTGGAGGCTCCTCAAGAAACACAATGTTGAACCACCATGTGACCTAGCTACAGAACTCAGTATGCACCCAAGGGATACATGCTCTAGTCACAGTACCAGAAAAATGGAACCAGCCTGGAAGTCTATCAACAGATGAATGGATAAAAAGGGGTGGTACTCACAGCCCCTCTGAATACTTGCTTCTGTCTTTTTACCCCTCAAGTGTTGGGATTAAAGGTGTGAGCTCTAAGTCTCTTTTAGACTGATTCAATTTTGTATAGATCTGGGTGGCCTTGAATTCAGAGAGAACTACTGTCCTGAGTCCTAGGATTAAAGGTGTGCACCACCACCTCCTAGCTTCTGACTGCTGGGATTAAAGGTGTGTATCACCACTGCCTGATCTCTATAGATTGGGGCTGAATTTGCTTTTCTGGATCCTCAGGCAAACTTCAATAAATCATAAATAATGTATCACTACACAGAATCTCTTAGCTGGATTGAAACTTGCTATGTAGTCTAGGCTGGCTTTGAATTCAAAGAGATCCTCCTGTCTCTGCCTCCCCAATGTTGGGATTAAAGACATGCACCTCTGAACATTAATTAATTAATTAAGTCTTTGTATTCTTAAAAGTTACTCTGTATTTGTTATTCAATCATGACCTTAACCATTAAACATGAGTTATGATATGTGATCATTTTGATCACAATGCTGAAACCTTGTGACTTAAATTTCCTCCTATAACTGTCCTTTTCAATTACCTCTTTTGTTCGCCCATTCTTTTAAATGTATCTGATCAATGTCTATTATTAAATGTAGAGATGAAACAAATGACACCATGAGTAATTTATAACATTTGTGTGTGTGTGTGTGTAAAACAGATGGAGAGAGAAAAAGAGAGAGAGACAGACAGACAGAGACAGAGGGAAAGGGAGAGGGAGAAGGAGAGTGGACTTGACTATATTTAAGATACAATTTATTTTCAAAGTTTGGGATGATGTAAAAACACATGTATTTAAAATTTCTGTAAATATAACTAATTGATGTTAAAAATTAATTATCCTATATGCCAAGCACACAATGATCTTAGAAAACTGGTGGCCTTTGTAATAATGTACTTTCACTTATGTGAAGTGTGCTGAAGTTACTAGGAATAGGATAATATCTGCAGGGGTTGGAGAGATGGCTCAGCCATTAAAGGCTAGGCTCACAACCAAAAACATAAGAAAAATATATGCAGAACTGAGACAATAATGTTTAAAAGAAGCAGAGAGTAATAGCTAAGAGCAGGGGATATTTGCGATTCCCCAAGGACACATTTACACCTCTTTTGTTGAGAATACAATCGTCAAGCTGGGTGGTGGTGGTAGCAGCAGCACATGTCTTTAGCTCTAGCACTTGGGAGGCAGAACAGGTGGCTCTCTGTAAGTTTGAGGCCAGCCTGGTCTACAAAGCCAGTTCCAGAACAGGCTCCAAAGCTATACAGGGAAACCCTGTCTCAACCTTCCTCCGAAAAGAATACAACCTTCATCCTCAAAGATCAACCAACTTCAGATATGATTTTAACTATATCTTTGTAAGAACTTGAGTTCAAAGCTACTATCTTGACAGTAAAATTAGAGGTAAAGTTCAGAGAAAACGTTCTAGAAAGTTTTTGCTGCATTTTTTTCAAGTTTTCTGGAAATGAGTGTCAGAGAAGGGGGAGGAAGGATGGATTCTTTGTGTAGGGATGATGAGGTCCTCCTCTAACCTAAACATGGTCATAAACTCCAGGACCCAGCAGCAGCTATGGAATCCAGAGCGGGGGTGAGCAGGGAGAACATCTCTGTGTTCAGCCATGTCTCCCAGCATCTCCATCACCTCCAGCCCCTTGCCCTTTGCCTTGCTGAGATGAGCACAGGAAAGAAAGCCAACATGTCAAGAAAACCCAAACCCTGCAAAATATAGAACCAGCCTCATTATGTGTCTTTTATGACATACACCCATGCAGGAGTCATCTTAGAGATGCCTTTGAATATTCAAAAGTTTCAGCATAAGAAGAGGTTTTATGGTATTCTGTTCTCTCTTGGAACGTGACAGTTCTTTGCATATGTTTTATTTAAGAAAAGAAATACTAAAATGGAAAGTCATCCAACTGTGGAAGGGAAGAAGTGAATCTTGGAATTGATTTTGAAACACAATTTGGAGAGGGTTAGGACAGTTTTGTTGCTCAGTAATTAACACCATTTTAAAAGAAAAATTTACATGTGTAAATATTAATGCATTTTGAAGGAGTAGTTACTCGAATATGAAGAGGTCAACAAAACACTCCACTCATCAGTTGTTCAGTTATTTTAGATATTTCTTATTTGAGCTTAAGCTGTGGGCTAACGTCATTGATTGTCTCTTTGTCATTATAGTTAGTGTGATTTTTGTGACATGTGATTCTGAAGCAGTCCATATGTCACATAAGATATATTTAAAGTGGTTAGCATCTATAGTGTATTAAACGGTTAAATGTTAAAAGAATTAAGGTACAATGAAGAATGGCACTAAGAGCCTCACAACTTAAACAGAAACATGTGAGCTGCCCTCCACAAAATCCAGAAATTTGACTGGCACAATTACCTATTCATAAGGTCTAATGCAGATAGGGGATGTGTACAGACCATATTCCAATTTCCACCCAGCCACATGAGATCTGTCTTACTGACCACATGGCGGCCCATGTGAGGATGTGGATGGTGCAGCATTCCCCACTGTTGGAGAATTAACAATATGAGCCTCCAGCTCTTTAGTGTTGAAATTTAGCCAAAAGCAAACATCCTCCATAAGACCGTGTCATCCATGCTGATCACACCAGAATTCAATCTGCCAGTGATGAAAAAGTTGAAAGATGTTCAAATGAGAGATGCATGAGTAGTATGCTATGTGGGTTGGGGCTTAGTTTGGAGGGTGGAAAAAGCAATTTACAGTCCATTGTTATTGTTAATCTTATATATATATATATATATAAGATTAACAATATATTATGGAACTCCAGCAATGAAAATGATATTTGGAAATTATTACTGTATGGCTGAAGTCTTAAGGCCATGAAAATGATGTGTTTAATTGGGAAATGAATTCCATAGTGTGTAATATGGTTTCAGCAAACTTTCTGATGCAGTATTCTTCTATAATGGGGATGATACTTCATAAGTCAATAGAGACTTCTTCAACATGAAATGCTATTATTCTCTTAACCTGGGAAAGAGAGGTAGAGAATAGAGAAAACCTTCAAACTATTGTAAGATTACGATGTTTTCTCAACAAAGTAGATTATCATTGCTCTCTATTTCCACCATGATCTTGGGGTCTTAGCTAGCATTCCACTCTTGTGTTAAGACACCATAGCCAAGGCAACTTATAAAAGAAGTATTTAGTTTGGTAGTGGTTCTCAACCTGTGGGTCATAACCCTTTTAGAAGTTAAATGACCACAGGACTTGTCTAAGACCATTGGCAAATAAAGATATTTGCATTATTATTCATAACAGTAGCAAAATTACAGTGTGGACAAAAATAATCTTATAGTTGGGAGTCACCACTATATGAGTAACTGTACTAAAGGGCTGTAGCATTAGGGAGGTTGAGAACCACTGTTTTAAAGAGTTAGTTAGAGTCCATGATAGCAGAGCAAAGGCATGTTGGCAGGAACAGTTGCGACATCACATCTTAATGCACAAGTACAAGGCAGAGAAAGACACTGAGAAGTCTCCTGTCCAGCATCTCATCTCTTCCAACAAAGCCACACCTCCTAATCTTTCCTAAATAGTTGTACAAAACTGTGGAGTAAGCGTTCAAACATATGAGCCCATGAGGGCTATTTTCTTTCAATTACCACACTTGGCTAGGGTGGCCTCATAATGTCTCTGGGAAGTACTGCACACTAACATGTAATAATAGTGTCACTCTAGGCTGCTATGTGGCACCACATGCCATAGTATCTCTGCTCTGTAGATGGCTACTGAAGAGCCGACTGTCTGAGCTACATTCACCAACTTTAGAAAAGTACAAATACTGCTGATGTATGAGGTCTAATTCTTACATCCTTAATAATGGTCTACTGGGTAATTCATGAAGCCCTGACATAAGGAAGTATAGATCTGATCAACACTCTGATCATAGCAATGTAGACTATGGCACGAGTTTCTGTATTTCCTTAGTTAATATTTTAAAGGAATAATTCTAAAAATTAAGATATTGTAATAGGGAAAATAGCAAAATAAATGTGACAGATAAAATGTGTGAATGTAAATATAGTGAGAATGATGATAGACACATAAAGTCTAGAGATTTTTCTTTCTAAGATGATTGGCTAAAGAAGAGGAGAACATGAGCAATTCCACCAAAATTGGGAACAAGGCAAGACTGTCCACTCTCACCATATCTATTCAATATAGCAAATGAAGTTCTAGCCAGAACAGTAATACAACAAAAGGAGGTCAAGGGACTACAAATTGGAAATGAAGAAGTCAAAGTACCATTATTTGCAGATGACATGATAGTATACATAAGTGACCCCCAAAATTCTATCAGGCAACTTTTACAACTGATAAACACCTTTAGTGTAGTGGTTGGATACAAGATTAGTTAAAAAAATAAGTAACCCTCCTTTACACAAATGACAAACAGACTGAGAAAGAAATCAGGGCTTTATAATAGCCACAAATAATATAAAATATCTTGGGGTAACTCTAACCAGGCAAGTGAAAAACTTGTACAATTAAAACTTCAAGTTTTTGAAGAGACAAATTGAGGAAGATATAAGAGGATGGAAAGATCACCAGTGTTCATGGACTGGTAGGATTAACATAGTAAAAATGGCCATTTTACCAAAAGCAATTCAATGCAATCCTCACCAAAATTCCAACACAATTCTTTAAAGATCATGAAAGGATAATATTCAACTTCATATAGAAAAGCAAGCAAACAAACAAAAAACCCAGGATAACAAAACAATTCTGTATAATAAAAACTTCTGGATGTATCACTGTCCCTGATTTCAAGCTCTACTACAGAGTTATTATGATAAAAACTGCATGGTATTTGCATAAACATAGACAGGTGGGTCAATGGAATTGATGACATAAACCCATATACCCATATACCTATGGACACCTGATTTTTGATAAAGTGACCAGAAATACATGATGGAAAAAAAGAAAGTGTCTTCAACAAATGGTGCTTATCTATTACCACATGAAACTTAAGTCCAAGTGTATCAATGTAAAACCAGACACAATAAACCTAATAGAAGAGAAAGTAGGGGATAACCTTGAACTAACTGGCACAGGAGATAACTTTCTGAATAGAACACCTATAGCACAGGCACTAAGAATGATAATCAATAAATAGGCTCCAATGAATCAGAAGCTTCTGTAAAGCAAAGGACACTGCCAATAGGACAAAACAGCAGCCTTCAGAATAGAAAAAGATTTTTACTAATCCTCACATGTGACAGAGGGTTAATATTCAAAATACATGAAGAACTCAAGAAACTAGACATCAACAAACCAAATAACCAAATAAAAATGGGCAATAGATCTAAAAAGGAGAACTCTCAACTGAGGAAATCTTAAATGGCTGGGAAACACTTAAGAAATGTTTAACATCCTTCATCATCAGGGAAATGCAAATCAAAACTTACTTTGAGACTCCATCTTACAGCTGTCAGAATGGCTACGATCAAAACCACAAGTGAGAACTCATGCTGGAGAGGATGTGGAGCAAGTGGAGTGCTCCTTCATTGCTGGTAGAAATGCAAGCTATTATAGTTACCATGGGAATCTATCTGCTTCAAGACCTATACCACTCTTAGATATAACCCCAAAGGATGCTCCATCCTACCACAAGGACAGTTGCTTAACCATGCTCATTACAGCTTTATTCACAAAAGCCAGAAACTGGAAACAACCTAGATGACCCTCAACCAAAGAATGGATAAAGAAAATGTAGTACATTTATATAATTACTCAGCTGTTAAAAACAATGACATTATGAAATTTGTTGGCAAATGGATGGAACTAGAAAAGATCATCTTGAGTGAGGTAACCCAGATCCAGAAAGACAAACATGGGTCTCCCTTGGAAGGGGAAGTAGAATACTTTGTGGGTATACTCCAGGCAGGTGGGGTTGGGAACAGAAGGGATCAGATGGGGAGTGGGAGAGACAGAGGGGAAAGTACTGGGAGAGAAGAGTAAAATTAGGGCGTGATGTAGAAACCTAGTGCCATGGAACCTCCCTGGAATCTATGAGTGTGGTCTCCTAGCAATGGGGGATACAAGCACCCTAACTGGCCATCTTGAATAAGCAGGCAAGGCACCTAGCAGTGGGACTGGGACATCAACCCAGCCACAAAAACCTTCAACCTACAATCTGTCCTGCTTGCAAGATGTGCTTGGGAAATGGTGGCTCAGAGCTTGTGGGAGTAGCCAACCCATGACTGGTCCAACTTGAGACCCATGCCACAGGAGGAAGCCGACCACGTGACACTGTCTAGATGACCAGTTACCAGAGGCAGGACAGCCCAGAGATCCAGGATAGAACTAAACACAGTTGGCAGGAAAAAAGGCAACGAAAGGATTTCTGATGATATTCCGCTACACTCTTAGATGGGTGCCAGGTCAATTGACATCAGAGGTGTATCAGCCAGCAATGGATGGGAGCAGATGCAGAAACCCATAGCCAAACACTAGATGGAGACGGGGGAACCTCACAGAAGATGGGGAGGAAGAACTGTAGGAGACAGAGGGGTCATGGACACCACGAGAACATGAGCCATAGAACCAATTAAGCAGGGCCCATTAGGGCTCACAGAGACTGGAGCAACAAATGTGGACCCTGTATGGCTCTGACCTAGGTCCTCGGCATATGTTTGTGTAGGTTGTTCTTCTTGTGGGAATCCCAACAATAGGAGTGGGGAGTGTCTCTGACCCTTCGCCTGTTCATGGGATTTCCTCCTACTAGGTTACCATGTCTTACCCAGTCTTGTTGTATCTTGTTAGGCCATGTTCTGTTGATATCCCTTGGAGGCATGCTTTTTTGTTTGTTTGTTTTTGTTGTTGTGAAGGGAAACAGAAGAGGAGTTGATCTGGGGGATGGGTGAGGGAAGGATTTGAAGGAGTGGAGGGAAGGGAAACTTTAGTCTGGATGTGATATATAAGAGAAGAATATTTTTTTTAAAAAGAGGAGAAAACCATTTGTGCAGATGATGTAACAAACAGTAGGTCAGCATGTCTGGAGAGAGCTCTGACACATATCATATTTGCAAGAGGTATTTCTCTACTCATACACAAATATAATCAAAGTAATAGTCAAATACTAAGTTTGCAGAGCTGGAAGAAAAGAGACACAGGGAAGGAGAAAGGAGGCTCTCCCTCCAGTCCATTAGGAACGAAGGCACTGAACAAGACCAGTCTCATTTTGAGGAAGGCCCCATCCCCCGTACATCCTTATATTAAAAAATATGTTTATATCATACATTTACAGCAAATGGTTCCTCATAAAAAATAAACAAACTTAAAAGATGGGTTAGTAAATTTCAGCTCTTACAGGTGTGTGAACTAGATGTCAACATCTAGAAAATCAAACAAAGTAGATCCTCATGGAGAAAAAGAACATAAATAATATAATTATGTACATAATAACACAAAATGTAAGCACAGACACACATATCTATGGAGGTGAAAGCAAGTTATAAGCAGTTAAGCTATTGTCTTAACCTTTTTGTTTTGTTCTGTTCTGAGACAGGGACTCAGGACTCTGAAGCCCAGGTCAGTCTGGAATGTACCCCGTGTGTGGCCCAGGATGGCTTGAACTTGCTGTGGTTGTCTGGATGTAGTTTCCAAACTGATGGGATTATGAACCTGAGTCACCACACCCATCTCAGATAATGTTGTAAAGCTAAAATATAGACAATGGTGGTTTTTAAGAAAAAGAAATCAAGAGAACTAATTCAAAAGAATCTTTGTTATAAGTTCTAAATTTAAGTTCTTTCAAATATAACACAATCATCTTAAGATAGGACAATTTAAGATAGTCAAGGTAGGACACTGAAGTGAATGGCCAGCTTATCCATTGCCTGGTTTTGGTGTGTGGTCCATGTGTGTTCATCTGCACATGCGTGTGAGTAGTGGAGGTCACAAGTTTGTTTTGGGTGTCTTCCCCTGTCACCTTATCTTCTAGAGACAAGGTTTCTCACTGATTGGCTAGATGGACTGGCCAGCAAACTCTACAGACCCTCCTGTCTCTGTCTCTTTAGATCTAAGTACCCACTACAGCCCCTGGCATTTTACATTGACATTGGGGATCCAAACACAGGTCCTCGTGTGGCAAGTACTTTACTGACTGAGTCATCTCCCCAACCCTGCTCGATCAATCTAAGAGACTTGAGGTCAAGGGTAAATGTAATGTTTTCAAAAAAACCTATAAAATCTGTAGCAGGACAAGCATGTTTCCAGGAAAAGCATTAATTAAGCCAATCTAGGTTAGTTAATTATTCTCTCTTCTTCCCTTTGCCTCTAGCTTTTTGACATTGTTAGACAGTTAAGACTTTAGTTCTAACATTTATCATGAAATAAAATGTATCTTCAACGAATAGGGTAGCTTCATCCATCTCCATCCCCCCAAACTGATCATGGCACTTCAGTCAGTCATCTGTTATCTAACTTGCCTAAGAGACAAACTTTCTCAGGGACAACAGAGAGACCCCAAAGCATACCCCTCCAGCCTCTATTCTGTCTTGTTTGTCCATGTGCCCTGCCACTGTGAGAGGGTCACTTTTTAAATCATTAAAAAGTATTATTTGTGTGTGTGTGTGTGTGTGTGTGTGTGCATATTTTGCTGGCACATATGTCTGTGTGCTGTATATCTGGTATCTGAATAGGGCAGGGAAGGCCTCAGATACCTGGAACTGGAGGTACAGATGAATATGAGTTGCCTTGTGAGTGCTGGGAATTGAACCCAGGTCTTGTGGAAGAGCCGTAAGAACTCTTAACCATTGAACCATCTCTCCTGTTCTAGAAATTCACTTTTTAAAAACACAAATTTGCTAACAGCTGACAGAGCACTCTCAGCGGCCACTACCCAAATGTTGCCAAGAAGCTGTATTTTATTTTATTTTTGAGATAGCCTGGGTTCACTTAAAACTCTCAAAACCTCCTTGTGATGCCTCACAATACTGTGATTATTGGCATGCACCAGCACACCTACCCCAGAGAAGATGTGTTTTGTTGGATTCATAGAGTTTAATTTTCTCCCCATGAACTCCAAACTTAAGGCCTTGTTACTGTGTTTTTCAGTTCATGACAGCCACACCAGACACACACCTCTGTACTGCACACATATGAGCTCACTACATCTCAATCTCCAAACATTTCCAAAGCATCTAGGTCTCTTCTTCAGTGATCTCTGGAGTAGTATTTCTCTCATGAACACTCAAGGTCATACATTTTCTGCTTTTCCTTATGTTTATTAACATTTCACAGGATCAGTCTTATTCCTTGAACTCTAACTCCTTGACATAGTGCATTGGCAGCTTTTTCCGGGGCAATATGGACAAATGTCTATTCATTCCAGATAGGAAACCAATGACGACTGAGAAATGATTCTACACTAGTCTGACTTGATAAATGATTTCTTTGGGGTTGCCTACAGGAGCATGGATGAGGGTACCTTTCAGGAGGATGGGGGAGGGGTACCTTTCAGGAGGACTGGGGAGGGTTACCTTTCAGGAGGATGGGGGTGGTTACTCTCACAAGCATGGGTGAGGGGTTACTGACAGGAGCATAGGTAGTTCGAAGGTCGTACCGAGAAGCTCACCCCAACCTGGGTGAGTCATCACTCATGGAAAACTCCAACCCTGGATCTCCCTGCCCAATTTGCAGCCTGTCCACCTGAGAGTCTCCTTTCCCTGGCAGCTGTCTGTGGCCTTTATAAGCTTGGAGAAAGGCCTTGTGAATTTTGTAATCTCTATGAGCTTCCTTAGTCACAGTAGCGTCCTTCCTCCCTCTAGGGAGTGTTTCAGTGTAGAGGAGACAGCTACACAACGCATGGGCAGGTCTTAAACAGTTTTCCAACATGTCTGGTAGGATTCCTTTTGTCTGTGTGCTTCCATGACTATTAAATAATTGCCTAATATCTAACTGAAGGTGACCCAAGATCCCAGTGCTGGATGGAACAGTATGATTCTTGTGTCTGCAAGTTTGCAGAGCAATGGGGTGATATCATTTGATTCTTCTCATCCACCCTAGACAAGAATGGAACAATGAAATAGCACAGATATGTGTATCTTAAGAGAGAGAATTTAGAATTGCAAGCACACACATCCTTATCCAAAGGCATTCCGAACTAGTGATTTGACCTTACTTTTAAAGGCAGAATTAGTGGTATGGTATTAGAAGCAGAGTTCAGGAAGCAGACACCATTCATGCTTCACAGTATTTGTGGCTGTTCTTGTTCTAGATAGGATTACATTTCCCTTGCTCTGTGCACTTGGCCTTGGCTGTGAGACTGGCTTTGCACAGAGGAGAATTGTCCAAATGCACTGAATTGCCAATTCAAGAAAAAATGATTCTTCTGCCTTTTCCATAAACTGTCTTGGTAGTGTGTTTGTTGTAGAAATGATGTAGGATGCATTAGAGACTGTCTTGTCAACCCATGGAGAACTGATTCTTGGAGGGCTGCTTGGATATGCAGTGGGTTGTGAGAGGGAAAGATGGAATTTGGGGTGGTCTTAAGTGGCTGTGGTTTAGGGGTCTTTACTGCAGGGTGACCTTGACTCTCCCAGCACACCTGCTGGTGCCAAGGTCACCTGTGGCTTGAAGAACCTTTAGAATGATTTCACAGCATACTTGTCAACAGTTCTAGAGGTGTTTTGCCTGGGTTCCTATCCAATTACCACCGCTACTTGGACAAGTTCCTAGCTCTCTGGTTTCTTCATCAATAATGTAAGATGTGAGTTTCTAGTCTCATCGTGGCTGCTGTGACTCAACACCTTTAACAGCAAGTGACTCTGGGGTGAAAGCAGTGACTATAGCTCATAATTCCAGGTTGCAGTTTATTATTATGGGGAAGTCAAGGCAGGATCTTCTCATAGCTAATCATATCACACCCACAGCCAAGAGCAGAGGAAACACACATGTGCTTGCCTGTGCTCTCCCAGATTGCCCCACTCTTTCGTGCTCAGGACCATTGCCTATGGATCGGCACTGCCTGTAGTGGTCTGAGTTGTCTCACATCATGAGCCTTAATAAGACAATCCCCCGCAGATCATGTTCACAGGTCAACCCGCTATGGACAGTCGTCATTGAGACTTTCTTTACAGGTGATTTATAGGCTGTGTCAAGACAACACTGTCCATCACAGATGCTAATAATACTTGCTATGGTTGGACTGTGAAATGTACCCCACAGGTTCATGGGGTTGAACACTTATTCCCCAGCTAGTGGTGCTTTTGGGGAGGAGGCTATGGAACCTTCAGGAGGCAGAGCCTTGTTGGAAAAAGTGGGATCACGGGAGGAAGTGGGGGCATTTATGTTTTATAGCCCCCTTTCTGAAGGCTCTCAGTTTTCTGGTAGACTAGGATGTAAGCAAGCCGCTGTCACATGCTCCTGTTACCATGGAGCTTCCTGCTGCCACGCCATCCCACCATCGCGGACTGTATTATCACCAAACCATCAACCAAAGGAAACTTCCCCTGCATTACATTGCGCTAGCAAGGCATTTTATCACAGTGACAAGACGAGCAGTGGGTACACAGTACCTCATACTGTTATGTGGACCGGTTAGCTGATTCATAAACAGTGCTAACACAATGCTCTAGGACAGTGCACAGTCGAAGCTAGTTATCATTAGTGCTATTATTTCTAATCAGAAAGCGTCTTAAACTCAGCGCACTGGCTTATTGCTTCCTGGCTTGCTCATGCTGTGTGTCCCGTCTTGAAGGCAGTGTCCCACTTCAGTTAGTTGAGATGAGCACCAGAATCTTATCCCACTCCATCGCTGGCTGCATTCGGTCAGGGACCGTATCGTCACGACTTTAGCAATTTAAATGTGCATGACTATTCCTAATAACCCTGGATGTACTCCCTGCTCTGTTTTGTCACTCCGCGTGTCACACTTCATTATTCTTTTCCGCGAGTGACAGCTTCCTGATTTTTGTCTCCCCATATCAATGTTTGGGAGACAGGACAGTGATATTAGGAACAACAGGCTTTTCTTCTTCTTCTTTTTTTGACAGGGGTTCACTATGTTTGCCTGGCTTGCTGGGGACTCACTCCATAAGATCAGGGCTGCCTTGAACTCACAGAGATCTACCCATCTCTGCCTCCCAAGAGCTGAGATTAAAGAGGCACACCTCTGCTCCTGCCAAACATCTCATGTTTTTGTCATGGAAACTGACCTTGAACCCTGGCTTTACTTCTTGCCGAGGGCAGAGTTTGAGGAAAGCTGGTTAATCTCTGTTTCCTTCCTTCATCCTTATGGGGTTTCCCACATGCACTTGCACAGGCAGGCCTTAAGAGTTTGTATGAGATCACTAACTAAGGCTGTGCTCTCTCTCAGCATGTAGCTGGAAATCAACCGAGCAATTTGAGTCCTCTTCCCTCCATTGGATGTGACCGTGTTATTGCCAATTTTAATTGCAGGGTTACACTAGGTCCTCCTGCACAATCACGGATGTACAAGGAGGCACGATCCTGCATCCTGTCTCCTGTTGTTGAACTAGCATCTCTAAAGTCATACCGATTTTCCTCCTCAGTTTGGAATGCCTAACTCCCCTCCACCAAAAGTTCAGAACTAGTACCACATCCTCTGAGAGCCGGCTTTAGCCTTCGGTGTATCAGTTAGTTAGTGCCATAAACTCGATGCATAAGAGATGTCTCTACGATGTAGTGGATCAAAAGAGCAAGAATTTATTCTTAAAGATCTGTAGGTTGGCAAAGGTTACCCACGGGAGGTTGTATTCACTTGGAGTGACTCAGTTTCTCTCTGCATGACTCTTCTTTCCTCCTGCTGAAGCTGAAAATAACGATGTTTTCTTAATTAGCATAATTCCGGTGATCAGAAAGAGGGTCTCAAGGTAAGCCTACCTGTTTCAAGCAATCCACTGTAATATGTCAGGAATTACTTGGGGAGAAAATGATCAGTATTAAGAATTGCTTGAGGATTAGGTGTGGTGGTGAACACCTATAATCTTAGCACTCAGGAGATGAAGGCAAAATAATCTTGAGTTCAAGGCTAGTTATTAGCCAGAAAAACAGACAGACAGGAGCTAATGAATGTTCCTGTTGTTTGCAGAACTGAAAAGCACTTCATGATTAACAGACTGGCATTAGATGTGTATCGCCTGCTCATGCAAACAACTCCTCAACTAGCATCCTGCAAGAGCGGGACAAGAATCTTCCATCTTCTTGAGTCAACTTTTTCAGATGAAGCAAGTCATCTTCCTTGCTTCAACTCAACCTGGCCTCTTTGCTCAACTGACCCATTAGGCGGCAAGCATCCAGACTGGCATCCATTTACACAAGGACCAACAGGACAGTCTAGACATGCTTGTCTGAGGGCCATGGCAGGAGAGTGAAATCTTGTGCAGAGGTAGGCAGGCCTCTTCTTTTCTAGATATGGAACTAGTGCTCCATAACCTGCGCTTCATTTTACTGGAGAAAATGAGTCGTATGGTCAAATCCAAAGTCGAGGTATAGGAAAGAATGCCCCTCCCAAGATGCAGTGTGTGAGCATGACATAGAGCTGCAGAGAAAAAAACTCATTATAGGAAGACACAGAATTCATACCAAAAATGCAACCTTCCACATTCTAGTTAGAATTGATAACTCTGCTGGAGTTTTGAACTTTCCCTTCTGTCTCTTTAACAAGCTGTTGTGAGAATTTTCTTCCTGGTCAAGACTTGATAACTTCTGCCCCTGTCCTTCTAAGGTTCCAACAACAAGCCAACATTTGAATCCATCATAGTTCCCCCTGGGGAATCAATGAGTTTATAGGATTTACTTAAAGAGTGTGGGTAAGGGGTCACCAATAGAAACATGGGTGTCTCCAAATCAGATATGCCAGAAAGTCTTTGTCCCTGCATGGATGATGGCTTCCCATAGCTACACAGAGGAAGGCCCCTTCCTTTTGTTTGTAAAAAGAAACCTGGGAAGTGTTTTTGTCAGAAGATATTCATAATTTGTTTCTAAATAGTGGTTAATAGAATTTTCCCCTCTAAATGATCACAAAATTATCTGCAAATTAGTTCTCCCAGCAATCAACCAACAGGTAAGAGAGAAATTTTGCCAAGAAGGAACTTTGGAAGGATTTGTAAGAAATGCTCCAGTAAACACAGATCAAGTGGAAGGAAGATTTTTATTTGCAGATATGAGGGACTATTCATCTTGTTGTTTTAAGACAAGGGATGACAATTTTGTAGGTTACAGATGAGGTTGCAATTGTACCTTTCCCAAGTTCATCATCAAAAGCCTGCTTATTACTACTTACTGACAGTCAGTCATTACACAGGAGTTGTAAGATGCTCCTTTCCTAATTCTACCATTCCTTCATCAGACAGTAAACAGAGAATTTTGTGCAGAAAACGCTTTCTTCTCTGTGTCCACCCTTGGAAGTTACCATATGAGCTGACGGATTCCTTTCCATCTTAATGGTCATTTTTTGTTAATGTCATAATAGCCCCAAACTGACCTGTGAGACCCACTAAGCCCAGTCTTCACTCTTCTTTGACTCATTCTTATTGGTCTAAGAGAATGTCCCTGAGTCAAGCAAGGCAATCTGTTTTTAGCTTACTAGTGGTCTGGAATTTGTCACACCCCCAAGCTTCCCCCGTTTTTTTCCCCCACCAGAACTGTTACTTAGAAACCAGGATCTAGGCAGTTGATGTGCCTCTTGTCACTGTAATGTCATTGCTTGTAGGTCTGTTCACTTGTACCTATAAAATTTTCAGCATTGTTCACAACTGCTGCTCTAATACGACTGCTAACAACAGAGGTACAGTCTGAAGTTTCATATCTCGATAATTCCTCAAGTTATCAGGCCACCAGGAACACAGAGTGTGGCCTCACATTGTCACCCAAAAGATGACTTGTTAATGAAAGGAAGATGAGCCTTTCCGACGCTGACACCTTGCAGTCATCTCCAAATCACCGATTGAAATTGGCATCATTAGTCATGCCACTAGCTTTGTGTGACACCTGAAATCATACACCAGGGAAGTTGGCAATATCACCTTGCCGGAAAATATTATTCTTAATCTATTCATGGGGAAAAGAAATCATGAAGGTCTGCCTTGTCCTATATTGTTGGCTGTGATGATTCATCTTGGCAATTTGGTGGCATTTAAAATCACCACGAAAACGAAGCCTGGGCGTGTCTGGGAGGGAATTTCCAGACTGGATAACTGAGGTGGAAGACCCTCCTTAGATGTGGGCGGAGCCATTCTATGGGCTGGGGTACTGAATAAAAGGCGAAAGGAACTTGAGTATCCGTGTCCACGGGACTCTGTTCCCTAATTGTGGATGCGTCACCCTCTTGCCAACATGATGGATGATATCCTCCACCTGTGAGCCAGAACAAATCTTTCCTTCCTTAAGTTACTTCTTGTCATGTTGGTGGCAGCAGTGAGTAAGGTAACTAATACACCCACATTATTAAAGAATGCCAACGTCACCAGGTCTTCTGTCACAAGCCTATAATCCCAGCACTCTGGAGATGGAGGCGGCAGGGTTGCAGATTCAACGCCAGTTGGGATTATACATTGAGACTGTCTCAATGAAGCAAAGCAAAGCGAAGCAAAACTAAAGTTAATGCCACGCAAAGAGTAAATCAGAGAGGAACTGTTCTAGATGAAAATGGACTAAGGGGACACGATAGCCAAATAAAATACATGATAAGGTATGCTTATGAAACAGTTGGAAACTATGCATATTGGCAATAATTGTGATATCTGTGTATTAGAGGGCATCAAGATGGGCAATGTGCTTATGTAATACATTGGAGGCTTTGTCTGAGACAGGAAGCAGACCCCGGTTTCTGTAGATGTCAGCAGACAATGAACTAAGAAGTCAGGAGGTAGCAGAGTGTGTCATTTCTCCCTGGGGCGCCCACCAGGACTTCTGAGAGAGCTGCAAGTGACCATGCAGGACTATAAATGGAGGTTGCAAGGAGGATGGTGGGGGCGGGGCGGATGCCCAATGGTTTCGATTACTTTAAACTCTTCACTCACATTATTTTGATAATACTAAAACTTTAAAAAGTCTTATAATAAAATCGACAACTGCAAGTGAGACAGAGAGGAAAAATCTTTGGGATCTGAAGACCTTCCCATCCTGGGAGAATCAGAATCCAATCCTGTGGGCATCCTCTGGAGAAGTTCAAGTAGGGTCACCATGCCAAAGCAGTCACAGTATCACAGAAAAGCCTTCTTTAAATATTTGCTGACCTCCTTCTTCAGACCTCTTACAAGTCCTTCTCTTACTCATCTAGACAACGCTGGAGGTACTCAGAAGGCGTCAGCGACTCTTGTGGAGTTTACGTCACATACGTCTCAGAGCACCGGGCCTGAGTTAACTTGCATGGATGGGGCATATAGCCCTCCACCATTTCAGACGGGAACCTCGGAATTCTTCCCGAGCACCAGGTGATGTCCTGGTACTCTACGCTTGTACACAGCCTGTCAGTCTCCTCATAGCCCCGCCCCACACTCAAGTAGGAGATTGCTAAGCTACTTTGTTTATATTTCCTTTAGTAAGTGAGTTCTGGTTGTCCTTGAGACTGAATGGTGCAGTATGGTAAGTGTTCCAGAAGTGAGCAGGCATCATTAGCAATGCAAGCTACTCTTGGGGGATGATGCCAACTGTTTGAGAGTGAAGATCCACTTGGGAGGAGAAAGATATTACATGGAAAAATGATATTGGTGTTATTGATACTGCTCACAGAGAAAATCCTGCAATGAGAGAAGGAAATTGAGTGCGGAGGGAAAAGGGAACTGGGAAGTGTTGAAGAGTCTAGGTCATCTCCTTTTGGTTTTATTGTTTGCATCATTATCTGACAACTTTAGCTAAGAGGGCTCATATTTGCCTTCAGATAGTGATGACATCTCTCATCCGCATTGCTGATGATGGGGAAAAATGGGCCACATATCCTAAGTAGCTTATATTTGGAGAGATGAAAATTAATATTTTAAGAGATTTCTACAAACAAACAACAAACAAACGGCAAGAGAGACGGCTCGGCAGTTAAGAACACTGCCTACTCTTCCAGAAGTGCTGGGTTTGATTCCTAGCACCCATATGGCAGCTCACTACTGTCTGTCAACTCTATTTCCAGGGGATCCACCACCCCCTTCTGGCCTCCTCAGGTACTGCACACATACATACATACAACATACATGCATTCATACATACATACATACAACATACATGCGTTCATAATACAACATACATGCATTCATACATAATACAAAATACATGCATTCATACATAGAAACACTCATATACATGAAATACTTAAAAAAATAAAAAACCCAACTAGTTGTGACCAAATATTGTGCCCCAAATATGTTAAAGGGGAAAAGCTAACAATAAACAGAAACAAGACAAGTAAGGCAATGACAACTCTAACTGTGCTCAGCAGGGGGCTGTTTCCATTTTTCTGCAGGACGAGAGTGATCATAGAAAGAACGTCCAGTGAAGCCCCTTCCCAAGTCCACCGGACCCTTTCCATCACATGGCATCTTCCTCCTCTCTGGTGTCTCCGCTCTCATGGTCTTCTTTATCTCCCCACCTCTGCTCTCCTGTGTAAGTTTTCACAAGAAGCCACAACAAGGCACACACCAGGCTGCACTCGAGGCACTGGGGCATGAGTGATCCTTTCATGGCTGCAGGACAAGCAAGCCTTCAGACAAGGGGTGAGAGCTGTTTGACTGCCCTTCTGAAGAATGCTTGTCTGGGTTGACTAATTAATATCATTATTATAAGAGCAAAATAGAGATTCTTTGAAAAGAGTAACGAAGGGAGAGGCAGGAGCTTAGCTTGCTCGTGAGAGGCATTAAAATGGAATGTTCTGTCTGTTTCCTATGCTCTCTCCAACAACAGCCAGCAAAGGAAGATGTGTTGGGTTTAGTACAAGGCTTTCCTATGCTTGTGGTCAACTGAGCCTTTAACGAACCACTTTCTCAAAGACAAAACAAAAACACGAAGCCTGCTGTTTATTAGGTTAAGGAATAGGGTAGACTGACTTTGTACAGCTCCTTGGAAGCCATCCAACTTGTACTTTGAACAGTGTCCCTCTGTCATTGGGACCTGGAGCTTGTCAATTAGCCCAAGATGGCCGGTCAAGAGATCTATAAGGATCTGCCCATGTTCCCTCTCCCCAGGGTTGCGACTACAAGAATGCACCATAATGGCTATGTCTTATGCTTTAGATTTATTTACTTATTTAACTTATTTGCTGTTTATATGTGTGAGTCTGCTTAAGTATATATGCATCATGTCTGTGCTGTGCCCACACAAGCCATAAGAAGGCATTGGATTCCCTGGAACTGGAGTTACAGGTGGTTTTGAGCTACCGTGTGTGCTGGGAACAGTACTCAGATCCTCTGTATGAGGATGTAAGTGCCCCTAATCACGGAGCCATCTTTCCATCACCCAAAGCATCTGTTTTAAACATGCTCAACAAATTAGAGTTGTGTAGAATCTGTCTGCAATATTTCCCATTTGAAAGAGTCTCAAAAGTTTCAACATGGGCTCATCAACACTAAATTCCTAAAAATGCTTGTAGGCTCGGAAGAGAAATCCAGATGAAGTGCTGAACAGAGTTCACTGACAGAATTCAAAGACTGACTGTGTCACTTCTAACAAGACATGGGAAGACACGTTGGGACATTGTAATGAAACACGCGAGGACTCAAGCACTGTTGTGTGGACCATACTGAAAGAGTCCCACTTCCCATCAACTACACTGACTTAGTAAAGAGAAAACTCAGATGAGAATTAAGGAAATGCAAAACAAAAGAGCCAAAGCTGAACACTGCCATCAGCAGAAAGTAATCTGACCTGGAGGCCGCTGCCACCCCCCTCCAACACAATCACATAGAAACTGTGCTTCTTTAAGACGAAGAGAGAATTTTGAATAGAGATAATGAGCAGACTCCAGCATCATTTGATAATCCAATTAATGAGGAGGAGTGACTCACTCGGACACCTAGGAGAAAAGATTTCAATTCTGTCTGATTTGAGAGAAAGTTACTGACACTGGCAGCGACACTGTAAAACCCATAGCCCATTAAAAACCAATAAGTGTCTTCAGTTCAAGATAATTTAAGGTTAGTTAAGAAAAGGTGAAATTCTTATAACACAACTACATAAAAATGAAATTTGATGATTTTTCTCAAACTGGACAATCCCCCCCCAAAAAAAGTATATTTCGAATCTAGGCAGTGGTGGAAAGGCTGCCTTTGATGCCCTTCCCTTATAGTGAGATTGATGACTCCCTTGGTTACCATTCCTAGAACCTTGACCCAATAGCTGATCGAAGCAGAAGTAGGTACCCACAGCTAAACACTGGGCCATACTCTTGGATGGAGGAGAGATGACGAAATGAACCAAGATGGAACTGGAGATACCCGCAGAAACACTTGACCTGACCTAATGAGAGCACTGCAGACCCTAGTCGTAAAGTGGGGGAACCAGCATTGGAGTGAACCAAGCCCTCTGAATGTGGGTACCATCTAGAAGGCCAAGACAGTCTATGGAACCTCTAACAGTGGAGCCAGGGTTTATTCCTCGGTCACAAATGGACTTTGGGAGTCCTTTCACTATGGAGGGATACTATTACAGCCCAGATACGGAAAGGAGGGTCTGGGCCTTCCCCAAATGATGTGACAGACTTTGATGACCCCCCCATGGAGAGTCTCACTATTCCTGGGGAGTCAGTGAGGGGGCGGGTTGGGGGGTCAGTGAGAAGCATGGGGGGATGGGGGTGAGGGAATGGGGAATAGATATGTAAATAAGAGTGTTTCTAAAAGAAAAAAGAAAAAATTACTTATTTCAGCCAGCCAAGTGAACATTAATATATATGTATATATATGTATGTATACATATATATATTTCATGTCTACCAATAAGAAAGCCATTATTCTCAATTATCTCAAACGTGAAAAACAGCTGCCAACTGGCCACATTGAAGAACAGATTGGATCTTTTTGTTATTTGATTACCTTTATAGACATATTGCTTGAAACCATTATGTAAAGAACTGCAACGGGATATGTATTTTACACAGGAAAGCAAGTACTGCAGAAGTGTCAGGCAGTTCCCTCACAAGAATTGTTATTTAAATTTTTTGTTTCATAACATTTATGAATATTAAAGAATTTTAAATTGTTGTGATTTATTTCCACATTTTAAGTATTCACTTTCACACCACTTAAAAAAATTTCTTTCTCTTAAACAGGCATTCTAAATTGTATAAGCTTCAGGCCCATCTTTTGTTACCAGTGTTTGATCTGAAGGGCATTGCCATAGCTATATGGATGTGTATGTATGCATAGTCCTGCAAGGTACAGGCTTTGTGTCTGCCCAGTGGCCTATGGACAAGTGTTTGCAGCATTTCCGAGACCCTCTCTTAGAGTCCAGCCAGCTGGCAGAGTACTTTCAACTATGTCCTTAGCAGCCGGAGGCAAGAGATTTTCCTCAACAAACAATGCTTCAAAGTGCAACCCACCATTTTCTCTTGTTAGAAAGCCTCTGTGCGGCCTGAACAGGAGTAAGCAATGTCTTCTTTGCAAAGCAGGGGAATGGCACTGCAAAATCACGAGTCTGGGCAGTCCCTGAGGTAGTTCTTTGGTAGTTGATTTTTGTGAAAGCCCAAATATGGGTGAGAGAAGCCCGCCTGGGCGGCTCAGGTGTGTGAGGCTGACTCAAAATAAAAGTAGGAACAGGGCTTGGGGTATTGCTTAGTGGCGACACATTCGCTGGGCAAGTGCAGGGTCTGGGTTCAACCCAGTTCCAAAAGGAAAGGAAAGAAACAAGCAAACAAAACAAGTGCATGTCGGGAAGTCTGAGAAGGAGAGAGAACTAACCCTTGGTCCCAGTGCATGAACACGGGAGAGGGATTAGCAATTTTTACTTCTGAAGCTTTGTGTTTCCTAGCATGGCTTAGTCCTGTCATCAGAAAAACTATGCAGGAAAGTGACCGCAGGAAACCCCTAATAATTCCTAAGTCCACACATCAGGAAGCCAAGCAACAGGGAGGGCTGGGAGCACTATAAAGTACCGTAAGAAATTCTCAGAACAATTAATTTAAAGAAAGGAATTAAGCAACTAGCTGGGAAGACGGGAACTATACCTAGGAATACAGTTCTCAGGTGAACCTCATGAAATTGCCTTTTTATTATAGGTCAATAATGGTTACTTCATATGACTGAGAGTGTCGCGATTGAACTGTCAACACTGTATGGCTCAAGTCAAAGGGCGTGGGGCTATTATTTTTCTTTCTGGTTGGCCAGTTCTTCACTCAGTGTGGCATTATGAATATGCTACCTACTGGGGTGAAGCATACAAGAGGTGTCTCCCAGTCAGCGTGATAACCAGAGGAGGCAGCTGTGCTGTGCATTCCCACATATGTATGGCAGGGAGAGTCAGCGTGCTGCTGACCAAATGCCCCCTGTCACTCACACGTCCCTGAAATTGTTGCAGAAGCCAATTCGGGGCCACTACAAAGAATGCCCAGAGGAGGTGGGCATTCATTAGACTCCCAAAGGAGAGAACGGGTTGTGTTGGGGACAGAGGTTACCTATGTTCCTTGTTTGCTCTCTGCTAGCAAAAGTGAACAGGCTGAGAAGAAAATGTTGGGTTTGGGCAAAATGGAGAATGAAAATAAAAGAGAGCAAGATGCATCTTTTAGAAAGGGGGATGGGAAAGGAAGGTGGCCCACGAGGTGAAAAGTGTAAGAAAAGGAAACTTAGAAAAGCAGACTGACAGCCCACGGGCGAGCATAAGCGGGTGCAGGTCCCAGCCTGAAGAGGGCGACCATTTCTGGAAGACGCGGGGCAGAGCGCTTTGGAAGGGTCCACTGGCCTTCGTTCCTGCTGCTAGAAATGTGAGCACCGAGAGGTTGGGCCAGCTGCTGAGTGCTGCCAGCAGGGCTATCTCAGCATTCCACAGCTTTCCAACGTCACCCTGTCTTAGGAAAGAATCAAAACCGTCTCAGGGAGGGTACTTTGCTTGTGAACACAAGGTGTTGTGTGTCTTAAAACATTAGATACCTAGAACAAGCCTGACAAAGTCCAGGAACCGGACAGGACTGCTGTTAAGAACAAGCCTTAGGCCGTCCTAATGCTGGAGACCAGAACACCTGCTGCACAGACCAGCGGTCCCGACCACTCTGCACACAACACAGTTCCCTGTGTGTTCACCTCACACCCTCCCAGGCTTGTGAGAGAGATGTCCGCTGTTTCACAGCTGTAAAAGTCACCGCCACCGTCATGCTCTGGGTCACTGAAGAAATGATGGGTGAGGAGAGCAAGAATGTGTCTACAAGGGCATTAATATTGAAAAATAAATAGTAGTGCAAGCAGTCACAAGGACTCCCAAAGCATAAAGCAACTTAGAGGGAGAAAAATGGATTCTATTTGCTCTGTAGAGAAGCTGAGGTTGTCAGTGCTGTAAAATAATTTTGTATGGGGAGTGTTCGTTAGTCTATCATCTTTTCTCAAGATCTTTAAAAAACACCATATACTTCAAAAAAGAACCCCAAGGTCCTCAAATCTTCCCTCGAAGCCAGAAAAATCACACACACACACACACACACACACACACACACACACACACACACACACACACACACACCATGCTGTACAATTCAGCCTTTAATTACATTCACCTAGTTCCCTATTGTTTTACCATCATCTTCCTGCACTGAAGACAGACCTTAAGCTCCCTGAAGGCAAGAAACCAGCCTTCAAGTTGGCGCCCAGCACCCAGAACACAGGTCCCCAGCAAAGGCTGCTGAATGGAACCGAGGTGGTGGTGGGGTTTCAATGTCAGCCTGCTGGTCCACCGGGGCCCCTGTCTGGTCCCCTCACCCCTAAACCACCCTACATCGTTGCTATTCCTCACTGAGGCCAGGAGGAGGCGCCACGGACTCGGGTTAAGCTTTTCCCACCCCTCTGCTACCCCACTTCCCCCAGCTCATGACGTGAGAAGCAGCCTCAGCCAAGAGTCTTAGCAGTAGGAGTGAGGGGGTGATGGAGGGGGCTTGGGGGTGGGGAGGGGTGGGGGGCGGAGAGCAAGAGGACGCGCGTGCACACACACCCTGTCTCTTAGATTTCTCCTCCTGAGCTCGAGTGTGAGAGGTAGGGTGTGTGTGTGTGTGTTGTGTGCGCGCGCGAGCGCGCGCCTGTGTGGCACGTTCCTGGGTGTGAGACCCAAATCAAGACCAAGACCTTTGATGTCCCCGCCCTCCCAGCGTCGCCGGTGATTAATACCCATTTTTCTTACTCTCCCCCTCCTCCCCTGCCTTTCCTCTCCTGCTGCCGAACGCTTGACTTGCCCCCGCCTGCTTCCCCTCCCCCGGCTCCCATCATCACCAACTGGAATCTGGGCTCTCCTGCCTCTCCACCCCCCCCTTTTTTTTTTGAGAAAGGAAGGTCCTCCCCCACCCCCTTTCCAGCACCACTTCCTTGGGCTCCTTCACCTCTAGGAAATCTCGGGGCTTGGCTCTATGGAGAAGCGCTCCCTGGGTCAGGCTGCCTCTCCATCCCTGGCATCCAGCGGTGCTGGCGTCCGAATGCTTTTCCTTCAGCTCTGCAAAGAGTCGTAGTGAACTTCCCACCCCCGGAGACTGATCCGTCCATCCTGCCTTGCAGGAAAGGGAACCCTCAAACCTCGACACCCGCCACCCCTTTCTGGACACTGCCACCGCGGAGGCGCTCAGAGCCGGTACGTAAATGCTCGCTTTGGAGTCTCAATTTTGGGGGCTTGGGGAAATCAGACAGATAAAGGGGTCGAAACCTTGGCACGGTTAACCAACCTGGTGTTGGGTACAGCTTTCCGATCCAGCAGCACCGGGCACTTGGTATTTTGGATGGGGCTTTTTTTTTTTTAACAAAAGGATATTTTGGGGGAGAGGGAAGGGGTAGGACTGCCTTTGATGTTTCTGAGGGGGTTAATCCTGCTTGCCGAGAGGCTGGGCAGCGGTGCCCGCGGCGGGAGCCACGCGCTGCGACCCTCCGGTCCAATCCACTGGCTGCAGGTGCAGCCCGGTGCGCTGCACATCAGCGCGGCGGCGGCGTGAGTGTGCGCGGGGGTGAGTGTGAGTGCGCGCGGGGGCGCGTGCGCGTCGGGGGCGTGTGTGCGCGCGTGTCAGTGTGCCCCTTCCAAGAAATGCCCAGTGTGCGGCCGGTGCACAATCAGAACCCGTTGAGCACGAGCCCAGGGTGGGAGGAGGCTCTGCTGCTGGTGGAGATGAGGAGAGCTAGCCAGACATGTCAGCAGCATTGCAGATGGGGCTGGGGGCCGCACTCGCTGGCGAGTTAAGTGGGGATGGTGTGCGTGTGCGCGCGCGCGCGTGTGTGAGTGTGAACTGCTGTGTGGAGCCTCCTTTCCCTGCCTTCCTCCTTGCTTCTCACTTCCCCCTTTCCCTCTCTTCGATTCAGGTTGGCTTTTCCCACTCTCATCCATGCCTGTCCCAGGAATGGTATAGGCAGACCTTTTCTGAATTATTTATAGATTGGTGCCAGCTGTTTTCAATTCCTCTCGCGTGCACTCCGTGGGAAACGCAGGATTTCCTCCCCTCGTTTCTTATAACGACTTGATATATACATATATATCTTTCCGGCTTGCATTTTGCTCACCCTCCGGGGGACACTCGAATCAAACCCTGACCTCCTCTTTTTTCCCCTTAGGAAGGGGATGCTTTGGGAATGACCATGCCCCACCGAGGGACGGAGCCGGCCCCCAGCTTCTCCACACAGAGACTCCTCTACTAAAGCTTCAAAAATTAAAAAAAAAAACCGTAATTGCCAGAAGACTCCTTAAATATATATATTCGGGCCACTAACCTCACATGCACATGGGATAATGACTCTGGATTCTGCATTGTGAGCTGCTTCCCACACCCCGAGCTTCCTTTTTTCTTTGAATTTGCATCTCTTCAAGACACAAGATTAAAATCAAATTTACGCTACACTGGATTTTAAATCTCTTCCGTTCCTTTATCCTCCGTCTTTCTTATGTGGATATGCAAGCGAGAAGAGGACCCTGGATATTCCCAACATGCACTCTCCCTTAATCTGTCCGCCTAGAGGTTTGGCTTCTACAAACCAAGGTAGGGCAATTCTATTTATTCTTTTTCCTCACCTGGGGTAGGGATTCCTCATTTCTATCTGTCTTTTCCAGTCCCCACCTTTTCTGGAAGAAAAAAAAATAGCATGATATTAAAATAATGCTGTTTCGGGGAGAAGGCTTCTGTGACAAAGAAGGGACTCTCCAGGTTATTTCTTTTCCTTCTGTCATCAAACAGGTTTTTTTTTCATTTGCTCCCCCTCACCCCGGGAAGGTGATGGGGGTGGGTGTATGCAGGCACACAAGATGTTGGAGGGCGTAAGGGGTGTATGTCTATATGCAGACACAGCCAACCAGGACCTGTATGCTTCCCTTACTAAAACAGCATTTTATTCACCCAGAGCTAACGTTAGATCTTGATGGGCATCTAGATATTTTTCTCCAAGCTGAGTCTTTTCCCTTGCCATCTTCATTTCTGTTGCCCTATCTCCTGACTTTACCTTTCCATGCTCTGCATAAATAAATAAATAAATAAATAAATAAATAAATAGAAAGAACAGTTGGGATTACGGTGGCTATTGCCCTGAAACCTACTTGGTGTCTAAAGAAGGGGTTGACACTAGGCCCACAGATCCCAGGAGGCCTATTGCAGAGAGGCAGGTGGAAAGGGGGAACTGGCTGGTCTTAGAACACCTGGATGCTGCAGGTTGAAGACTTCCAGCTGAAGCTTGAAAGGAAGGGATTCTGTCAATATTCTGCTTTTCATTTGTATCTTTTCCCTGTGAGCTATTATTTTTTGAGCTGTAAATTTCTCCTTCTGTCCACACGTCTATTTATACCCACACATCCTCCAAGCAAACTGTTACTTCCACACTCTGGCAAAATGGCTATCTTGCAGGGTTCTGAAGCTCCGGGCATGTGGAAGGGGTGCGGAGCCCGACACGTGAGTCTTTGTGTTAAACAAAGAGATGTGCTGCTTGCATGTGCTCATCTTGCAGCCTCAAAAACAGGACTGGTATTTTAATTTTTATCCTCTCATGCATTTTAGCAATATTTGAGATTGTTATTTATGTGAAATATATATGACATATCCAATGCATGTATAAAAATATAACAGTATGTGAAATGTGCCCAATCTGTTGGGCAGCATCTGAAAGAACAAATAGCAGGAGCAATGGGAATGGTTTAGCTAACAGCCCTTCTGCTGGCCACTCAGGCAAGCCAAGACTACTCTTGAGAAAATCAGACCGTCGCTTGCTTGACGGCCAAGATGGGGGTCTGGTTATTCCTTGCCTTTCTACACTGACCACATACCTCAAACCTCCAAAGATATTCTCAGGCAGGAATGGGGCTGGGAATAGGTCCTCAAAATTATGGAACTGAACCATGAGCATTCAATAGTCCTCCAAATACTACCCCCTCCACCCAAGTCATTTAAAAAACAATCACCCTTTAAACAATGTGGAAATACTAAGTGTTGTAGGGGAGTTAGTGGAAGGTCCTTGCCAGTCACTCCAGATGACTGTAGGCGACAGTTCTTTACTGTCCAGAAAGGATGGATAAGAGTGCCATCCAGATTTACTGTTCCCCTTCCCTAGCCCTCGTTCTCTGCGCTCTCCTTGCTGGAACACGGATCTGTAACCATGGTGTACTGCGAGGGAAAGTGTGGGACCCCAGTTTGAACCATGTTCTCACCATGTCTTCAAATAGCTGAGGTTATCAGGTGTGTGCTCACCTTAGAGACACCTGAGCCGGTTCCCTGTCTACGTCTCACCCTTCTAGTGGGAGGATGAACTCTTAATTCACTTCAAAATAGAACAGAGGAATTGGTGAGGATGTCAGCTCAATGTGCAGAGAGTTCATACACACAGATGGACAAAGATAGGTGGTCGCCCGTGACAGTGCTCTGCAACTGAGTAGGACCTGGGGAGGGTTCCTTGGTGATAAGATCAGTAGGGGCTTCAAGTAGGGTCTCAGCCAATTCATCCATCAAGCACGCTAATAAGATTAAGTCAAGTTCCAAGCTGTCATTAGTTGGCCCAGGGACTAGGCAAAGGCGAAGAGGTTAAAAGAGTAGAGTCTGAGGAAGAGAAGGCAGAGGGGTTGAGAAAGCTAGAAAGAAATGAGAAGTAATTCAACTGGAAAAGGCTTGTTAGGGGTCAGGGAAACACTGCCACAGGTGGTCTGAGGCTATTCTGAACTCAAAGCCATTTTGGGAACTCTGGTGAAGAAGCTGTGTGTCCTCTCATTGTGTCTTTGCGAGCAGGGACCATGTTGCTGTGACTCAGTGACGTTCTGGATCATTCTGGGGCGGTTGTTCTGGCCCTGTCTTCCCTTCCCATCACAAAGAGCTGAATGGGTTCTCCTTTGTCTTCTTGTCTTTTGCCGTCAACCTTGTGGTGGGTGACATGGGAGGTAGTGGGACCAATGGTGGGAAGAAGGACAAATTTAATCGCAATCGAATAGCCTGTGATTGGTAACTAAGGAAAAATTAATAGGAACTGATGAATTCTCAGGGATACATGGTTAAGGCTGTGGCTTTAATGGGAGGAGAACCTCATGTGGTTCTCTTCCTGTGTTCCAGGTATGGTGGTGTATGATGGGCCAGGGAAAGGAATGGTATGGCAGATGCCAGCGTGCAGGGAAAGAAGCAGGACGTGACACTGAATTGTCTGATTTATCTCTTGGTTCCAGCCCTAGGAAGCTTGCCCATCTGCAGATTCTTGCTTTGCTACTGGTCGTGTGTGATCTTTGTCAGGGGTGAATGTAGGCAGGGAGAATAAGTAAGGAGAGAAAATGACAGGCGAGGAGAGGGAGAGAGAGAGAGAATTCCTTTGCATTTAAAGGCTGGCTAGGAAGAGCGACTTCTTCAGGAGGGAGGGTGAACAGCAAGGGACCTTATCACCTTGCTTCTGTTTCATCTCCAGGAAGATGGCTTTAGAACTCTGGCCATTTTCTCAGACCTTCAGCTCCATTCAACTGAGCATGGGGAGGGGCAGTGGCCACCTTTGAGAGAAACACAGGGATAGAGGAGTGAGTGACAGTTGTTTGATGGGGAGGAGAAGGACTTACCTTTGCAGTGTCTTCCATGTCCTGTACGGCTATGATGAATCCCAGGGGCAGGGATTTTTTCCTTTAATTTCTTCTTCAAGAATCAAGGGAGGGTAACATCTTCGCTAGTATCGGCGAGCTACTGCAAACGTTTGGTTAATGCATGTGGGCTATGAAACACAGAAGAACACAGGGTAAAAGGACGTTGGATGTGAAGAACCCATGGCCTCAAATTAAACATTTAGATCCAGAGAAGAGAAGGAATCCAGCTCTGACCCGACCATTGTGTAGGTTTGAAGCAGGTGTTTCAAATGATGGGCCTTTTTCTTTAACAGTGAAGATAGGGAGTGACCTCCAGCCCGTTGCTGGTATCTTGGTGGGGGTCAAGAGTAGAGGCTGCAGAAGTTAGGGTCTCCTCTGTTCTCCTTGCCATTTTACATTCTCCTTAAGAATCACCTCCATTCAGTGAACTCCATTTTCAGTCTCTGCAACCCTGCCCTTGACTGGGTACTACTGCACTGTTCCCCTGTAAACAAATATGGATCGGAAGAGTTGATGGGGTAATGAATTGTTTATACTTATTAAAGTGCCTCTCCTCTTCATAACCATAGAAGAAGGCTCCAGGGAGAGAAGATTAGTGGTTGGATTGGCATTGTCTTCCAGGAAGCTGGAGATGGGAAGAGCAGAGTGCAGTCAGCAGAGGGAGCACGCAGAACTCAGAGGAGGTGGGTTTCTGAGGTCCAGATACCATTAGATGCAGTATTAGCTGTCTGTCTAGGACTGCTACCCCCACCTACTGGGCGGATGAACTTTTTGGGATTTGTAGACCCGAGAGATGTGTGTTCAGGGTCCTTTCTTATTTGCTTAGTGTTCTAGTGCCTTACTTCCATCTTGTCACTTCCTAGCCCTGTCAGCCGAGGCTGGCAGGGAAGAAAGCTAATGTTTACGATGTCTCCTTGTGGCGATTTCCATAGCGGCCCAAGCACAGTGCTTGTCTGCCCTTTCTGTGTTTTCCCAGCGTGCATTTGAGGTCTGAAGTCACCTTTCCCTTCTCTTAGTTACGTGCCCTCATTCCTCTTCTAAGAAGTTCACAAGCTCCTCAAGGGCAGGGAGAGATGTTTATTCATCTTGGAATCATTTGTACTCCAGAGATAGGCATATGACAGATACCTGGAAAACACCAGGAGAGTGCGTAGGGAGAACGTGCAGGGAGAGTGTGCACAGTATTTACCAGTCAATGATGCTAGCTGCTATTTTCCTGTTTGGTGGTATAGAATGGGGTGAGGGTTTTCTACGAGCGTGATCAAGAAGTGGGAGCTTAGCCGTCATCTACTTTGGCCTTATTTCGTAGATGAAGAAGCTGGGATCTGGGGAAGTGATTTTCCCAAGGTTACTGACTGCTAATACTCCCAGCAATACACCACTGATTGCAACAAGAGGTGGCGATTGTCTATGGATTTCTGATGTCTATATCATTACTTCTCTAACTTTATTGTATACAGGCGTCATGGGGGGTGCGGTTAAAATGCACATTCTGATTTGATAGGTCTGTGGGAGAGGCCAGATTCTCTGAGTTTATCATGTCAGGGTTCATGTTTGATTGGCTCAGGCCCACGCCATCTGTGCATCTGAACGCCATCATAGTTAATATTGCTGTCTCCATATTCCATTTTGTGGCCCTATAGCATCTTTTTCTATTTAATTAGAAAGCAACTATATGTTTAATTTTACCCGTTTCTTATACATTTTTGTTTTTAATTCTATCCATGTACACCCGTTTGACTCCTTTTTCATCATGTATGTTTTCTGATAATGGTTTTCTTTTCATTTTGTTCTGCTTCTTGTTTTATTTTTTTATTACCACCCATTTGTCTCTTCTCACTCACACTGCTGTTGACTTTTAATTTAATTCATGTTTATGGCTTTTGCTCTTATTCAGTTATTCAATAAACACTTGGTAAAAACCAATATTCATCAAGCTACGAAAAAGTTGTCTCTGAATACTCCCGCAGCAGATAACCTATATCCTGGAGGTCTAGAAGGACATGGTATGAGGAAACCATCGGTCGCTTAAGACCTTTAGAGGTGGGTGGGGATGGGATGAGGTGCAGAGGGGTCCATGGAGGGGTTGACAGTTGATTCTTTCTTGAAGGATAAACAGGAGTTTGGGAGGCGAGGAGGGAAAGGTTAATTTGAGGAGGATGCATTGGGGTAGGACCACTGGTGTAGACATTCATCCTCCTTGTCTTGCATCCCCGAAGACAAACACAGGAGTGTGCTGCTTCTTCAGTTATGAGGCTCTGTACAGTGACCAGGGTACAGTAAGAGCTGAGGCTCTCCAATTTCTGTTTTGGCGAGTCTATAGTTAATGAATCCTTACCCGACTTGTTAGACTTGAGTCTAGAATGAGCAAATGATGTAGTTTTCATTTTAGACCACTGGATTGCAACTAACTTTATTGATGGCCATTGCAAAGAAAGGGACAGCTGTTGGCTGATTTGTGTCCAAGGAGAGAGCTGGATCCCAGCCCAGGCCAGACTACTTGGAATGAAGGACCAGCTCAGCCCCATGCGTTTCTCGAGTAGTGAGGTAGAGTGTTGCACCATTCATCCACTAGCTGCTGTCTGAAACAGCACAGAAGGGCAACGAGAACAGAGGGTCCCGTTATTCCCAGGCAGCTCACAACACGTTTTAGTTGCCTTACTGGTGTAGCCTGATACTTCAGACATTTTCACTTCGTTTGATGCCTGGGTGTGGGAACTATGGGACACATTCTGGTCAACCCTTGATTAAACTGTAGCACGAGTGCTTTAAGCGAAGATGGATTTGAATGGATTGTTCCTTACATTATTTTTCATCTGTCTGTATTCCCCTTTATTCTCTCCTTTCTTACTCTCACCATATCTCTATACTTGGTGAAGTATATTCATGTTATTAGGAAAAGCTTATTATTAAGCTCGATCTGAAGATTTTTATTTTTATATTTGCAGTATTGGGGAATTGAACCTAGGACCTTGTGTA
This sequence comes from Mesocricetus auratus, assembly GCF_017639785.1. Classification (NCBI taxonomy): domain Eukaryota; kingdom Metazoa; phylum Chordata; class Mammalia; order Rodentia; family Cricetidae; genus Mesocricetus; species Mesocricetus auratus. Next base: position 4,905,809 of record NW_024429187.1, on the reverse strand, counting down.
GGTTAGATAAGCACTTTAGCACTGAGCCACATCCCCTACTTTCCCACCCATTAAAAAACCCACCTTTTTAAGACCATGTACTTTGGCTGGCCTTGGAATTCATTTTGTAGCCTACAGTAGCTTTGAACTCATGATCTTCCCACTTTAACACCCTGAATGGCTAGGATTACAGGCAGTTACCACCAGAACTAGCTTTCAGTTTGGAGATTTTTAAAAGGTCCACTGCATATAAAAAGTGCTGTAGGAATAAAGATGAATGGCCTGACTTACCAGGGCATGCATTCTAAGATGGCTGGAGGCTCAGGGCAATAGAAGCAGAGCATTAGAGCTTCCCTGGTCAGGGGAGAGTGGAGCAGAGTGGAGTCTAGGCTGGGCCTGTGGAACGGCAGACCTGGAAGGAGAGAGAAGAGATGGGTCTTGTCCTTCCTTAGGCATGGGTTTTAAGGGAGAGGGCATTGCCAAGGATGGAGTCACAGGGACAATGTGTGTCTTATCCCTTTACCTGGCCCTTTCCCTCTGGGTCTCTGTTCACTGCCTCACTAGGGCTGCGGATTCATAATCTATTCCCTTTTTATCAGAAAGAAGCACCAAGTTTCAAGTTCTCATTTGACTTCATGTAGGTTTGCTCATGATTTCAACTGGTTGCATTATCTTAGGAAACTAGGTTTTGTTCCTTTTGAGTTGTGGGACTGGGTAAATAATGTTGTTTAAAAGCACTGTATTAGGAGCAAAATGGGGAGGACCATTCCTGTGGTTTGCATGGTGTGTTTAATCCCTCTTCCCATAGCTCATTCTCCTCGCTGTCTGATGCCATGGTCTGCTCACACACGTATAACACCTGGTTAGAGATTGGCACATACTCACACCCCTCCCCCTCCCCACCTCACATACTTGTGTACACAGCAGCTTCTGCAGTGACTTACCTACCCCTAACAGTGGCCCAAACACCAAACACGCCAAATGTGAAATGCATTAAATGATGAAAGTCATATACAGTGCTGTATACGGTGTGTGTGTGTGTGTGTGTGTGTGTGTGTGTGTGTGTGCATGCATGCTGGAGGGGTGACACACACATGATGCTGTCACTCACCCTGAATTTGTTTTATCTCCCTCCCCCCAAACCAATTACCATTTTAAAACATAAAAGTGGTCCTAAGACTAGCAGCAAGGGGGAAAGCCATGGGTCTGCCCATGGAATCTTAATTTTGTGCTTCAGAGTTTGGGCAGTTCTTCTCCACCAGTCACCTTGGAACGGGTGTCCCTGGAGTTAGCCAGTGACGGACACTCAATGTAGCACACACCATCAGAACTCAGGGCTCCCTCCTGTAAGTCAGGAATATCTTTAAGGTTCGGTTTCCAGCAGACGGTGGAGGACGGTCTTGGGAGTTAGAAGCTTACGTTGGTATCTGTGGTGCTCTTTGCTTCAAGACTGTGCAAAGCTTTGCCTTTGGGCCTTGGTCTTCTCCCTCAGTCACAGAGGCAATGGGGCAGCACAGCTCTCCTTAACCTCGGTTCAGAGGCAGAGCTTACAAGGAAACAGTTGTGAAAGCTAAACATTTAAAAAGAAAGGATGCTCACACACAGGTCCAGCCCTAAGCTGTTAAATTAAAACTCTCAGAAAGGGGTTTTGAAGATGGCTCCGCCACTAAAGTCTGAGACCCTGAGCTTGTGCCCCAGGACTCAAGTAAAAAACAAAACAAAACAAAACAAAAAAACAAAACAAAGCTGGATGTTTCAGCATGGGCCTGTAATCCCAGCACTTGGGGAGACACAGACAAGTGCAGTCTTGGGCTCACTGGCCAGCCAGTCAAGCCTGCTTGGTCAAAGTCATTGGAAGACCCTGCCTTGAAATACAGGGTGAACCATGTATGAACGACAAATGATGTCTGGAATTCTCTCATCTTCATGTGCACCCAAGAGCAAACACACACACACACACACACACACACACACACACATACACACACACACACACTCACACACACACTCACACACACACATACACACACACACACTCACACACACACACATACACACACACATACTCACACACACACACACACACACACACTCAGGAAGAGAATTCAAGCCATGGTCATTTTTAAAAGTCTCTTAGGCAAGCCTAATGTGTGGCTATTTTATTTTATATGAAGTCTCACTGTGTAGCCCAAGATGGTCTCACTCCCTGTACAGCCTAGACTGGCCTCAGACTTGTGATATGCCTGCCTTCTAAGTGCTGTCTTATTACTAGTCTATGTGAGAGTTCAGATTTGATGACTGACATGGCAAGTCTTATTTCTCATCATGACACAATCCAGCATTCTGACTTTACAGGGACACCCTGTTGTGTGACCGGGAGAATGTCCCTGAGCCTGGGATCCGAAGGGATTTAGTATACTGAGTACACACAGTGGGTGAAGTCTTGGTTGAATTAAGCTCAGTGCCCCATTGCCCACGTGACTGAGATCTCCCAGTGTTGGCACAGGCCTGGTGCTCAAAGTTAGGAAACACAGGGCAAATGCTTTTGCTGACACCCGGGACAGGTGTGGCTATGAAGTAGGGCGAGCAGTCTTAGCTTCTGCCAGTGTCCTCTGCTCCACTTAGCTGGTATTTAGGGTGCCCCATTTCTTGTTTCAGAGAGAAAGCCTCATTCCACTCCTTTGTACCACTGTAAATGCAGGAAAACTATTAATAAATGGGGCTGGATAAGCAGCCCCTGATTGACTGGTGAAGGCCGTGAATGGTGCAATTATCCTGGAGCAGTTGGGATTCACTAGGCCCTGTTGCCCTCCCTCCCTGTGCCTGAAGTGGGATATTAAAGGCATGGGGGGAAGGCCGAGGGTAGGAGGCATTAAGGCGTCACTCTTCTCTGACTGTAACTTTAATCACCGATTATTAGGCTGGCTGGGCTAATAGTTTTCCCCCATCCTTCCTTTTCAGCTTCCTCCCTTCCCTGTTTTAAAATAAATGTAAACCTAAATGTACAGTGGCAAGAACAGAACCCAGATTTATGGGTCTGCTCTCTTTTCAAAGACACACCATTGTTCTCTTTTGGACATCTGCTAATAGCCACTGGGGATGAGAGAAGAAAGATGGGGATGCTAGTGGTGTTCAGTGGGCGCTAAATATTTAGGGGAAAAGCAGTCAAAGGCTGAATTTCAAAATATCTGCTGGGTGGCCTTTTGTAGGCAGACATTCTGAGCTTGAAGTCACCATAGCCGTAGCCCTGGAATTAGCTACCATGTAGTTCTGGTCTCCTCCCTATGGATTCTGTAGGGCCAAAGTGAATGACTCATGCTTTGTGCCTCTTGTCACCTTATTGCAGACCCCAGGGTTGTTTGCAACTTTCAGAGGAGTGGAGAAACTATCAGGCCTTTGAAGATTTCATTCCAGTGTGGATCATGGCTTTTTCCAAGACAGGGTTCAGAAAAAAATTTACCCTGGGCAAACACAAGTACACATTTGTGAGATCCTTTGGATTGTATGGACCTTGTGTGTTTAAAGGAAGGAACATTTAGAGCTGATATGGAGAAGTGGAATTCATTTTGTTTGTGAGTTTGTCAGCCCCCCCCCCCACATGATGACAGAGGATTCATGGTCAATGTTTCTTTGTGTCCTTGGTTCTCAGTACAGCGATAGTTGTACATGGCTAACACTTGGAAAATGTTGGTAAAGATGGCATTGATGATGAAGGTGCCATGTCGACACCTGTTATGTGCTTTGGGTAAGATCAGCTGAAGCTGAGTGTACAAAATCAAGCTTAAATATAGCTTAGACTGAAGGAATGAAACACCCCCGCCCCCAGCACCCCACTTCACTGGGATGTAGTCCACATGTATTCAACGGATGTGGCAACTCCTTCAACTGTGTTCTTTAAATCCTTCCTTCAAGTCTATCTCACACGGACTGTCCACCATGAAGCCTTGCTTGGTCTCCCTCAATGGAAATAAGCTCTGTTGGTTGCTTGTCCTCAGACTCCTTTCCTAGCTCTGGGGACAAACTTCTTCAGGGGTTTTCAATACTGTCCCCTGACATTGTCACCTTTTCCACCCCTGGGGTTTCTGGGATCTATTCGGTCATTGTTGATCAAGCTTACAACCTCTCCTCCTTATCATATAGCTGTTTAGAGGATTCTTTGATTTCATGGTGAAGGCTGGCACTGTGGTTCACAAATGATCTTTCAGTGACCATAGCAAAGAACCTATGCTAGTGACGGAGCTTGCGATGTGATTGAGACAGACATTAGAGGAAAGGACCGAGAAGGTTCTGGAATTAGGTAGCCACAAATGGTAGGGTGTTTATAGAGGAATGGCGGCTTGAGAATGCTGAGAATTACACTGCCCAAATATGACAGTCACACCAAGGTCTTTCCATGTCTTCTCTTGAGATAGCTCCCCATGGAGATGGGGTCTTGAGTTGGCCATGTCATTACGTGCCTATGACGTTAAGAGTTTTGTTGACTTGGCTTATCTCATTTAATCCTTGTTCTAAGGCCAATGTTATTATTTCATTTTCTACTTTCTTAGACAAACAGAGTGAGGATTAGAGAGCTAGATGATATCCAACTGTAAGTTGCAGCCAGATTTCCAAATTATGTCTTCTGAGTTTAACTAACCCCTGGCACTTAAATTACAGGGAGCTTCTGCTGTGTAGTGATTCAGGATAATGTGGTACATAGAGGAGCGCATTAACATGATAGACTCTGTATGTGTGCTTGTGTGTCTCTGTGTGTTAGTTCACACTCTGACTGTGGAGGGCAGAGTGTCATAGTCATTCTCCACCTTATTTTTAAGGCAGGGTCTCTCACTAACCCTGGGGCTCACTGACTTAGCTACCCAGCAAATGCTAGGATCCTATAGTCTCCATCCCTAATTGGAGTGTTATTACAGGTTTTGTATGGGTGCTGGGGATTTGAACTCAGGTCCCTGTACCTGAGAGGCAAGTCCATAGCCAAGCTATCTCCTTAACCCCTAATGTGATAGAATTCGACATTCAGCTGAAGAAAATTTCTTTTAGGATTTCTCTCTTTGGGCTTTGCTCCTGGCAAAAGGAAAAGTTGTTTTTAAAAAGGAGAACAAGAATTCCTACAAAACAACCAGTTTCTGGACCGCAGTTTGATTTGGTAAGGATGAAAATGAGACATTCATGATGTGGTCAGTCAGTGCCTTCTTCTTTCATATGTAGATCGGGTTGGGCAGGCCGTTTCTAGTCTCTCTCTGTTCTGTAAATACACTCTATTCTGAACTTGAAGTTTCTCCAGCACAGTGTCCCCTCCTTCCCCTGCTCCTTTAACCACGGACATCCTACAGAGCGCCCATTTTAACGTGTAGCTTTTACTCTGCAGTCCCTGTTAAACGTCTAACCTGAGTGGGGCTTAAAGTTAGAACCAGAGAACCACAGCCAGGGATATCGCGTCCATGTTGGGTTCTGTCACAAGTGTAAATGCTATTATTGAGACCAGGTCCCACTGGGTCCCCACCAGGCTGGTCTGTGTGATTCTGGCAAGCTTTGCAACCTCAGAGAACTTACTTCTGTGTCTGGGAAATGACATCTTTAGGGCATGAACTTGTGTTGTAGATCAAATGAGAAAAATGTAAAAACCCCTTCAAACCGTAGGCTCGGTATCTATACGTGCGATGTCATTACTAAGAACTGTGTCCTTCCCTGGGGTTTCAATGCATCCCTGTGGTATGTCCACTCTCAGTGGGCAAGGGGATAGAACACATTTAGTGGGGAAGACAGACAACACTGGGGAAGTAACTGACACTCTGAACGCAGAGCCACGACACCCAGGCTTTGTGACCCGAGCTTCCTAATCTTTGGTTGGTGTCTACTTCCTTGGTTCTCTTTCACAGTATTTATCTAGAAAACTAGATAAATGCTGTCAGAAAGGACAGCAAGACTAATCTTTCCAGCTTCAAGTATGGGACGTTTCCCCCTAGGCTTATCTTTCATCGTGACACAAGCATAGGGACGGGAGTGGTGACTGAAGTCGAGGGTGGTCTGAAAGGTTTGTCTCTGTGTGAGGTGTCCTCCCATCTCATCTCCTGAGGCCCAATCCATCCTCATCACCTGCCTTCCAGGACCCTCTGCTCCAGGTCATCCTGCCCCACCCCCATGCCGCAGCTGAAGGTTACCATTCCAGATAAAAGATACCAGGGCTGGCCTAGAGATGTAGCTCGGCAGATAAAGGCATTTGCTGCCAAACCTGGTGACCCGAGTCCAAACCCCAGGACCTGCATGGAGGAAGGAGAGAGCTTATTCTAGCAAGCAGTCCCCTGACGTCCACATGCATGAGGCCCCGCATTATGCACAGATAAATAGAAAAATTTAAAATGTAAATTAAAGTTAGAAAGATATAAAGGGTTAGGAACTAGGTAATGATCATTTTACCTCTTCATGCTTTCCTTTATGTTACAAAATTTCTACAATACAGGATTGTTATTTTCATATTCAGAAAAGATAATTAGGAAGTAAAAATAATTATTTTAGCAGCAAAATAAAGGCAAAACAGCAAAAATCTGTCTTCACAGGGCAAGGGCAAAAAATATGCTATTGTCAATTTCTTAGAATCGTGTCTGGGAGCTGATGAGATGGTTCGGAGGGTAAAGGCCGTCGCTGCTAAGCCTGACGTGTTCGGTTCCACCCTTACGATCCATAAGGCAGAAGGACAGGGCTGACCTCACACAGTTGTTCTTTGACAAATTAAATAAATAAAACATTAAAAATTTAAAAAGGAAATTAATTGAGAATTGGTTACTGATATATAATGATGCCTCTCTGTGTATCTGTGTGTGTGCATGTGTGTCTGTGTGTGTGTGATGGTAATTTGGATTCTAGTTTGAGCTAGGGAACAAAAAAAAGCAATTAAATATTAGAGAACATTTTTAAACATTCATTACAGAGAAAAGAATAAAAACCTCAGGTCTTAATGACAGATGCTAAAACGTCTCAGCAAAGAAATGGTCATGGCAGGACCAAAGGAAGTCACTGGAGAATATTGCACAGGACAGAAAAAAACCATATCCAAAGACCAGCTTGTCTTCTTTCTGCAGGGAGGTGGTGACTGGCAGTTACGGAATCATTAGCATAAATGGCTGCTTGAGAATCTGTGGAGCCAAACGGTCAGCTACCAACACCTTCACCCAGGGCACCGTGCCCATCAAAATGTGGTTTAAAGGACAAGACCCTGATGGGCCCAAGGCTCTGCAAGGATGGGTTTGGTGGGCTGCAGGACTGACCTTTGTAATTAAGGGAAAGCAAGGGCAGTTAGGTCTGGCTTCCCGAGCTACCTCTTCAACAGGGACAACGGGGTGTGGGGGCGGGGGAGTTAAGTAGTTGAGGCTTAAAATGCTGTGAGTGACACCCTGGGCACCTAGTTATAGATTGGGTCTTATCCCAGGGTGATAGGCATTGGAGCCCGACCCCTCCTAATGTCCTCAGTGACTGGTGCTGGCTAAAGCACTGTGCTCTCTCTGAAGGCTGAGCCCCCAGGACAGGGCGGGGTGTTCTGTTAGCCAGCTGCATAACCACAGGGTATGGGAACATCTTAGTATACAGCCTGTATGGGCTACTCCACACCCCCCAATCCTACCCCACTCTGTCTTTGGCTCCTCAATTCTACCATTCCTTCCCAGTCACACATCCAGTTGATCTGCAATTCCTAAAATGAATGTTCTGGATTCTTTTCCAGAAAATGCCACTTTCAAACCAGGCTCAGAAATTTCTCCAGTTAGAATGCTAAGAGACTTAGATCCTTGGTGCCGGTGTGTCAAGTGTGGTTAACGGGTGCCCAGAGCACACCTGGTAGCTCTGCTTCTGGTTCTGTGGGTTGAGAAAGTGAGGGGGTATTGAGGGATAGTCTTCCTTAGGACCTGATGGGGATGTCCTTCTCACAACTTTTTTCTTTTAAATAGAATGAAGCAGGCTTGTGGGTTCCTTTATGGAATGCATATGAGGATGGGTGGCTTTGTCGGGGTTGGGTGTTGGGGCTCCATGGTGACCTTCCAAGAGCTGATGGGCAAGACTGAGACTCAGGCAGAAATATCTAGAGAAGGAGGCATACAGTGAAGGATGGAGGGGAAGCCCGCAGAGCAGCACGGAGCACTGGGAGAAAGGATCCTGAAAGGGGCTGGTGTGATTCAGATAATACAGGAATAAACAGAATATCGGCTTTCCTTTTTTTCTTTCTGGTGTTAAGTGTGCATCTTAACGGACTTTGTGTTTCTTGCCTGAGGCCTTGACAGCACGTTCTTATCACAGATGAAGAAATTCACTCACTGTTGGGATCCCGGAGAGAGGGATTTAAAATTTTTCGATAGGCTCTTCTTTCCCTCCCCAAACTGGATATACAGTGAAGACACCTTTGGGATCCCAGCTGCCTTCTCACAGTGGGAGATGATATGACTCTCTTCTGCTAGGCCAGGCTGCCTTCCCAGGACAGTTCCACTCCACATCTGCAGGCTGGGACAGCTGCAGCTTTTACAGTAAGGTAAACCTGGAATCTTAGAAGCTGAGGTCTGGAAGGCAAGACAGATACTGTACCACTCCCCAAAGAGAGCATCCTTAGGAGACAGGAGCAGGGATTTGATGCCAAAGGGACTTGAGATTGGAGTCTTAGATCTGCTTTATTTGCCTATGAGTGACATTGGGTGGGGCACCTGGTTCTTTGGCTTAAAAGCAGGTTAGGTGAAGGTTAGTTGGGGTCAAGGGAGGTGAAGCACCTGGAACTTAGCTCTGTTCCCTCTCCTGTCCACTTCCCCTGAGCAATGCTGCTGGGTTCTCAGCAGGGCAGGGATAATGGTCTCGAAGGGTGTTCTGAATTTTCTTTTCTTCATGTAAACACGCGTTCTTGCTGATGACAGAGATGGCAAAGGTTCAGAACTCTGTTGTGTCAGGTGACGATGGGGGTATCTTGGAATGGGAGGGGGCTTGCAGAGAGACTCAGTGTCTTGACGTCTTGAATTACCAGACAGTGCTGGAAATAAGGAAACCAGTTTAGGATGTTAGGGTCTTTTTTTTCCCCCTTTTGTGGTGAGGTGGAGAAATTAGGGAAGGGGAGAAAAATGTAAGAGCAAGGGAGAGGTAGGAAAGGCAGAGGGCGACTGAGCTGCCCTAGACATCTGGAGGAGACCCAGGTGGGTAGAAGGCCTGGCCAGCTGTGCTCCCCAGGGAGGGGCCATGTTGCTTCCCTACCGCTCAGCCCCCGCCTAGCAGAGACAACTCAGTGGCAGTATTGGCACACTTCTGGGGGAGAGTCAGAATGCGACAGCTGCTCTGCCACCCAGGGAAGTTCGGTCTGGACTCCAGGGAGTTTTTGCAACCTCTTTGTGGAGGTCAGCCAGCCTGCCTGCTGCCAGCCCCTCCCGGGCTGGCTTGGGTGTTACTGTTACTGGGACAATCCAGGGCAGTCCTCTTCAGAGTAGACACTTGCTATGTGTAAATCCTTTTGTCTTTCTTCTGCCTGTAAATGGTGGCAAACAGACATTTTAAAAAATCATCAAGAGGAGGGGAGAAGGGAGTGGGGAGGAGAACATGAGGGATCAGGAAGGTGGAGTTGGGGGGAGAGCAGAGAAGGAGAGCAAGGAAAGAGACACCTTGATAGCGGGAGCCGTTATGGGCTTAACCAGAAATCTGGCACTAGGGAAATCTCCAGGGATCCACAAGGATGACCCCAACTAAGAATCTAAGCAATAGTGGAGAGACTACCTTAAATGTACCTACCCTAGAATGAGATTGATGACTACCTTAGATGCCATCCTGGAGCCTTCATCCAGTAGCTGATGGAAGCAGAAGCAGACATCTAAAGCTCAACACTGAGCTTGGAATCCAGTTGTAGAGAGGGAGGAATGATGAGCAAAAGGGTGAAGACCATGCTGGGGAAACCCACAGAAACAACTGACCTGAACAAGCAGGAGCTCACAGACTGACAGCTGGGGAACCAGCATAGGACCGAACCAGGCTCCCTGAATGTGGGTGTCAGTTGGGGGACTTGGACAGTCTATGGCACCTCTGGCAGTGGAGCTGAGAGACACTTAAGAAAGTGCTCAACATCCCTAGCCATCAGAGAAATGCAAATCAAAACAACTCTGAGATACCATCTTACTCCTGTCAGAATGGCTAAAATCAAAAACTCCAATGACCGTTTTTTTGCTGGAGAGGATGTGGAGAAAGGGGAACACTCCTCCACCACAGGTGGGAGTGCCAACTTGTACAGCCACTTTGGAAATCAGTATGGAGATTCCTCAGGAAAATGGGAATCAGTCTACCACAAGACCCAGCAATTCCACTCTTAGGCATGTACCCAAAAGATTCATATTCATACAACAAGAATGTCTGTTCCACTGTTTATAGTAGTATTATTTGTAAAATAAGATTGTTTTTAATTTAAAGAAAAGTTAATTTAAAAAAGAATCAAACATGATTCTTTTCTAAATCACAGACTGTCAAAATATTCAAATAGCACACGTTAAATCACTTCTGAATTAATACTTTGCTTTAGTTTATTTGTAGCAGGCACCTACTAGGAACACAAGCAATTCGGGGCTTATTCTACACAAACTGAGTGCATTTGGCTATAATCTGTTTAATAGCCAGAGGCTGGGGGGAAATATTGAACTTGGTTGGATCCTTCAACCCCTCTTTCCACTAGAGAACAGGCATTTAGAGCCCTGAGTCCAGATCTCCCTTCCTCTCCAAAACAGGGGTGGGAGTGAGCAGGGCGTGGAGTCAAGATCTCACTATTATGGCCTGTCTGCTTTCTCCAGGCCTTGGGCTCCAGCCCAGATGCAGCTGGAGGGCAATGTCTAAATGAAGTCTTGCTCCCTGTAGCTCTCAGTGAAGGAGCCAGTTGTATGCATGTGTATGCGCGCACGTGTGTGTGTGTGTGTGTGTGCTGTGCGCACGCATGTGCGCTGCGCGCTTGTTCATCGCGTGGCACCGGCGTGTGCGTTGTCGTGTGCACACTGGTTTGGAAGCACAGTCAGACTGGAGAATGACTCTTCGGACTTCTTCCCTGCTCTTTGACTGCTCCTTGTCCTGGTGCGGACAGGCAATGCGTGCATCACCTCTGTGCATGCACTTGTCACGCCTGGGATGGAGGGGCATAGGGTCCCAGTGCCTGTAACTCCCAGCCACACTTGGGCTCCTTCTGGCTGGACTCCCGTTTCTTGAGGATTTTGTGGATTGATTAAGTAAATGCTCTCAGCACTGTAATTTTATGCACACAACTCCTCATGCTGTGGAAATCACTGCTCTTAGATTTTTCATCCTAAGTGGATCGCCCAGCTTGCCCAGAGGGAACGACTTTGTCTGATTTTAATAGAATGGGTATTTATTCAGTTATTCAGACGAAATGGTCAACAGTCTTGTTCTTTATTTTGTTTTCTGACCTCAAAGAAGAGTTTCAGAATTTCGAGTTCATGAGATCTTTCCCACGTCTTTTGCACACCACCCCCTAGATGGCAGAGAAGGGTCTTCTCGGCATTGCTGTTGACCTCCTTAGGGCTTTCCAGCTGAGGTCCTTCCCTGAATTGTAGCTCCTCCCCTAAGACCCATTGATGCAAACCAAAATTCACTCTCTTTCCTTCTGGAGCCCCTGTTTCCTACACAGGACACCTGCTGTCCCAGTCCCTTGAGCATGATGCTTGGGGGATCTCACACATCCACCTAACTCTCTCCACTCAGCCCAGCAGGGCTCCAGGGAGGCTGCCTTCACACGGTGTTTGCATATGATCAAACTTTCAAAGAAAGGGCAGCAGAGCTGTTTGTGTGAGAACAAACACCAATCCAAACCAAGCCAATCCAAACCTAACCAAAACAAATCTAGCCAAACCATGGGCCACAGAGACAAACTGCCTGGCATCACCAAACCTTAGTATTTGGACTTTAGAAGAGCCCCTAAACACAGAGTCTTGGTTACCTCATTTGGGAATAATGGGAACAGTTACAGCTGCTTCAACATGCTGTTTTGAGAATTAAATAAATGAATACCTCTGAAGCACTCAGAACAGTGACTGGTACAAAGGAATGCCGTAATCGCCCCTCTGTCAGTAGCTCTTAGCTGGGGTCCATTTGGCAATATTTGGAGACATTTTTGGTTGTCACAACCGAGAAAGAGGCAGAGGAGTGTCATCTAGCAGACAGAGGCCCAAGATGTGGACAAACATCCTACTCTGCCCAGGGCAGTGCCCTGCAGGAAAGAGCTAACCAGCTCCAAATGGTTGTGGTGGGGTTGGGAAGCCGGTGTTACCTCCTGGCTCTCCATCCGTTGTTTTCCCAAGGCATACTCTAGCTCCCATTTCCCATTTGCTCAGCTCCCATTCCTTAGCGGGCTCATTTTCTCACATGGTTTCAGTTACAAACTGATTCTGATGGTTCTGAAATCTGCATTTCCAGCATGTGATTATGCCTCCAGTGGTTTATAGAAAAATCTCTCCTGGCACACTGTCCTTGTACTGAAAAATAGTAAAGGAGAAAAAAGACCCAGCATCCTCCTCCCTGCTCTGTCTCAATGGCCACACGTTCCCCTTCCTCAGTAGTTGTGCCAGTTTTCAAAGGCACACTGTCCTGGCACCCACTCCCACTCGCTCCCTCTCCAAAGCCCCCACTTCCAATCCAACCCCTCTTTGCCAACTAGTCCTCAGAATGGGCTCCTGTGCCTCCATTTCCATTTCTATGGTTCCCCGTGTAGTCCAGAGCTCTTGCTGGCTTCCCTGCCTGCCTCTGTCCTCCACACAGCTGCTAGAATTGTCTCCATTAAACACTGTTTTCCTCTGCTCAAGAATCCGCCGTGGCTCTCCATTACTGCTTATCAGGAATGGGAAAGTCCCCCACCAAGCCCTCACTGCCTGAGCATGCTCACACACCTGGGCTTCACACCAGCAGCTATCCGCCTGTGTGTTACCCTTCAACCATCATCTCCCAGCACTCCCCGTCTGAACTCTTCCTTCCCTGCCTCTCCTCTTCACCCTGAAGTGCTATCAGTTCTTCTCCCATCTGGTTCTGGCAAACCATACCCATCACATCTTTCAAAATTGGGCTCTGTGTTCAACCCCCTGGGAAAGTGTCCCGAGTAACACAGCAGATCCTGTTATTCTTCAGGATTACGTCTGGACTCTTCCAGATGTATTTGAAGAAGCTCCAAGTCTATTGCTTGTTTATTTATGACACTGGAGAGGGGATCCAGAACCTTACCCATGCTAGTCAGTACCTACCATTGACCAGCATCCCCAGCTCCCTAAATATGTTTTAAAAAGTCTCCCCAAGAACGTACGTTTTATTTCCTCTCCTCTTTTTTTTTTTTTTTGCCTCTACCTGTCTTTTAAAGACAACTTTAAATGAAGTATTCTGAATAAAACAGGACTACAATAGGTGGTGTCCTTGCAATTGTTCCTCTTCCTTGTGAAAGCCAAGGAAGAGCCTGGGGCGTATTTCATGAGCATCTTTGTAGAGGTGTAATGTTGGTGATGGGAGGAGGCAGAGCAGAAGGGGTAAAAAATCTAGGCCTGTGGAGTGAGCACAGGTGACTACAGGACTCTGTTGAAGGGGCTGCCAACAGGAGCAGAGGTGTGAACAGAAACACAGAGCAGAGCTACACCCTGGGTACCTGTTGAAGGATACCAGAGGAGTGGCCAGAGGAGCCGTGCTCTCCCCAAGTTCTAACCTGCGAGGGTAAAGCCTACCTCTTGCTTAGCATGTTTCCACAGAGAGCAATCTGAAATAGGTGGCTTGACTAATGACACAGATGTTCTGATTCCATTATGCAACTGAGGAAAAGAAGACCAGGGGCGATCAGCTGACTTGCCTTTGGGCCCCGGGACTATGCTGATGTTTGACTCGGCTCAGGTGAATTCAAGGACCTTGCTTGCCCACTGTACCTAGGTGCCTCTTCCTGGTTTGTTTGGCAAGGCTTCAGGGTTCACCTGTCTCATTCAATGCCAGTGTTTGCAGACAGGGTGCCATTATTAGACCATTATTAGTAAAGTTGGCCTGAAATTAATCCCAATTAGTGTTCTCTTCTATTTACTGCAAGCACTCTATTTCAGTCCTAATCAAAGGTACAACTAGATCTTGTCCCCATAATCTGGAGACCAGTGCTGTGCAAGAGAGTCTCTGGCATGATGGAAATACCCACTTATCTTTGCTGTCCAGTCATTGCTAACAGGAGACTACTGAGGCCGGAGGACTTGAATTGACTTAAATGTCAACAGTCATGCGTAGTTGGTAGCTTCCACACCAGACACAGCCATTCTAGACTGCTATGATTGTGTGGTTACTGGAGTCAGAGAGTCGTCCAATCTGGGTTTCCACATCTCCCTTCTGGCTGGGGGGCAGGATGCATCAGGGGATAGAGCAGACCTTGCCAAAGTACTCAGGGCACGTCACCCTTAAAATGGCCATCCACAGAGCCTAGAGGATGGGGTGTCATCAAGGTTGCAAAAGGCAGGATTACCTCTCCTTTTCTCCCCTCCACTCCCCTCTCTTCTCCTGTCCTCTCCTGTCCTGTCCTGTCCTCTAGTCTCTCCTCTCTCTTTCCCTCCCCTACTCTCCCCACTCTCCCCCTCCTCCCTTCTCTTTTATCCTCTCTGACTCATCCCCTTCCCACTCTGACCCCCTTCCCTCACTGACCCCTCCCATTCCTCTCTGACCCCACCCTTCCTGACCTCCTCTTCTTCCCTTCCAGATCCTCTCCTCTCCCTGATCCTATCCCCTTCTCTCTAACCCCCTCCACTCCCTAACCCTCTCCCCTCTCTGGCCCCCTTCCCTTCTTTCTCTGTCCCCTTCTCTCCCTGACCCCCCCTCTTCCCCATCCCTTCCTTTCTCTCTCTGACCTCTCTTCTCCCTGATCCCTCCCCTCCCTTTCTACTCTGACCCTTCCCTTCTTGACTCCCTCCCCTTCCCTCTGTGACCACCCCCCTTCCCCTCTCCTTCCCTCTGTGACCACCCCCCTTCCCCTCCCCTTCCCTCTGTGACCATCCCCCTTCCCCTCCCCTTCCCTCTGTGACCATCCCCCTTCCCCTCCCCTTCCCTCTGTGACCACCCCCCTTCCCCTCCCCTTCCCTCTCTGATCATCCCCCATCCTCTCCCCTTCCCTCTCTGACCACCTCCCCTTCCCTCTGTGACCATCCCCCTTCCCCTCCCCTTCCCTCTCTGACCATCCCCCATCCTCTTCCCTTCCCTCTCTGACCATCCCCCATCCTCTCCCCTTCCCTCTGTGACCACCCCCTTCCCCTCCCCTTCCCTCTGTGACCATCCCCCTTCCCCTCCCCTTCCCTCTGTGACCATCCCCCTTCCCCTCCCCTTCCCTCTGTGACCACCTCCCTTCCCCTCCCCTTCCCTCTGTGACCATCCCCCATCCTCTCCCCTTCCCTCTCTGACCACCTCCCCTCTACTCTCTTCCATTCTTTCTTTGTTCCAGTCCATTCTTATTTCCCTTTCCTTCCGTCTTCCCCTCCTTCCCTTGCTTCCTTCTTTCCCTCTCTCTGTGTTGTGGATCAAACTCAGGACTTCTTATGTGCTAAGTAAGTGCTGTTCCACTAAGTCACTCCCCCCAGCACCACCCCCTTTAGACTGTACATGGTAAACGGAAAAAGTCAGGTGTAGAAAGAGGAATACTGCACAATTTCTCTGGCGCATGGCCTCTAGATTTCTTGATCCTACAGAAGGGACAGCAGAATGGTGGCTGCCTGGTGGGAGATGTTGGCCAAGGACACAAAATTTCAGTCATATGAGAGGAATAGGTTCAAGAGCTCATCATTCAATATGATTACTATAATTAATAACAACATATTGTATTGAAAAACACAGAGTGGATCTTAAGTGTTCTCATCATAAAAATGATAACCCAATGAAGTAATTCATATGTCAATTAGCTTAATTTAGCCATGCTATAATGGGCATATGCGTCAGAATATCATGCTGCACACAAATAAATACATACAATTTCATCTGTCAATTAAAAAGTAATAAACAGTAACAAAAGGGAGTAGGGACAGCTTGCTGCTGCCTTGGGGACTGACATTGTGGAGGGCATCTGTGGAAGAGAGAGGGCGAGCTCCAGCCTCTGCCCTGCTAGCCCTCTTGCGGAAACTCAGTCCCTGTAGCTGTGTGTGGGCAACCCCTCCACCTTCCACAGAGAGACTGGTGTGGATCTGTTTCTCCTAAGTCCACATGGAGGAGTGTAGGAGATGGTATGTGAGTCCACCAGAGCCAAATAAAAGCATATCAAATATTTATTGGGGGAACACTCACGAATAACAATAAGGTAGAGAGTCGCTACAGTCTTCCCTTCTGCCCTGGGGTCAATGGAAACTGTGATAAGATCTCTGACCACTGCACAGGACAGCAAGAAATCATAGAAGCCATGCCCTACGATTGGTTCCCCCAAACTCTTGGCGAAATGAATTCTTACAATAGAGGCAGTTCTACAATAGTGGCGTGAGAGTCAGCGTTCTCCATGCTCACAGTGGAAGATTACTGACGAGTGTGGCTTGAGTTTGTATAGAGAGGTAACTCAGAAGTGCCTTGTGACTGAAGCTATCTATTCCCCCCAGCCTTTCTCTCCCCTGTGTTTGTGTGTGTCAGCGTGTGCACACACATACAGACACATGGGGTATGTACCTCACATGCCCCTCTCCCAGTAGCTTACACAACTTCAAAAGTACTAACTGCTGTCCTAAGTGGGGCTGGCTCCTCAGGAGAGGCTCCCATTGAGCAACCTGTTGCTGCATTAGAAACACGATGGAATACAAAGCACATAACTGATGAGAGCAACAGTTTGATGGTGTGGCGTGAGTTGGCTCAACCTTCGTCTTTTCTGGTTTCTTCTCCTTCTTGGTTCACATCTTCCGTGCAGCTGGAACTTTAATCTAGTCCATCTTTATGTCTTCTAAAAGCAAGAGATGCTGAGCTATCCTTTGTGGGATGTCTTTACCCTAGACACATCAGGCTTCTTCATGCCCAGAGCAGAGGGAAGGTCTCCTGGAAATGCAGTCTATGATTATTAGCAGGAAGATTCTGGATGATGACTCCAGAGTTCAGCCAACCCCAGAACACGATAACCTTGCAGTGACTGTTTAAAGGACATGGATGCAGTTTTCTCCCACTTAATCCCGTATCCCTTTGATTTTCATTGTCATGTGTGAGTCTATGAATGTAGAAGTTGCGTGGTTGGTGAACATACAGGCAGGCCCGCAGGAGACATTCCGGGGTTGCTCCTGATGCCGCAGCTCATTACTGGGCAGACAGATGTGCTTGCACTCAGGGCATCCAGAGTCCACATGGAATGAACAGTTGGAGGCAGCAGCCTGGAGAATTAAAACACTTGTTTTCACGCTGAGGCATTTTAAAACAGAGCAAGGGTAGGCACACCCAGGGCAGCTGTGACAGAGAGAGCTGATAAGAGATCTCCTTTTCCTTTTTCTTTCCTTTTCCTTTTTTTTTTTTGCAAAATTTTCTCTGAGGATATGAATTTGAAGCCCATAACTCAAAGCGCCATGAGTTGTCTTCTAAATCAGAGATCTAATCATATCTGTCTTTTCGGAAATCTTTAATAGCTCGTCAGTCTGCGTGGAGTCAAGCCCTGCTTCCCTCTGAGAGGTGCCTGGGTTCGGCATGATGGCTCCGAGAGGCCTCTGCAGCTCCCTGCACAGCTCTGTCCTGCCTCCTGGATTCTAGCTTATCTGTACCCTGTGCCCGTGACCGTGACAGCCCCCTTGGCTTTGCTCAGCCCTCAGTCAGGTGTAGCCACTGTCAGGCCGTCTTCCCTGGCTTTGTCAGCATGCCAGTCACTCTGAAAGCTTCTGCTGGAGTTCCCCTTCTGCAAAGAAGCGTCCCGTGTCCTTCACACAGGGCACACATCCCCGGCCCTGGACCTTGACCTACAACTCTGTGCTGACCTTGGTACACATCACCCTGCAGGCTCCTTGCCAAGTTACTAATAGGAGTGTCTGACCCTCCCATACAATTACGGGTCCCCTAGGGTTGGGTGTTGTCTCCTTCGTCTTCACACTGTGTATTGAATCTCTGAAAGACCACTGCATACAGTGAATGGACTGGATAGAATTGTTCTCTGCCAACCAGACCTGCTGTCCGATCGCTTTACCTTTCCACTGTTTCAATGTGTCATTTGCTACGCGCAGGCTCGAGGGTGGGATTGAGATGGATTCTGCCCGGTGTAACGCAATATCATCCAGGTGCATATCTAATGTCTGCTAAGTAGGAAAAGTGTGTCTTGCTTGGGTGGAAGGTAACTCAGCTTGCTTCTCACCTTCCCCCATCATAAGAGAAAAGCTTGGGACTGTAATGCCTCTTGGATTATACTCTGTATGCAGAATGCCAATGTGACTTGAGCAAGACCGGAGTATGGCTACAGCATGTGGTGAGAATCCAGTCCATTGGTTAGAATTTTTGACATCCTTAGTGCACCTTCAAGGTATTGGTTTTAAATTTCTTTAATTATATTGCTGGATTGGAGCTACGGTACCTTTATATACCTCAAATAGTATAGGTTTGAGCAGAAATTTTATCTTTTTATTTGTTATTAGTATGTGTGTGTATGTGTGAGTGTGTGCATGTGTGAGCATGGGCATGTGTGAGCATGGGCAAGTACATACACACACGCCATGGTGCACAGAGAGGACAACGTTTGGCAGTTAGTTCTCTGCTCCACAATAGGTTCTGGAAGTTGAGTTCAGATCAGTCTTGTGCATTGAGTGTTTTTACCTGCTAAGCAATCTCCCTCATCCTCAAACAGAAGTTTTGTTCTTAAAAGTTTATGCTCATGCTATTGCTAGTTGTTAGAGCATTTCCTTTCCTTCAAATATCTTAAGATGTTCTGTTAAAGCCCACAGTCAATACGCAACATAGAACAGGAAGGAGTCATAGGCTTTTTGGGGATGGATACTTTGGGTGACAAGGTGCGTGCGTGCACACACACACACACACACACACACACACACACACACACACGGAACAGAACCTGAATTGCCTTTTCTGCATGTTGCTTACCATGAAGGAATGGGCTGACCCAATTGCACAATTTGATTTCTGTAACAAGCTATGCTCTCTTTTGTCTCACGTTTGCTTCATGTCAAGAACTTCTTTTTGGGTATGGTTGGCAGTGCCTCAGTGGCACCCTGACCTTGGGTTAAGTCTCCATTGCAGATGGCCTGATTCATTTGCAGATCATGCCTTTATCTGGATGGCAGGCAATAGGACTTTCCAATGGGTGAAGGGAACTCTCATGCTAACCTCACATGCTGGTCCAGTCCTCAGCTTCCACCTCAGGTGAAACATCAACGACCAGGTGTACCCGTGAGCCTGGCTCCAGCTCTGCCTGTCTCTGCCAGCCTTCTCTGTGATACCGTGTAGCCAATTATGTTCACTTGCTATTGCCGAATGACTTTGGAGACCAAGGCGAGATGTTCGGAAGTAAGGTCATGTAGGTTGAATATGTATCTGGTGCACAGATTACACACATCTGAAAAGCAGTCCACGTGTGTCAGTACATAGAGATACAACTCACCAGGTGGTGGAGGACACAAAGACAGGCCCACGGGATAAGCAAATATCAAACCACACAGCTGACGCCTTTTCTGTAGACAGAGCTTGGGCAGCCCGACTCCCATTCTAGGCCTCTTTAACTTATATTACAGATCTGTATGACCCTTTATTCTCCTGTACTTTTCAATAAAACATTTTAGGGCTAATTATTTCCCATATGTGTATTTTTTTATTGTGCAGCCAGAAAAGTATTGGGGGAATTTGTTAAATAAGGGATCAAAAGAACTCAAAAGCTTATGGCCTACCACATACGCAACCCTAGCTCTGCAAAGCCAGGCCAGTGGAAACTTTTGGGTCAGAGAGAACAAGGAAGAAACTGTCCATTGGGAGTCTTAGCAGACGGTGGCTGCTGAGCAAAGACAGATTCCATGGTGAAGACACAGCTGCTGAGGAGACCCTGAACAAATCAGAGGGGAAGGGTGGCTTTTCTTCTAATTGTTCCTTTGTTCTGTGTCTCCTCAACCCGTTTGGGGTCCATCTGTTACCTGAAGGGCATAGCAATGAAGAGAAGGGTGGGGAAACAGAACTCAGAGCATACAGGCAGTCTGGGGGCAGATGCATTTAGGAAGACAACAGCGGCGGTACGTCTCATTCTCTGTTCACTTCCGTAGTGTTACTTGACTCTTCTCACCCTTCCATTTGGGTGGTCTTGAAACTGCTTTGGCTAGGGAAGTGTAGAGAGAGTGAAGCCGGGTGACTTCTGAGCTCACATCTCAAGAGGCTACGGAGGTGACCCCTGATGTTCTCCATTGACTGGTCTGGGGATGGTCCCCATGCTGTGCTGAGAGATGCCACCTAGAAGACCATATTGTAGGTCTGTGGTTGGTCCTAGTTGGGACCAGTTGTCAGCCGTGTGAGTTGAAATTGCAGCCTTGTGTGGTTGGTTGCACACACCTTTCATAACGTTTGAGAGATGGAAGCAGGAGGATCAGGAGTTCAAGGTCAGCCTTGGCCGCCTCACATGTTAAAGGACAATCTGGGACCTGCCCTGGATGAAATGACAGACTCTGGAGATTCCCCCCAAGGAGGGCCTCATCCTCCCTGGGGAATGTGAAGCATGCATGTTTCTAATTTAAATAAAAGCATATATTGAGGGAAAAAAGAGATACACACATATATGTTTAAAATGCTGTTTAAATAGCTGTTTACAATGTTCAAGATAAATGCAATGTTTCAGTGTTACAAATATTTCTCTCAGTGGGAAGTAGGGGTGGGGTGAGGGTCAGTGGAGGCATGGTAGGATGGGAGGGAGAGGGAACTGGGATTGATATGTAATTTTTTATATAATATAATATAATAATAAAATGAAAAATTGGCAATCTGGGCTATATGACAGTCTGTTTCAGTTCTTACCCCCACCCCTCAAAATAGCAGTACTCAGTTAATTTCAGTACCCAGCTCCTGGAAGTAATTTCTTTTAGACATTAGCTTCTTTACTTAGAGAAAAGTCATGAAACTAACCATGTCCACTTGGCTGTATCCTCATCTGGATTCTAACCTGCAGAGTTGGTGAGCACAAGAATTGTGAATTTCAAGTCACTGCTTCAAGTATTTTTATGTAGCCTTAGTGACCAGGATGTTTGTTTGATGACTAATTTTATATGTATACTGTCTAATAGGCTGTGCATGCTGTAAAAGCATGCATAAAACAGACATAAAAAATTGACGTGCTAAAATTAAAAGTGAACAGAAATTCTCATTTGTTCTCACCCATGACTAGCTCCAGTCATTCTGGAGAGCACATACTACACACATTAAATTCGTGGATCACACAATGTTAATCAGTCAATGATTGCTCTAGCCCTCTGTCAGGAAGGAAGATGGGAGGCAGTGTTGGGGAAGGGCACAGTGGGGAGGTGCTTCCTGAAGGAATGCCTTAAGGACCAGAAGGAGAATGCAGAGGATGGAGGGTTCTGTGAGGCAGGGAGCAGTCCCTCAGGAGAGTGGAGACTTCCCCACAATGCACCAGGCCCTGAGAA
Source organism: Mesocricetus auratus (assembly GCF_017639785.1). Lineage (NCBI taxonomy): Eukaryota > Metazoa > Chordata > Mammalia > Rodentia > Cricetidae > Mesocricetus > Mesocricetus auratus. The sequence continues at coordinate 4,884,267 of NW_024429187.1, read as the reverse complement.
CATGCTGGTTCTATTGGGTGGCGCTGTTCACGGGAACCATGACCAGCTCTCTGTTTCAGAGTTTTCCCATGGACAAGTGAGACCATTTTATCAGAACCACAGGCTTGTTATTAAAAGCTGATTCTGTGATGGCATGCCTCAGAGATCAGAAGATTATTAGAAAGAGATGATGCAAATTTTCTCGTATTTCTCATTTCCTTCCAGGAAGCTGTAGTCTGTTTCATGTGTGTATCTGACATACACTTGCAAGCATATGCTTACGACCGTATTCATGCTTTATCTATTTATTTGCTTGGTTTTTTTCATTTTTGTTTTGTTTTCATTTTCAAGACAGGGTTTCCTTTGTGTAGTCTTGACTGTCCTGGAACTTGCTCTGTAGTACAGGCTGGCTTCGAACCACGCTTTATTTTTATACTGTGGGCATATATATGGGCCTCTTCCTCTACCTGCCCTTTCAAAAAGAAAAAAAGAAAAAGAAAAGAAAACCCAGCAAAGCTCTTCAATGGCTTTCTTCTTTTTTTCTTTTTCTTTTTCTGCTGTATATGCACTCAGATCTACCATTATCATGAAGAATGCTTTGGAGGGTGGATCAATGGGTGAAGCACTTGCTGTCCAAGCCTAAGGACCCCAGGACCTATGTAAAAACCTAAGCACACAGTGCACATCTGTAGCCCCAGAACTGGGGCAGGGTACACATCAGGGTTTTCTGGGCAGCCTTTCTAGCTAAAACAGAGAGCTACAGGGTTATGGAGGGACCCCTTTGGAAAAAAGGGGCATACCTGTAAACACACACACACACACACACACACACACACACACACACACACACACCATGTAACATATACACATGTGTACATATATACCACCTACACATGTATACACATGTACACTACATACACATGTATGCATACAAATACATAACAATACTCCATATACACATGTATATTCTGTACAAAACTTGTACAGATAAACATATCTAATTTATTGAGAGGAATAAGTGAGAATGAAATTCCTTCTTCCACCTTAAAAATATATGTATTATTTTTTCTCATATGACATTTCCCCAGTAAAGTTCATTTAGCATTCTTCTTACTGCTGGGTTGTGCAAAAGCAAGACACAGTTAGGCCTAGAGTTTCACTGACAAGTGAGACTGCCTCTTTTCTTAAGTGACTCATAGTTTAGAAAGCCAGATAGACAGACTGTTATTGCGTCTTGGGTGATGATGGTGTAGTTAGTGCTCTGGGGAGTATGTGGTGTGTGAACTTAGTTTATGTGACATTTTCTAGAGTTGTGACAAATGGGGTCAATTATAGAAATCTACCAACCATGAACGGCACATGCTCTGCTTTTGAATATAGTCAGCTTTCCACAAAGAGACTGGATTATTTGACTTGAATATCTTTGTAACAAGGTAAACTAATTTTCCCAAGGAGACCTCTCTACCCCTTTATAGTCAGGGTACATGTTTTTTCGTATTGGATTTTCTTATTCAGGCTCCAGGCTTCTCATTTTTCCTGGTGATGAGTTCTTTTAGCCTGTCTACCAGGCAGAGACATTTTGGGGCTCACTCTGCTTTTTTCTCTCAATGTTTCATTTTCTTTACTGACCATAATCAGCCAGCAGTGATGTAGTTACCTATACCACACATAAGGGCTCCGTATTTAGTGAATTAAAGCATTCAATTAAAATTGAATTTCTAATGACACTTTTTTTGGTATGAGTTCATTGAAACACTGTAACAATTGCTTACTTGTCCTGAACTCCCATGCTTTCATGGAAATTCAAAGTCCAACTGCTGCCCTCTAGTTTTAACTGGCAAACTCCACCACTGCCCTCCCTGGCCACATACTTCTTGCAGTGTTCACCAGAGAGTAGAAAGTATTTGAAACTATTGTCTTCAGAAACTACTTCTGAAGCAGAAATTCTGTACTTCGTTTTTTTTTTTTTCCTGGTCAAGCTTATCCCCTCCCCTAGTCTCACATGTGGCCAGGCCTGTCAATCACAGACACTGTGCCACGCTTGTTTCTGGGACCGGACTGTGCTAATACTAAAAATCTGGCTTTTGTTTGAACTGTCTTTACCAGAGTGATATTGTACCTAGACCTTCTTTCTGTCCATACATTTTAAGGGAACAGGCTTTATGAGGAGTGATGGCTGGTAGGTTTAGGAAGCATTTACCGCTGTGCTGAAATCTTGGTACTGCTGCCCACATAGTTCTCCAGTGTTACATGATCTGGCAACTGGATCTCAGGGCAAGTGACTTCAAGATGGAGTCAAATATGGGCAACAGTGGTGATAGTGATTTATGGACCAGGTTCCAAACGATAGCACTGGGCTTGATTTCCTGCTTAAATGTTTTCTGTTAATCCTCATATTAATTAAATGAGGTGATTACTATTATCTATTATCACCCTTGTTTTCCAAAAGGAAAAACATTCCAGAAAGAGGGCAGATAATGTCCCCTAAGATGTATAGTTTACAAATGGGCAAGTTAGGATTTGAACACATGATAGTCTGACCAAACCCCTCCCACTTCCACCCTACCCTATACTGCATGGGATTGGTCTTGGACTGAAGCCTCGGGAACACTCCTGGGTTGATGTGTCTAGTCCGTTTCAATAGTTATTTTTAACAAGCACGGATGCTTCACAGTCTCATTAATTAGTAACTTCTGGTGTGTGATGCTCTATTTTCACCAAACACCCTTAGCCTTATTAGAAACCACCAACCGATCAATATATTCCTTTAGGACGGTAACACCTATTTTTTTTTTTCTTCAACCAACTCTCAGATTTTCCACTTGGGCTCTGAAATCAGCATCACGATCAAAGATAATTCAAGTGCCTACTTCTTAACAGTTAGTGCCCTTTGTTGCTGCCTTCTGAGTTTCTCCTCAATTAATATAATAAGAATCATATGCCTTTCATGTAGAGCGTTCATGATAAATGTGCATTTGATTGCATTGGCTGTTACAGGCCTTTGTATGCAAGCAGCATGACTGAAACACATCTGTGGTTGAGCTACTCTTGCTGATTTCCTTCAAGTTGTATCCTGTTTCAGTGCTTATCTGTATCACTAGGCTGGATGCAACCTGATAGTTTGTGATCCTTCCATACAACACTAGAAGATGCATATAGATAAAAAGTTGCTACTCTTGTATCCGTTATCGAATGTCTGATACCCTGTATGTCAAGGCTAATGTGGAAGATTAAGATCATGCAGACCCTTGTAACCCCCACAGTCACCCCATGTCCAAAGTTCTTGATCAGGGGCTGATGGCAGAATGCCCATGCAGCTTTGAGACATTAGGGGACCCTGCTGTTCTTCCTGTCAAACCCAGTTTGAGGCTCATAAGCCTTCAGTTGCATTGGTAAGGGGGCAGAAAAGGGGTGGGAAGACTCCACTATCCATACCAGAAGATGGGGAAAAACTTGGGACGTATGACAGACAGCTGCAAACACTTGGTGATTTCTCCGTGGCAGTTGGGTACTTGAGAGATGCCTCCCTGAGGTTTTTATTTGCTGCCAGGATAAGAGTGTCTCCATTCTGTCCCCTAGAAATCTTGGGTCATTTAGCCAATGGTCTCATTCCTGATTTGTACCCTGGAAGGCTCTTGGTGTTGAAGTAAGGACTTCACAAAGTCCCCCACCACATAGACTTAACTGTCACACTGCCTGCTGCAGGGACTAGATGTGAATTCATGCTGGGGATCCAAGTTAGAGGAAACGTAGTTGTGGTCCATTAGTGTCCTCCAAGGAGTGAGTTCACTGAATTCTTCTTTCCTGGATACTTAGGTCTTCCAAGAAAACTTTGGTCTCCATTGCTCTGTGTGTGGTCCTGGGTTGCTGGAGCTATTCTCCATCAGCTTGAAGGAACCAGTGGATGGGTGACTTTTAACAGTCCATTTGCCGTAACGATTCCAACTACTCACCTTCAGTCTCCTTTCTATCCTGATGCCTGAGTACCATGGCTTTGGAGTCTAAATCTCAAAGTGCCATCTTTGATGTGGGTGTGATGTAACCTCAATTCAGGGTGGACTTTTAGAAGGGCTGCAACCAGAGGAGCAGGTCTCCTTGACGAATCCGGGTCTTTTCCCTTCAGAGATGTGGCTTTGGAATGAACACACTTTGTTAAGTCACCAGTGTTGGCTCTGCTGCCACCAATGGTGCTAAAATCTTTGGCATCAGAGCAGAACCGGATGACTCTGGCAAAAATGAATCTATATATCCCCCAAGATCCAAATCAGTAGGGCTGCGCTTTGTCTGCACACAAAGAAAAGTAGGACTCCTTTGCTATTCCCGGTGCCATCTCAGCAAGGGCCACACTTCAGCATCTTTACTCCCCCGGAGGGGGAACAAAGGTTTGTTGTTCTTTCATCGAGGTCTGCTTTTGAATTCGGCATTTAAACATGTGGGCACGGTTGGATTGATCCTTATGAAAAGAAAGCACTTCACCCCCAAGGGTCCCCCCTGGCAGAGACTTTCTTTAGTTTTTTTTTTTAAATTTCCCTGTATGAGGCAATGTGGCTATATTTGCCCCAGAACATTGTCTTTTTTTTTTTTTGGGGTTATGTTCATTCAACAGCAATTTGGCATTGGGTGTTGAATATGTCCATGTGCTAGTTTTAAATACCACCCCATCCTTCCCTAATGATGCTTCAATAAATAGATTTACTTGAATTCTTTTACTCAACCACCTGCAAGGGCTAGCTCAACCATGACTCCTGGCTCAGTTCTGGTGGATGTCACCGGCTTGAGGACCCCAGGAGTGAGTGCTGTGCTGGTCAGTGTGTCACATGTGTGTCTGCAGATTGAAGGCACACACACCTTACAACCTTCACTAAATTGCCTTTTCTCCAGGTGACCCAGCAAGTCTTGGTGAGCTCTTCACCAAGGAGCTTTTTCTCTGTGCACCTCTGACAAAGTCAGCACAGGTCTTGAGACTAGTTTACTAATTTAGTGACACAGTTTTCCTTCCTTCTTTCTTTCTTTCTTTCTTTCTTTCTTTCTTTCTTTCTTTCTTTCTTTCTTTCTTTCTTTCTCCCTCCCTCCCTTTCTTCCCTCATTCCCTCTCCCTCCTTCCCTCTCTTTCTTCCTCCCTTCCTTCTTTCTTTCATCTTTAAAGGTGATGGTTTTGCTGTTTCCAGGGAGACCCAGTAGCCATAAATCACAAGGAGAATAGATAGCCAAGGCTCCAGTGACTATATTTTCCTCATGAAGCTCGATCGTGACTTTTCTATAGTTAACTGAAGTTCCCTTGGCGTATGTGTGTGTGTGTGTGTGTGGTGTGTGTGTGTATTTGTGTGTACATGTCTGTGAAGATGGGCATGCATGCTTGTGATGTGCAGAAGTTAACTTCAGATGTTTTCCTCAATCACTCTCCACCTTAATTTTTAAGACAGGATTTCTCACTGAAGCTAGAGCTCACAAATTGGGTTAGATAGCCTGGCCATAGAGTTCTGGGAATCCCCCTGTCTCCACCTCCCCAGTGCTGAGTTTTCAGGTGTGAGCCTCTGTGCCCCATTTTTATTATGAGGAGTCTGAGGTACTCAGACCCTCACACTCAGGTAGCAAGCATTTTACTGACAGAGCCATCTCCCTAGACTGTGCTTGACTTTTGAATTAACTGAGATGTAGTACTTCTAGGGTCTTGGGTTCTATGCAATGCCACCTCTGCCCAGGTTTCTTTGTGGAGCATTCTGGGAGAGAGTAAAAGAAGAATTGCAAATGAAAACCGTGTTGCTTCCCTGACTTTGGAAAGAGCCCAGGGAGGGTAGAATTCATGACTTTGGTATTCCGGGGTTGCTTTGGAGAACTCTTGCTTCATTCTCCACCGTACGAGGCTAATAATAATAGCTGCCATGGCGATGCACTCTGTCATCAGCGGGGTTAGTCTGTGTGTAGGAAATGAACAGGTTGCCAGATGGGGTACTATGGGACCAAGGGCCACTGATTGGAAACAAAATTGAGATGAGGTTATACTCTATAGTCCATGATGTTCTGAGACTCACCAAGAAGCCCAGACTGGCTCCAAACTCACAATTCCCCTGCCTCATCTTTCAAGTTAAAAAAAAAAGGAGAGCTGAGCGCTAATGATTGAAAAAAATCAGACCTCAAGTGGTAAAGGTGTGTGTGTGGGGGGCTGCTGAAATTACTTCTTTAAGGAACTCATGTGGGATTTACCTATAGAAACTTCCTTTTCTTGTTGTTGAGAAATGAGCACTTAATGTGACTCTCTTTGTAGACCAGGCTGGCCTTGAACTCACAGAGATCTACCTACCTCTGCTTCCTGACTTCCTGAGTGCTGGGATTAAAGGCATTAGCCATCATACCTGGAATAAAGTAACTTCCAAACCTCCTTTTCCTTGATTTTTCTTTTGAATGGCCAGTATTTGAGCCAGTGTCTTGCTGGAGTGGCCCACAGCATCCTCTGGAATGACACACAGTACTGCAGTCCTCATTCTCAAATTGGTTTTGGACATCACTTCCTTTGTACTGCTGCATTATTGCAGTGTGGTGTTTGGTGTCCTAGGCTGCCATGGTTGGCGACTATACCATTCCTCAGAATTAAGTGTAGTAGTAGACCCAGGTGTGAATGCATCCTTCTGTGTTTCTGAAATCACACAGGCAAAGAACTCATGGATTCTGGTCCCTCACAACTGTGTCTTCAATGACAGTAACTATCGGATTTCTACTGCCAGCTCAGAAGTGGAAAGGTTAGCCCTGATGACTCCCAGACAGCGTAACTCCATGTCAGGCAGGCACCCAGCCCCGGTGTGTCTCCTGGGCCCTGTGAAAGGGCTAATTCTAGGAAAGTAAAACAGAAAGGATGTAGAGAAATCTGCTGCCTTTGTGTTCACAGGGATGTACCCCTTGTTCTGGCAGATCTGATGCAGATGCTGGTGTTACCCATTGATGTTAGTTTCCAGGGTCAACTGGCAGAGCCAGACTCCAGAAACCACACCAGCAGTGTGAGAGGAACCTGCATTGATACTGGAAACAGCTGCCAGAAGGGAGTGTGGGTCAGTTAAGTTATTGTAACACCTCCTAAGGATGCTTGTCACCTTCTTACTCTTCTTGCTGCCACAGAAACGATACTTTCAACGGATGAAGCAGCTCCAACAAGAGGAGTGTGTAATGGACAAAGCTCAGGGCCAGGTGCTATTGTTGTCCTTTCTCCGAAGGACATTCAGTGTTTCCCTATAACGGAGCCATGCCAGAGCCCAGCTATGGAAATAAGAGGGAAAACATGCCTTCTGTAAGAGGGCCGTGGAGCTGATGCCGAGTAGGGCCAGGAATCCCACCTATAGCAACACAACACTGGTTATTTGGTTAGTCCAGGTTGTGATATGTTGGCTTCTGTGACCGAGTGGCCTAGTATAACCACCTCTCCTCAGCACTCAGGTGTAGGGAATGGTTTTAGGGACTCACTGAAGGTGCTTACGGATATGTGTGAGTTTGGAGCAGAGAGTTTGGTTTTAGATGGTGTGTAGGAAATGAATAGGATGGGTAACGAGTGGGCTCACCTGCACTAGCCTGAGGTTTTCCTTCCTAGGAAAGTGGGCAAATGTGGCTGCGTCCTCCATTCATTTGCAACTCAGCAGATACGTATTGCGGTCTACTGCGACTATAACCAGCTGTGCAGGATGCGGCAGTGCGCCGATGACGTAAGTTCAGGCATGGCAGTTATGAATCTTTCCCTCGGATGGGAGAGACAGTAAACATGACAGCTGAGGATGGCCAGAGAGAGACTGCAATAAACCTTATGCGGGGGGGGGGGGGTTAGACGGGCTTGGAAGACTGGGTTTTCGATAGATTCATTGAGAAAGGCCTTTTGGATCGAGCAGAGAGGCATTGATGGTGACAGGGTGAGTGTCGTGTGAATAGTGGCCATGAGCATCTCAAACAGAGGGTGCAACACAGGCAAAGACACCTAAGCAAGAATGATTTTTTTTTTGTGAGGAAAAGCAAGATTGTGTGTGGAGGGGTCTCACGGAGGCAGGGGTGGTGAAGTCCTACTGGCCCATGGAGGAGTTCATGGGCCATGACGAGAACCTGGGATTTTGAATGGGGGTATAGCATAGCTGACTCAGTGATGCTTTCTGTAAGCCATTATCCCCTAAAGCGCCTGCTTACACATTCCCAGCTGATTTGCATGGCCAGCCTGATTGGTTGACTCTAACTAAAGAATGAAGAGGAGGCAAACTCGGTAGGTAACAGCCCAGCCTTACAGCTCACATTGACTGCCATTTAGATCCTGCCATATTTCTTTGGATTTTGCAACTTTGGGTGAAATACTTACATATTGAGCACTTCTTCCCCCCCATATCTCAAATAGTGGAGTGATAGGATCTACTCAAGATGGACATGGTAGGGCCACTTATAACCTCAGGATCAGGAAGATAGAGGCCTGGTGACCATGAGCTCCAGGCCAGCTCCATTACCCACTGAGCTCAAGTCACTGAGAATAGCTAATAAGACCTTATCTCAAAAATAAGGAAACCCCAGATAAATAAATAACTAGATATACACAAATAAAAGTAAAGTATTATGCTGTCTGGCACTATGTCAACTTGACATAGCTAGAGTTACTCGAAAGGAGAGAACCTCAATTGAGAAAAAACCAACTGTAGGATCCAACTGTAAGGCATTTTCTCTTTTCTTTTTTTTTATAGGGCCCTGAGTTTTATTTACACACTCCTCACAGTATCTCTTCCCCTCCACCCTGGAGTTCCACTCCCAGAAGGCAAATGGGCCAGGGCCAGGCCTGGACACTCCCATCTGTCCAAGCTAGGAGACAGCACAGCCACTCACATCTGGTCAGGTTTCAGCCTCACGGCGAGGGCTTCCATCTCTCAGGCACTGCCTTGAGGCTGATGGCACCTGTAGAGTACTGTTCCCTTCTGAGTGGTCAGTCGGCAGGGCTTCTAGAGGGAGGGGTGGAGCTGAGGGACCTGTGGCTCTGACCAGGTCGGTGGCGGGACCTGTGCTGGTGAATGTGAGGTCCTGGGGAGCAGGCAGGATGGGCTGGTGGCTGACAGATGTCCGTGCTGGGCTCCACGGGACGCAGAGGACCAGAGGTCAAGACTCTTGGGGACAGAGTGTTTCTCAGACTTTGGAGGAAGGGAGTTCCGGCCCAGTAGACAGTGCTGAGGCAGAGCCAGAGTGTCAGATGCAACAAAGTTTTTCCGTCTGTGAATCCGATACCGGTGTTGGGGGGTCCAGGATGAGTAGTGGGATGCTCACTCGAGTGGGCTCTGCCTGAGTCTCAGGGCCCTGTTGGCCTCGGGTTAATCCCATGCAGGCAGCAAGGGGTACCCGGATCCACTGGTACAGGAAACAATCGCCTGTTGACATGGTAACAGTATACACACTCAGGGTCCCCTTCCACACCACTGCTCTCCTGCAGGCCTGGGAACGCAGCTTCAGGGGAGTTGCAAATGCAATCTTCTCTGTTGGTTTCTCGAAACTGCTGAAGCACAGAGAAGAAGGTTTACTGGTGACTGGAGAGTTACTGTCCAGGGACCCTGCAATCCAATCATAGCCCAGGTATGGCCCTCTGGTCCCAAGATTAGTGGCCATTTTAGATAAAAGAACTCTAGAGCTGTCCATCCAGAAGCCCAGGTCCTCCTGTAAGACATTTTCTTAATTAGTGTTTGATGGGGAGGGCCCAGCTCATGATGGATGGGGCTACCCCTGGGCAGGTAGTCTTGGGTACTATAAGAAAGCAGGTTGGGCAAGCATGAGGAACAAGCCAGTAAGCAGCACCCTCCATGGCCTTTGCATCAGCTCCTGCCTCCAGGATCCTGTCGTTTTGAGTTCCTGTCCTGATGTGTAAGTGTAAATCAAATAAATACTGTCCTCTCCAACTTGCTTTTGGTCATGGTGTTTCAGCATAGCGATAGCAACCTGACTATCCTGAGAGCACTGTCAGGTTGAAATGAATGTTCTAGGTTGTTTAAGGGCTGGAGGCCACTGCCTTATCGGAGTGAGAGAAGAGTGACACTCCAAGATGAGAAGTCAGGTCCCTTCCCACGCCATCTCACATTTCCTGCTACTAAGGGAGATTCGTCCCCTCCCGCCCCCCCCCAAATAAACATGATGTGAGGATCTCTGTAGGGAAGTGACGCTCACAGTCAGTCCAAGCAAGATGACTCTGACGTGGCTCCTGGGATGCTTTGAGCTTTAGCCTCATAGGGAGACATATAATAAGACTGCATTCTGTTCCCAGGGAGAGTACTGTGTGCTTGGCGGACCCTGGGTAAATATTTGTTGAGGATAAAAAAAAAAATCTTTTCAAGTTCTCATTGTATTTGTAAAAGACACTGTATTATAAATTCCCATTCACTTCCTTTAATTTATATAAAATTGTGCTGAACTTTATACTTTGAATGAAATGGAGAATGGGAAGTAAGTAATTTAGGCATATCAGGGCACTGTTAATTAATCTCCTTCATTTTACTTTACTTAATACTCTCATGTGTCTCTGTTTAAAGTGCTATTTGTACAAGCTATTAAAAGTCATAAGATAATTACTTTCTATAGAATTGATTTTGCACCGATTTTGACAGGATGGTCTAGCTCTTGAATATTCAAATAACAAAAAAGAACAATCAACAAACCAAGTGATTTAAACTTAATTATAAACATTTAGTTGAAGAGGTGAGTTTTCAAAGCAACGGGCTTTGGCTGCAAGCGTTGTTTTATATGGTGGACACAGATTGGGAATTTTTTTACTCGGACACAGCTGGACTGTTACATTCTGAGAAACAATGAAATGGGGTGTTGCACAAAAAGCAATTCTGGGAGATGTTTTGATGTGTGGGACTACTGTCTTGACATCCATCCTGTCCACTTTTCCAGTGGGAAGTTCCAGGCTTTACCCCATCCGTTACGTCCATCAGCAAAGACTTCGATGGCAGAAGCCAGGGGACAGCTAAAGTGGGGGTAGACAGGGAGAGAGGTTTGCAAAGAGAAACCGGGGAAGGCAGATCCCCGCCCCTAAAGGTTTGTAGAAGATTGGATTACAGACTGGCCACCTCGGGGCTCACGATCTTGATTTCACGATCTTGATTTCCTTATGAGTCACACGTCTACGGATTTGACCTCTCGCCCAGGAGAGGGCAGTAAGATGCTAGTGTTTAAGCTTTGCTAGTTGCCCTTCACAGAGGCTGTATTGTGTGAGCTGGGATAGAATTAGTCACAGCTGGCTTTGCATTGTCACCTGGTCAGCCTGCCATGTCCTGCTTAGCTCAATCTTCAGTGATTGTTATGGTCGGCTCACCAGCCGTAATGCTTTCCCTTGACTAATGGGTACTTACTGGCTGCAAATATGCAGCACCCCCCTTCCCCTGCTGATGGACGGAACGGATGGGATAAAGCCTGGAACTTCCCACTGGAAAATGGGAATACTGTATGCTTTGATGACTACCTCACAGTGGGTCAACTGTAAGGACAGAGTATGCCTTCATCTCAGCCACTGAGGCAGGAGTCCTACACCTAATCTTTCTAGCCACACAAAACATGCCCCAAGAGTTAACATTCTTCAGCCTCCTGTAGGGATTTACACCTTAGACTCAGACACAGAAATTCACACGTGGGTTGGAGAGGTGGCTCAATGGTTAAGAGCACTGACTGCCCTTCCCGAGGACAGGGATTTGATAGACAGCGCCCATTTCACCATGTCTGTAATTCCAGACGATCGAGTACCGCAGGCCTCCATGTGCACCTGTGTGCACACACATGCAATTGAAAGTTGTAAAATACTAGGCTGAGCTTGCTGGTGCATGCCTTTAATCCCAACACTCAAGTTGCAGAGAGAGGTAGATTTCTGTGAGTTCAAGGCCAGCCTGGTGCACATAGCATATTCCACGCCAGCCAGGGCTACATACAGAGGCCCCGTCTTAAGAGGAAGCCTTCACATCTAGGTTCTTCAAAGCAGTTGCCATGACCTTGGCATCCCTGTGACTGAGGCTTCCATGCCAGTTACAGGCAGGTTTAGTTTTTGGCTGGGCCCAATGTAGGACGGTAGCATGTCAAAAGGCACTAAGACAAGGGGAAATATTGACATTTAAAATCCTCACTATCTAGCAACACTGGGTCACCCGAGTCAATACTGAACTTCAACGATCACAGAGAGCCCCAACAATCACAGAGAGCCCCAATTCCCTGCTTCTCCTTCTAGCTTCTGCCTGCCACTGTGTGTGTGCGTGCGCGCGCGCGCGCGCGTGTGTGTGTGTGTGTGTGTGTGTGTGTGTGTGTGTGTGTGTCTGCTCTCTCCTGGGACAGTGCCACCCACAGTGGGCCATCTTCAAAACTCTTTGGTTAATGGAAAAACTATGGAAACAGAGGGAGAGTGGAAGGGAGGGCGGGCAGGACCAGCAGAAGGTGAGGAGTGAGGTGTTGGATGTGATTATGATATGAGAGAAAGTGGTATGGATCCTGAATCTCTGCAAGCTATGTGGGCAGTCATAGCTTAGCACTAGTCAGGGAGATGGAGGGTACGAAGAGCATGTGAATGGCTGTGGGGCGTGTGTGTGTGTGTGTGTGTGTGTGTGTGTGTGTGTGTGTGTGTGGGTGGGCAGAGAACACAGAGAGAGACACACACAGAGAGAAAAGGACAGAAAGAGACAGAGGGAAAGAGAGAGAGAGAGAGAGAGAGAGAGAGAGAACACAGAAGTAGTACTTACCCCTCACAGGATGAGGATTGAGTAACGCTGTTCTAGGACTATTCTGATGAAATTAACATATTACACCTGCTACCTTCTGCCATGCCTAGCCAGGCCACCATCCCTCTTTATCCCTTGGTGTTGAGAATTCAATGATTTCCAGCTATGATACTTCTGGGGTTTCTCTTGGGACCTTGCTTCACACTCTGCTAAGTTTCTTGAAACTCAATCCTCATTTCGCCGTTTTACCCCATTATTTCGTTATGTACCTTGTACCATCCTCAAGAATAAATCAGTCTCTTCTACTGCATAATGTAGTAGTTTGAAACCTAATTTCTCCCTCCCTCCCCCCCCTCTCTCACACACACACACAGACACAGGGGGAGAGAGGGAGGAAGGGAGGGATGGAGGGATGGAGGGAGGGGCCAGAGGGTAAAAGGGAAGGCTAGGAGAAATCCTACTCACACATCTGTCTGTGCCAAGAGAGTTGTTTAAAGGTGAGGAAGTTTCCCCATTCGTGTCTATAAACCAAGGAGATCTGAGGTAACCCTCATGACACCTGACTGAGTGGCTGGACCACTCTCCCCGCAGTTTCTGTGAGTGAGGTGTCATCCAGCCATCAGGAGGTGAGCAGCTCTGAGTGGCTGGCTGTAAATGGCTGTGCTCATTTCTAATGAGGAGACTGTAAATTCATAGGAAACTGGGGAAATTTACTGCTAGAATGTGGACACGTCACCACTGATGTGTGAGCCTGAAATAGAGGCTGGGACGAACCGTGAGTCTAAGCTTGAGGCTTTCCCCCAACAGTAGCCTCTCAGTCCCACCTCAAGGCACACCCAGCGCAGAGTCACTGTTCCTATTCTGCATACCTGTGCAGGGAGGACTGGGAACATAGTGTGGGCTTTCGAGCTTCCTGAGGTCTACAAGAGAATTTTAGAAACTAGACTTTTAAGCAATTAAACGCCATCCACGATCGATAAAGTTGAAAAGTAACAACAATAATGGAGTTGGCTGATAATTGATTAAAACATGCCTCAGAGTAGATGGGAATTCGGTAGTTACATTCTGCTGAAGTGGTTCTATCATTTTACTGTTCTGTCATTTTATGTTATCTGTGGTAGGTAATTCAATTCCTTTTTTTCCTAAGTGGCCATGAGTTGAATATATTTGATGTGAGGTCAAAAAGTTTAGTTGCTTTCCTGTTCAAGAAAAATCAAATAATCTCGCTGAAGTAAAATTTATACAGAACGAAAGCTACGTGTTTTTAGTGTACCAGCCAGTGACCTTTGACAGGTATGTGTAGCCAGGCAGCCACCATGCTAATCAAGACAGAGCCTCTGCTTATCTCCAGAGTGGTCCCCTCCTTGCCTCCCCTCAGGGCATCTCCTGGGTCCCTTTTCACTCTTGAGTCTCTAGGCCAGTGCAACCACCAGACAATTCTGTGTCTCCCACAGTCTCCATGGGAGTTTCATATAAACGGAATCATGGCACGCAACTTTTAAGTGTGGTTTTATCTTTTGCTTAGGGAAATGTTATCTATAGGGAAATGTTATCTATGCCTGTCCATTCTGCTGCATACATCCCAGTGTGATCCTTTGTTACCGAGTGTTGACTTTATGAATATACTACAATGTGTCCATCCATGGACTTGCTTATGACAGAGAAATTGTTTCTAGTATTACACGCTACAAATAATTCATGCTCAGATATTTTCTGGGAAGTGTCTGAGAGTAGGCTCGTTGGTTTATATACATGTATGCTAGAGTTTTTTTTTCATTTTTTTAAACTTTTAGCCTGTCCATTCCTTTGCATTTAAAATGCTTTTCTTTTTATCTACATGACACTCTGTCTTATAATTGGAAGGTTGGTATACTATTTTGATATGTTTGGTTTGATGTCTATTGTCTTGTTATATGGATTTTGTTTCATGATTTTTAAAACTAATTTTATATTTATTTGCTTTTTGAGAATTTAATATATGGTACTGTATTACCCCACATCCCTCTCCCTCTCCTCCTTCAGACTTCTCCCAAGTCTCCCCTTCCCAGATCCTTCTCAAACACATGACCCTTTAAATTATCATTGATAAGTGTGTGTATGTGTGTATGTGGGTATACTTATAAATATGTAAACGCAGTCAGCTGAGTCCATTTAGATGTCCCAGTGTATGTGTGTTTAGGGGCTGACCACTCGGTATTGGATAACCAACAAAGATGTTCATACCCAAGGAAGAAGGAGCCTGTAGCTCTTCATCTAGGGCAGGAACTTTGTGAGATATCTTGTGTTGATTTTCTCTCTGTTGTTTATTTTTCTTTTCATCTTTTAACTTAATAAATCATATTTTTATTCTAAAGTATTATTTATACTATTTGTTTTGTTTCCTCTTTGACTTAGCTTTTACTTATCTCAGAATGTCTTTTTTTCTCTCTCTTTTGAAGGGTTTAAATTTTTTTTAGCACCTTACAGGTGTGATTTCACTGTCCTTTGGTCAGCTTTCATTTTTATTTTATCTTTGTGGCATGTGTGTGTGAGTGTGTATGTGTGTGTGTGTGGTCATACACATGTACATCCATCAGAGCCCAACTCCAGGTGGTGTCCTTGCCTTGTATGTCACTTGAGACAGGGTGTCCTGCAGTCTGGTGTACAGCAGGTAGCTGGCCTGTGAGTGCCTGGGCATTCTCCTATTTCTGCCTTCCCTCTCCCCATAGGAGCACTGGGCTCCCAGACGGGCATCTGCACACCATGCTTATATGTGGGCTGTGGCATTTGAACTCAGGTTCTCAGGCTCGTGGCAAATACTTTATCCTCTGAGCCATCTCCTCATCCCTGGTCAGCATTCACTTTGTATCTTTGGTTGCCTGTATTTAGTTTTCTTTTTCTTGTCCTATTTAATTTTCCCTTTTATACCTGGCACATATTACGTAAGTGCTTTGCTGTGAGCTCTACTCTCAGGTACATCCTCAGGTCTATGCTGGTTGCTTCTCAAAACCTCAGTTTGACCAGCCCTTCAAAGTTTCATGATGTAACTAATTAGGAGTGGCTCCCTTTATATTAATATTTTTGGGGGGTTTGTAAGCTTTTTGGGTCTTTAAGTCTGTTTTTTTTTTCACTGTGTTTGAGATGTTTGGGGCTGTAATTTCTTCCTGTGTCCCTTTCCTTTCAATCATACTGTGTTTGGAGTGTCCATTATAAGTGGCATTTCCATTTCCCTTCACCCCACCCCCACAGCTGAGCTGTGTTTGAGCACCAGGTCTTTTTGCTGTAGTCAAGAGATTCTCTAGGCAGGGAGCCAAGGCAAACAAAATGAAAGGATAGATCAATGATATTATTAATCTGTCCGCAAGTTCACCAATGCTCTGTCATCTTCAATTTTCTGTTAAAAGCTTACAGGGTGTTTTTTTTTTAAGTTCACAGTTATTGTACTCTTCATAAACTTCTAGAACTGCATTTTCATCTTTTCCTTTGAAATCTCTGTTCTTATTTCGACTTTCCTTCCTTCACTCATGAAGGCCATACTTCCTTCTACTTTCAAACACTTAACACTTATCTGTACAGCTTCCAATGGTCTTTTAGTTTTCATAAACGAAGTCCAAATCCGGATTTTATTTTCTTTGTAAGTGATTTTTTCAGTTGAATACTGGTAAATTAGATTAAATGTAGAGGATCTGGATTCTGTTGTTTTCCTTAAGAAAAATATGTGATCATAATTTATCTTGAAGTTTAAATGCTATATGATCACCTTGAGCTATATGGTCTAAATAACTAAATGCTATATGATCACCTTGAACCATATGATTTAAAACCTAAATGCTATATGATTATCTTGAATCATATGATTTAAAAACTAAATGCTATATGATCACCTTGGGAGTGATTTCATGCTTCATTTTTGCCTGTTTATGGAAAACACACACCACGATTCTCTCTGAATCTCTAAACTCTGACTTTCGTGGCTGAGACAGGGTCTTGTGTATCCTAGGCTGACCTCCAACTCACCATGTGGATGAGAAGCACCTCGAGCTTCTGGTCCTCTTGCCTCTGCCTCCCCAGAGCCAGGATTACAGATACATGCCACCTGTTTTATGTGATGCTGTAGTGTAACCCAGAGTTTCATGTATACTTGGCAAATGCTTGCGACTTCTATTAGAGCTTGGACTTAATGCTTATTAGGGTTAAACTGTGTTAGATCTTCCTTTTGGGTGTAATTCTCAGTCCTAAAGGTTAGCATTTCTGGAAACTCAGACTGATGCTGGAGACATCACAAGATGTGGAAAAAGATCATTCTATTCTGCATGGGCTGGAAGTCCTACAAGACCCAGGAGTCAGCTTCACCTTCAAGTAGAGACTGGCCATTATCAGGGAAATCTTAGGCGTCTCAGTCATGAGTAACCAGAATTCATCTCAGATTCAGGCACCTCCTTTTTATTCGGCACATCCCCCTAGTACTCCACTTGCAGGTCCTATCATTCTTAAGTTTTCTTTTTAATTTTGTGAATTTCAATTTTTAAGTGAGCATACAAAGCGATGGGCACCCTCGTGGCATGCTCACTCTTACATGTCATTCCACTGTGTCCCTATCTTCCCCCTCTCCCACTGCTCTCCCCATTTCCCTGCCTCCTTCTTGCCGGTCCACTTTCCCCCTGGAACTAGTTCTTGGTTGGCATTCATGCCACGTGTGTCCCATTGCCCTCTCTTTTCCTTCTTCTACTTTAAGCACCCATCCTCCTTTCTTGTGGTTCCTTTCCTACTTTCATCCCCCTGTGTATAGATTCTTCATCTGAAAGCAAGCGCGTGGCATTTGCTTTTCTGAGTTGGAGTTCTTTCACTTAACAGGATGACTCCCAATTCTTTTCTCTTGAAGATGTCATGGTTTCATTTTTCTTTGTGGCTGAAAAAATTCCATAGTGCCATTGTGTATAGGCACTATGCTTTCTTTATTTGGACATCTAGGCTGGTTTTGGCTATTGTGAACAGTGCAGCAGTAAACATGGAAGAGCAGATGCTTCTCTGTGGACTCTGTTGACTTAAGAGTCCCTTGGGCGAGATTCCCAAGAGAGATGCATGATACCCCAGAGAAGTGTAATGAGCCAAGATCTCCTGAACAGATTGGGAACATCAGAGAGGGGAGAGGGAACCAGGAAAAAGAGAGGGGGAGAAGAGGAGGGGAGAAGAAGGCATGTGGGAGCAGGAAGGTTGAGTCGAGGTAAGAATAGAGGAGAGCAGGATGAGAGATACCATAATAGATGGAGTCATTATAGGCTTGAGGAGAGAGCTGACAGTAGTGAGATCTCCAGAGATCTACAAGGATAACACCAACTGGCAAACTAAGCAGTAGTGGATATACTACACTAATAGCCCCTCCTTGATGATAAGGTTGATGACTACCCTATATGCCATCCTAGAACCTTCATCCAGTGGCTGATGGAAGCAGAGACAGATATCCACAGCTAAACACTGAACTGAACTCCTGGAACCCAGTGACAGAGATGGAGGAGTGATGAGCAAAGGGGTCAACACCATGCTGGTGAAACCCACAAAGACAGCTGACCAGACAAGGGGGGAGCTCTTGAATACCAGACTGATCCAGACTCCACGAAAGTAGTGTCAGTGAGGAGGCCTCAGAAATCTCTGGGGCCTTGGGTAGTAGATCAGTGTTTGCCATGGTGTATAAATGAAATTTGGGAGCCTATTCCACATAGAGGATGCTCTCTCAGCCTGGACACATGGGGAAGGGCCTAGGTCCTGCCCTGGATGAAATGACAGGCTCTGGAGATCCCGCCCAAGGAGGGTCTCACCCTCCCTGGGGAATGATGTGGGGATTGGGTGGGGGGCTGGGGGGCTGGTGGAGGGACAAGGGAGGAGGTGTGGGAAAGGGAGCTGGGATTGACATGTGAAGCATTCATGTTTCTAATTTAAATAAAAACATATATTGAGGGAAAAAAAAGAGTCCCTTGGGTGTACACCAAGGTGTGGTACATACAGCCAGATTATCTGGGAGCTCAGCTTTTAGTTTCATGAACACCGTCCACACAGACCTCCATAGTGAATACTCCAGTCTCCATTCAAATCAGCAGTGTGTAAGTAAGCGCTCCTCTTTCTCCACATCCTTGCAGCATTTGCTGGCATTTGTTTTCCAGACAGTGGCTGTTCTCTCTGGGGTGAGATAGAATCTGAAGCAATTTAATTTGCACTTCCCTGATAATGAAGGATGCTGAACACTTTTCAAATATTTATTTTCCATTTGCATTTCTTAGATCTTACTTCCTTAGCTGCCAGGAACTCTGACCTCTGCCTTCTCAGCATCGGGCTGTGCTGTGTTACACTGTGCTGTGTTCACTGTGCTGTGTTACGCTGTGCTGTGTTAGCTGTGATGTGTTACTCTGTGCTTGCTCTGAGTTGTGGTTAGACTCTAGTTTGCTGTATTCCAGTCAGGGATTTGTGTCTAGACAGAAGGCCAGAGTGTCAGCCGCTTAGCTGCTGAGTTTCGATGTTCTCAGTACTCCAAGTCTTATTATGTGTGATAGTCACTGCCTGTGATGGTTGCTTTACACACTTGGTTCTGTTTTACATTGGCTTCCAATAGGAGGACTGGTCTGAAGGTAGTCATTCCGTCAAGGCAAAAGTAGATATCCTGCCATTGTCAACCTTGTCATTGGTAATATATTGTACAAGGTATTTTTCTATTGATTTAATGAATACCATTCCTTAATTGTCACAATAATACTACGAAACAAATACTACAGTTAGCAAAGGTTAGGTGGCTAATTCAATGGCTAGAAACTCAACAAACGAGTATCAGAGTCTGAACTCAAATCTAGTCCATCTGTCTCATGAATCCATACTTATAAGTAAATTCCTTGACTTGCCTATGGCTGGGGCTCTATGAACAGCCTTCAGTGTTATGTTACCATGGAGAGAATGCAATCCTAGGAAGAGATGAAATGTCTTGCAAATGCTTATTAGTACAGGACCTCAAAAGATACATCTATCCCATATTCTGAAGTTGAGCAAGTTCTGTCTTAATACAATCACAAATATTATTTATATTCAGGATGTGACTGATAAAGTCCTCACTCGTCACATGACCTGGTGCTTTGTATAGCAGAGGCGGAGCTGTGCTCAGTCAATCAACCACAACTCTTTGAACACAACTTTAGCTATGTCTCCATCTTTTACCCATACTTCCTGTTTCTCTGTCGTCTTGAAAGGACTGGAACTTCCTGACTCTTCCTTCTTAGATATGTTGAGTTCTTTCTTTTCTTTTCTTTTACTTTTTTAAGAGAAAATGGAAGCATATATTTAATCTGTTCAGGTGAGGCAGGGACAGTAGAGATGAGTTGCTGAGCCTCTGCCCCTGGTGGGTATTTGTTTAACTCTTGGGACAGAGAGCAATTCCAGGGCAGACACTGTGGTCTGGCTGTGTCACATGATCGGCACTGGCGGTACATGAGTACACAGGCCTCGGTCACACAGCTGAGCCTGTGCTTTCCGTTGACGGTGCTATCAGCTGTTACTCCTGGGTGTGTGCTCCAGCAAGCAGAAGCCCGGGCTCAGAACTCAGTCTTGTATATGAGGGTTGATGAAGCTGTGATTTACAGTTAAGATGTCCTGTTATGCCTTACTGGTGTCACAAGGAGGAGAGTGCTAATCTGGGCACAGGGGAAGAGGCCTGTTGTTGGAGAAATGCTGTGGCATCGCAGATAAACACCTTGGTTCTAAGCTGAGTTAAAATGTCCTATAATCCCGAGTTAATTACTTAACCTTTCTGAGCCTTGATTTCATTAATTCTAAAATGGGAACAATCCAATCTTACAGATTATTTGAGAAAATGAAATAATACATAGGAAAAGTAGACTATCTAATCTTGTTTCAGATAGTATTATGGGAGAAATCAATAAAGCACAATTTCAGAGCATTTAATTAGTGTGGAAAAGAAGAGATGGAAACAGGTGGCTGTGGGGTAGGGGGTGCATGTTACACATGAAGAATGGATACAGGGACCATTGTGCTGTGAATATATTTTTCTCCTCTGAAATTCACTGTGGAATTCAAGCCTTTTGGAGAGATAGCCAGTGGGGTTAGATGGGACATTTAAGGAGGCGACTCAACCTCTGCAGTCATGGATGGATTAACCCAAGAAACTACTAACATCAGTGTCTTTTGAAAGCCAGACTTGACCACAGCAGGGAACTCTGTTCCCCCCAGGCTGGACCTGACTCGGGGAGGTTGCTTCATACTGGGACTGACAAACTGTGGACTTGGGCTGTCCGCTTGGAGTTCTGCCTTCAGTTCCTATAGTGAATTTTCGCCATGGAAGTCTACTTTGCTTTCTGGATTTGCTTTGCAAACTCTCTGCAGTCAGGAGCCCATCAGTGAGTCTTAGCTGCTTTGTCCAGTGTTTGGTAGTTTTCCTTCAGAGGTACCAACAACACATGGCCCATGCCAGGGTGGAGACAGTCTGAGAGTGAAGTTATGTCAGGACTGTAAGTGGAAGGACATTTAGGTGAGGCTAAATCTATTGTGCCATGGGTGATCCAACAGATACAAGGCTAGGAACAAAATCAGGTTGTCGGTAAACTAACCTGTAGCTTCTGCGGTTTAGACAATGAGCAATACGAGAGATACAGAGCAGTCACATTAAGTCGGTTGGATGGAAAGTCCTGTCCCAGGGAAGGACACCATCTTTCAAGTCTTTGTTAGTGTTGTAGCCAGCAACTGGCAGGAACACGATGGCACATTCACAAGGACCGAGTGGAGGAGGGGCTGATGAACAGACCTCAGATATGTGGAACTCAACATGTATCAGCTTCTGGGAGCCTTTATCACCCTTGGATGGGGGGTAGGCAGTGTGTTTCATGAGCCCGATGAGGAGTGCAGTCATGGAGAATTACTTCCCAGTAGGAGCTGTAGTCAACCTCCTTCTCTGCAAAGCCTTTTGCTACTGACATCATGTAGTACCCACAGACAGGCTATCAGCTTCCAAGGCTGTACATTTGTCACCGTATTCTTGAGGAGAGTAACAGAAGAGATAGACCCTCGTTCTTTGAGGAGAAATCACAAACCGCCCCATCTTGTATTTTACTGCCAGATCTAAAACCAGCATTGCTCATGCTCTTGGATTTTAACTCAATGTTATCTCGAACTCCTTCCTAGTTCTAATATTTCCCTGAAGTAGTTTTACTCTTTCTAGAAGAAACCTAGGGCATGCAACCTAGAAAGGGAGGTCTTTCTCTCCCTACAACATCTCTGCCAGGCTCCTACCATTAAATCAAAACAAACAACCACAAAAACATATTACATCTAAAATAAGAAGTGCTATTAAATCTAACGAGAACAAAATACAAACAAAACCTCCTAGAGATTCATGACTGTCACATTCCATCGCTTCCTTATCTACCACACACCTTACCCAGGCTCTCTGTTTTAGAGCCTGGCCGTCTCTGGGCTAATTCTGCTGCTGGGGATTATGTATGTACAGCAGTCCTCAGTCCATGTTTCCTTGGTACGCTTCCTGGATTAGTGCTTGACTCTTCTCCTCCAGCCTCCTCCCTACAGCTGCTTCTACACATGTCTAAATAATTCCCAAAGCCTCTCAGAAGTGTGACCTACTCTCTTCACTCTCCATTTTCTTTCACCAGCAAATCTCTGCTTTGGCCACACAATTTCTCAGTACACACTCACCTGATAACAATTGGATACAGTGCCTATTGTTAAAAATTGGGTTCTCCATCCATGGTGTCCTCCAGACCTCAGCAATCCTCTTATTCTCTTCACCACATGCTACAGGGAATGAAGGTGTGACATCCTGAGTGTGACATAGCGTCTAGTGCTATCTTCCCTCCCATACAAGGGTCTGTTGTTTACACCTCATGTAGCTTACATTTACCCTACTCTTCACTACCTTCAGGGATGGCAAGATCACTATCAATGCAATAGTGGTAACTGTTTGAAAATTCTTTTTTAGATGGAGCCCAGACAGACTTCTTTCCAAATTCAATTGCCTTTAATAAACACTGAATACCTGTTGGATATGATAATCTGTGTTTAGAATAAGCTTGATCACAAAGGTTCCCAAGAGGATTTTGGAGAGTAGAAGAAAAAAATGAAATAATGAAGCAGTTGCCACAAAGTTCAGGTTTTTGAAATGCTAGGAAGGTATCAGATAAATGAATTTGATCCTTGAGTCTGTGACCTGACTGATTCCCCATTGCACATTAGTCAGACATTTAATGCTGCTTAGTGGGAGAAAAAAAAAGACAAGAGCCATATTGCCACAGAATTGAAAAAAAATTAACACAATTGGTTGCTAGAAAGTTCTTCAAGTGAAATAAAGAAGGGTGGGGCTTTTTCAGATGACATCGTCCTAGACGTCTCTGGGAGGAGGTGGCATTTGTGTAGCTATGTGATGGATTAAGAAGTATAGGCTATGAGGTCAAATGCTGGAAGGAAGGAACACGTTTGGTGTAGTCCAGGAGCTGAGAGAGCATCATGTGACAAGAGTGCAGCAAGTATTAAACTAAGAGAAGTCAGGGAGCAAGACAGAGACCAAGGACAGAGGGGCTTTCTAGTCAGGAAAACTCTTGGATTTTTGTACTAAGTGTGACAGTGCCTGGAAGCGTATGCTTTGACTTATTAAAACTAAATAGAGTGTGGCTTGTCTGTAGGGGTAAGAAAGGGCCAGCTGACTATTTCATAGTCCAAGTGAGACATAGGTTGGGGGTGTATGAGGGTGAAACGTTTGCATTTTGAGATAAGTATTTACTGCCCAGTGGACTTAACTTGTGAGTGATTGTGTATTGCTAGAGAGGAGGAGGGAGGGGAGCACGGGTTCCTAGGAGTTGGGATCAAGGTGGTACTTGAAACTGAGGGGGAAGGTTGGGGTGTTGAATTAGTTTCAGCTATTTCTAACTTAGATATCAGTCAGAACTTTGAGGTTGGAAGACCTATAGGACTGGATACCTATGTGTAAGAGCCATCATTGTGGATTTGGATGTGATCATTTCGGGTTTGAAGGAGTTGTAAGAGGGAGGAGAGACAGAAGAGAATGACCACCAAACAAAGAAGAAACAAGGGCATTGTGGGATCACTGGAACTAGCCACGAAATTTCCACATAAGACTGAAGAAGGTCTTCAGGTGGTAGAAGAGGGTGGAGTGCTCATGATTTGGGGTCCTTGGTGACCTCATAGCACACTTCTAGTAGAGGGTGAGAGAGTGGAGTGTGAGGAGAGGGTGTTCTGCAAGAATTAGATTCATGTTACAGCTCTTATCTTTTGTGCACAATACAACAGGGTGCACAATTTCATTAACTTTTGTAAAACTGATGATTGAATCAGGGCCCCAAGCCTCAGACAAGCCCTGTCCCACTGGGTGACAAACTCTAGCCCTGAACTTTTTAGTATTTTCGTTCTCATTTCTTTTGCTTGACAAACCACCTCTGAATGACCTCCTGTGTTTCTAGATATTGCCCATAGTATGCCATGTTTGATTTGTGTCATGAAGAATACACCAGAAAAGTAATTTCTATCATTGTAAGAACCCCGTATCTATTACTTGAAGCCTAAGCTACAAGGCATTTGCTCTTTTGGAAAAAACATTGAATTTTTTATTGATATTGTCAGCACCCACAAGTTTCAAATCTTTAGCAAATGGGCTATCCCATATCTTTTTCTCCATCCTGCTGTGGTAGATACAGTGTTTTATTCAGTTTGGACCTAAGTGCCAGACCTAATGGATGCCACTGTTACACTTCATTTTTGATTTGGCTTACCATGGTCTATTTTGGGTTCAGAGTCTGTCACTCTGGGATTGATGCAATTCTTTCATAAGCATGCCCCGATGCCTTCATCCAAGTCATTAAAAGGCTTGTTAACTGCTTTGTGGAAGTGGGTGGACATAAATTATAAATTTATTATAATTTATAAATTATTGATGCATGTGTATGAATGGCTTTCTACTGAGCAATGGCAGGGCACACAAAGTTTGAAGGGTTTGTTATTACTGGTTTAAAATCTAGGGCAGGGGTGCTGTTGTTTCCTGGGATCTGTCTATAACATTTTGCTGGCAGCTTCACCTGAGCGGCATTGATTTGTCCCCTAGATATACCCATGTGTCTCTTCTCCTAAGCGGCATCGATTGGTCCCTTAGATATACCCATGTGTCTCTTCTCCTGAGCGGCATCGATTGGTCCCCTAGATATACCCATGTGTCTCTTCTTCTGCACAGTTATTCTGCCCACTACTCTCTGTCATGGGTTCATCTGAATCCCGGGGAAACTCAGCCAGATGCCTCACTGTGATTCCACAGATGCATAGCCTCTGACTTACAGTCTAGCAAAAGCACAAAAGTATTATGTTACAATTTGTAAGGCCGACAATGACTTTCACTAACTAACGTTCGTTTAACTCATCGTGCTGTTCAGATTAGTTCAAAACACTTCTTTCTTAACCGTCACAATAACTCAAGGTGTTTTTTAAGGTTTATTTTTGTTCCAAGTGTGTGGGGTGTGTGTGTGTACGCTCATTGCTCACAGAGTCTAGAGAGAGTATAGGGTCAACTGGAGTTACGGGCAGCTGTGAGCAACCTGAATTCTGGACAGTGAACTCAGGCCCTATGCAAGAGCAGCAAGCACTTAGCGACCGAGCCATTCACTCAGCTCAGTATTCTAGGATGCTTCATTTGGCAGACGAGAAGCTTGATCTCCGAAGGGAAGAGGCTTCCCCTAGGTTTCTTGACTTCATGTAAAGACTACAAGTTATAATCACAGTGCTCACGTGTGAGTGTGGCTTTGGGGCTTAGGCAGGCTGTTGAGGCAGCGTGTTGTCTATAGGTGTGGAGCACAGAACTGGATGCTACCTTGAATACTTGGGCTTCATTTGGACTTAGCAGAAGTAGCACCAGGGACGTGGCAGGAGACTGTATCCAGACATCTACCACTGGTGGAAAGCATTCCGTCTGCACGTCTTGAGCCTGGCCTTTTCCGATGCAAGCGTGGCACTGCGTGGAGCTATGCTGTTAGGACACTATGATCTTTGCCCATTGGGTCGTGTGAGGACAGACGTGGACCGGTGGCGAATCTATGCTGGTTCCTGATGGTCATATCTTTCCTTATTAAAAAAAACAGCCACACCATTTATTTAACAATCACTTCTTGTAGGTATTCTGTGAATCTATACAATTTAGAACTGGTCATTTTTATTTATTCATTTAATTTTGCTTTGCCACTTTAAAAATGACAGCATATGCTAGTTTCAGTTAGTTCCCTTCTATATTCAGCTTGGCTTCTTTAGTGTTACTAATTGTGAGTCTTTAACAAATCTTTAGGTTATATGTATTTGATATACAAACATATGCGTATTCACAGACCTTTAGCCTAGGCTGGATCCAAACTCCCAATCCATCTGCCTCAGTCTTGTGGGTGCTGTTTTATTAACATATAAAAGCAGGGCTTCCAGCCTGGGAAGATGGCTTAGTTGGGAAAATGCTTGCCTGGAAGCATGAAGACCTGAGTTCAATCTCCATAACTCACATGAAAAAGCTAGGCATGTTGGCTTATCCTTATAACCCAGTGCTGGGATGGTGGAGACAGCAGATCTCTTGGGCTCACTGGCAGCCAGCTTGGATGAGTTGGTGGGTCTAAAGTCAGTGAAAGCCCCCCCTGCATCCCTCCCTTACTCCCTCTCCCCCTCCCTCTGTCCCTCCCTCTCTTCCTCCCTCCCTGCCTCCCTCCCCCCTCTCCCTTCCTTCCTCTCTCTCGCTCTCACACATACACACACACCGATGCACAGACATAGATACAGACAAAGACACACGCACACACACACATGCACACAGAGTAACACATTTGTGCTTCACATCCTTGAGTTTAAGGCTGAACTTTATCTTTACAAACGGAAAGCTTAGGCAAGATTTTAATTCTTTAGATACCCATGAAATGGGGAAAATGCTAATAATTCCACGTGCAGTATTGTTCTGAGAACCCAATTTGTTCATGCTTATTGAGGGGTTAATCACACTGCCTGGGTCACTTTATGTTCTCAGTAAACAGCTGCCGTGGTGGCTGGGTGATGGTCACTGTCTTGGGGTGGTACTGATGTATTGTTGAGGCGACTTCCTCTTCACCATTCATTTTCCAAAGAACATTGCAGCATCATTATAGCCTTGTCTACCTCCCCTCCAGTCTGCAGACCATTTCCTTTGGTGGAGGAGATGAAGGCGCAGATGAAAGCCAGGAACACCTGCTTCCCTGTCATCCTCAGTTACGTCATCACACAAAGCTGGCTCTATCACTTCCTGGGTCGTTTTCTTTTGAACATACCTTTAAGAAATTTTTATTTTTAACCATTCCCTCAAGCTGTGGTCACTTTCCTTATAACTTTATCTCTATTTTTTAATAACAGCCTTGTTTTCATATATTACAACTGCAACTTCATTCTCTATATATTTTCTTACGTAATCTGACTTAATCACAGATTTGATGTTACAACCAGAATGCAATTGCTTATAATAGTATTGATTTTTTGAATCCCATTGTCTTTTTAGTTTAGTTCTTTTTTAATTCATTTTATGTACCAAACACAGTTCCCCTTCCCTCCCCTTTTCCCCCTCCCCCATCTACTCCCAACCTATTCCCATCCACTTCTCAGAAAGGGTAATGCCTCCCCTTGGAAGTCAGAAAGCCTTGCACAATCAGTTGAGGCGTGACCAAGTACCCTCCTGCCCCCCACATCAAGGCTGAACATGGCATCCCACCATAAGAAACGGGCTTCACAAAGCCATGCATTAGGGATAGATCCTCTTTCCACTGCTAGGGGTCCCACAAACAAACCAGGCTACAAAACTGTTGTCCACATACAGAGGAGCTGGTTTAGTCCCATGAAGGCTCCCCAGTTGTTGGTGTACAGTCTGTGAGGACACAGAAACAGTTTGGATCAATTGTCTGTTGGGTTTCCCCATTATGATCTTGACCCCCATCATATAATCCCTCCTCCCTCTCTTCCTGTATCTCCGCCTGGTGCTTGGATATGGATCTCTGCATCTTAATCTAGCTCAGGCTGGCTTCAAACTCAGGATCCTCCCACCTCAGCCACTGTAATGCAGGGGTCATGGACATATACCCCTTGCTTGATTTACATTGCCTTGTTAGAAGAATCCATAGACTCAAATCCATTTCTTCCAGCTTTTTATTATATTTGAATGTTTTCTTACTAACTACATCTTTTGTGTCCCCCAGCATCTGCTTTCTTAGTATAAACCCTAACAACGTGTGGTTATTGGCTCACATTGCTCTCTAGGGCAGGAGTTGGTTGACTGTAATCTTTAGGCAGACATGTTTGATGATTGTTTTGTAAATAAAGTTTTACTGGGACACAAAAACATTCATCTGTTGACATGTGTCTATGGCTGGTTTTGAGGAATAGCTGACATAGAGGCAAGGGCCATTCAGCTCACAAGTATCAAGTATTTGCTATCCTCTGACACTGTACAGAAGAAAATACCATCTCTGCTGCAAGGGCTTCCTTGAAATACAAATTAAACCACAGACAGCAGTTTTCCTAAAAGATTTCTTAATTGGAAAAGATCAGACTCCCTGTTTTAAAAGAACAAAACTTGGCCAGGTGTTGGTGGCGCACTCCTTTAATCCCCCAGAAATTGGGAGGTAGAGGCAGGTGGATCTCTGTGAGTTCGAGGGTAGCCTGGTCTGCAGAGCGAGTTACAGGACAACCTCCAAAATAATACAGAGAAACCCTTTCTCAAAAAAAAACAAAAAAGAGAAAAGAACAAAACTTGTAGTGTGTCTCCATATAAAAATCTCAGATCCATGTCTCCATATAATATCACTGATGGATCCTGCCATTCAATGGCTTTTCTTCAGAAATTATTATTATTTTTAAAGTATCAACATGCAATGGTTTATCACTGTTATTGTTAATAAATTGAGTAAATATTTTTCTTTTTATTTACTCCATGAGTCTTTTACATTATGTATCTTGAGTCCGTTCATTCTCCCATCCCTTCACATCCACCCTTCACTCCTGCACCCCCCCATAAAACAAAATTAAGAGACAAAAAGGAAAATATAAAAAAGGAAAAAACTTAAAAATCTTGCCACAGAAGCTGCAGTGTGACACAGTGAGTCAGGAGTAAACCCTTTTGTCCATACATCTTTACTTGCAAGTGTTCATTGCAAGGAGTTGGTGGTCTGGTTCGAGGTCCCTGGTTTCTCGTACACCATTGATGCTGGGTCCTCCCTGGGACTCCTCCTGGATATCCTGTTGTTACCCTGTGTTGTGGAGACCCTGCAGCTTTGGGTCAGTGGGTCAGGTCCCTTCACGTGCTCCAGTAGATCACTGATGGGGTGGATGTTGGAGTGGGTCAAGTCCTAACCCTGGATTAGCATCCTCTGTCTGGCTCCCAAGCTTGCTGGTCTGTACCACTACTGTGATATTATTTTCTGTCTTATTCTATCTTTTGTGCCAATGCTTTCACTGCATATCCCAGTTTATGAATTTCTGTATAGCCACGGTTCTTTAAATGACTTCTATATGGGCTTATCTTTTTAAATCCACAGGCTGGGGAGATAACTCAGGCATAAAAGTGCTTGGCACAAAGTGTTAGGACTTCAATTTGATCTCCAGAAGCCATGTAAACAACAGCAAACAGGCAACATCATCTGTATTTGTAAGACTTGTGCTGGGGAGGCAGAGACTGGAGGATCTTTGCCCAGCCAACCAAGCGCCTTTGATGAGCTCTAGGTCAGAGAGACACTGGTATCCAAAAAAGGTGGATGGTGTCAGAGGAACAACACTTGAGGTTGGTCACTGGCTTCCATGTGCATGTACACACCCTCGCACCCCCTAACACACACACACACACACACACACACACACACACACACACACACACACACACGTTAAAAAATACATGCAGA
Source organism: Mesocricetus auratus (assembly GCF_017639785.1). NCBI lineage: Eukaryota > Metazoa > Chordata > Mammalia > Rodentia > Cricetidae > Mesocricetus > Mesocricetus auratus. The sequence continues at coordinate 4,854,671 of NW_024429187.1, read as the reverse complement.
GTCAAGCAGGAGGCAAAAACTTTTGACCACTGACTTGTAGACTTATTTTGCTCTGTCTGCTGTTGAGTGTTGGACCTCGCCCCTTCTCTGATCTGGCCACTGCATGTGGGGCAGGGCGGTATGGGGAAGAGACGAAGCAGGACGTTTCTCGTTCCAGGCAGTCTCTGAATACAGGCTGTCAGATGGAGAAGGACCATATAGCCAAGAGGGCAGCAGTTATTGCTCCCTTAGAAGAAAGAATTCACTCTTTGCTTGTGGATGGCAGCCTAAAGGCATGATAAGCAGATAGCAGTCAGTCACTCCAGGGCGGAGCAATATGCACAGGAGGATGAACTGGAGGGACTATGCACACATAAGGCTGGGTGTGGCATTTTCTGATTGAATATTTATCACTGCCCTAAGAAAGTCTCCAAGATGGTGGCCCCAGAAGTTCCCTGGCCTGGTTTCTTCTCACATCCACAACTTTCTCATTTGCATGCTGCCCATCCCTGTTGCCCTCCGAGTATGCTCCTGCCGGATCCATCATCCTCTGAACCACAGCATTATATAAACAGGCCTCAGCCTTTGTCTCAGAATCCTTTGTCATTCTTGCCTCTTTCTTTCGCCTCTTCTGGCTGTCAGGCACGGATATATATTTCTTTGTGCACCTCTGTTATTTTCTTTAGCCATTAACTCTTCAAATGGAAAGGAAGAAAATATTTTGGCCTAGAAAGAATGAGGAGAGGAGAGGAGTTAATGGATTAATGTAAAAACTAGTCACTCTCTATTCCAACAATAGGTCATTCAGAGTATGCATTGAGAGAATCATTAAAATCATCAACAGGTCATTAGTGCTGACTTTGAACCAGTTCATGAGACTCTCATTATTAATAGCTTCAAGGGCTTTGAAAATTGTTTCAGAATGCCTGCACTTTAGTGGTCAGGAATAAAATATGGCACAAGATTACCAGGCTGGGGTGATTTTGAGGATGCCATAGACCTTCAGACTGTTAGTGGTCCCTCCCATCACGGCGAGACGAATGTGGGAGAGGGGCATGCTTTGGGTTTGCTCGTAAAGCATCTCTGGGTACCACAGTCAGAGCAAGAGACACAGAGGAGGGAGGACGGGTCGGGCCTGCTGAGCCAGACAACGTGGTCCTTTTCAAAATGGTGGAAATCAGAGGCTGCCACCCTTTGAAGATCGTGTCAGCAAACATCTTGGGTCTCTGACAGCTGGCCTACTTTCTGTTGTAGTTCTTTCATGACATAACAGCTCTCATTTGTTAGAGCCTCTTCCAAGTCCTAAATGACTCCCCAGTTTCTTGATGTTCTCCTTGCTCTGTCCTGCTCTATATAACAGACTTTGTGGCAACCAGTCCTGGGTCAGGCTTCTACAGGAGGCCTTGGGCTTAGCCAGAGGCCTGGAGGTGCTAGGAGCTGGCCTCAAGGTGGAGGCAGGAAAAGTGGAAGTGAGTCCCTGAGTCAAAGGTGGCCCTTCTGGTTTTTTTAAACCCTTCTTAGTGTAGGGGCAGGGCTTGCTTCAAGGAAGCACCTGAGGATGTCTTGCATTCACCCTTCACTTGCTACAGCACAGACTTCCTTTGTCCTTTGACACATCTGGGGACAGTCAACATGTTCACCATTTCCTTTCAGGATTACAGTCTTAGGAAGGTTTGCTCCATGTTTTTGACTGAGAAGAAGGTGGGAAACGGAACACCACTTTCGACCACAGCATGCCAATTGTGTAACTGTAAAAATGGAGGAAAACGTGGTCTGATGCTAAGTGAGGGCATAAGTTTGACTCAGAAACGAAAGTTAAAAAGAGCACCATGCTAGGTCTCTGGCCATTCAGGAGGGAGGCTGAGGCAGGGGGATCACAAGTTCAAGGCCTGCCTGGGTAACTTTGTAAGACTGTCTCAAACTTGAAATTTTGATGTTTCAAAGGGCTGGAGATTCAGCTTTGTGATAATGTACTTGCCTATCATGTGTGTAGCCCTAAGTTCAATATCGAACACCCAAACCACAAAACTAAAGTAAACTAAACTAAGTAAGTCCTGCTTACTCTGGAGGACTGTGAAAAGTTGCTATGGTATGAGAGATAGAGGAATGTGGACAGAGGGACAGCTCTCTCTCCCATTCCTCATGTGCTGTCTTCATTGTCAGGCTGAGCACTGCAGCTTACATCAGCAATGCCCTCCTCGTGTGGCTGGAACTGGTCAGAGGAGAGCCTGACTACGGAGAGCAGCCAGGAGAACATGGCTGTGTGTCTGCCCCCTTAGTTCCCCACAAGTCTACTGTGCTGTGGGTGGGGATGTCTCACTTCGCCTACCAGCAGTTGCAGTGCCTCTGGGGTAATCCCTCTCTCAGATCCTGTTCCTTAAGCTCCCTCATCTTTCCTCCTTTGGGGTAGCATGGTAGGCAATGGGGGTCAATATGATAGGCTGCAGAGTTTCCATGGATGGCTGGATGTCTTTATGAGTGTGTTTCCAGGAGGTTTGAGTGATGAACATGAGTCCCTGAGGTCCCACACTGGATAAAAAGGGGAAACAGAGCTGAGCAGGTGTGGTCATCTCTCTCTGCTTCTTGACTGTGGCTACAGTGTGACCGGCCACCTCACCCTCCGGCTGTGAGGAACCGTGTCCCCTTAAACCATGTTCTAAAAGTAGAGCTTCCTCACTTACCTGTCCTTTGTCAGGTATTTGGTCATAGCAATACAGGAGCCATGGTGATAATAGCTCTGACTTTAGCTTGTCTTGGTGGTTCATTCCTCCCTGTTGGCTTCACCCTAATGTTTATGTCTCTACGTTAAGCTCTCAATTTCTCCATTTGTAGGTGCCATTTGTTTCTGATGACTGATATGATTCTAGGTATCTCTTCTAGTATGTGATGGACCTACTGTTCTCCACCCTTTTGCATACAGGGTACAGAGGATACTTTAGATCTTTCGAAGCACCAGCATTCAGTGGCACAGGTTGATTCCCCCGTTGGCACTGTTCGTTGAGAGTGAACACGACAGGGCAAGGTTCTGCTACTCATAGGTTATGAGTTGGATGTTTATTCTATCCAATGCTGAGAAAGAGTTCTTTCCAAGCCTTCCCGAAAGAGAATGACCATTGTCATAGCTGGAAAGTAGTTTTCTTCTCCTGGTCCCCAGAGTAGATAAGGTGAATTGTCCCGGAAACAGTGTGGTACATTTGTTCACTGATAGCATCCCACTGGAGTGAGGGGAGGTTGGCCTCAACTTTATTCTTCATGACTCCTTTTACCTTGGAGCAGCTGAGGTTTTTGTAGTCAGCAGCCTTCAGTCTTCAGGGCAGCTCTTGACCCCTTCACCTACATTCCTCCCAAGAGGGCTGGGTTATTGGAATCAAGACTAGTGCGTCTCAGACATTCATTCCATCTCCTTGAACAATCTAACTCATCTTTAGTATATTTCTCCAAACTCCATTGGACTTTCTGTCTCGCAACCTTTTCTTTAAAGAAAACATGTAACAAACTCAGGCAAATGCCCTGTAGAGGTCACTTACAGGCCATGTCCCTGGCTGATGTCTGATGTGTTTTACTTTAGGTAGTAGAGAACTTAAGTGACTTTTAAAAGTACCTCAGCCTGGTATAGACCTATAGTGCCAGCCTCTTTGGAAGCTGGTGCAAGGAGTTGGGGATGTGTTGAGCAACATAGCAAGACCCTGACTAAAAAAATACAGTGCTTCCCCAAAAAAGTGTTAGCTCATTGCAGTACCATGCTGGATTCTCTGATTTTGGGGCACTAATTCCATTCTTATCCCTAATACATACACTATGAACATGCCCATGGCAATGTCTTTCAAGTTAAATCTAAATACTGATATTTCTTTAAAAAAAGTTTTCTTTCTATGTATAGTGTTTCTCAATTTTAAAGTCTGAGGTATTTTGGGGGTTGCTTAGGCTTAGATAAATGTACTTATGCCCCAGATTTAGAAGCTATTAGAATTGGCATATATATATGTACATATATATATATATATATTGCCCTCCACATAAAAATGACATTTTTTTCTTCTTCGAAGATAATCCTCTAGTTCAAGATTGTTGTGTGGAAACACTGTTAGTGAATGTGTGCTTGAGATCCAAATTGTTGGGCTAGAGCGAAATGGGCCTCTTGGTGATTTGGGGGTTCAGAATTTGGGCACAACAGATAAGTGTTTTGGCCTAATATGGGTCACTTTCCCGTCCTCTGCGGAGAGATGGGGGTTGGACACCTTATTTGACAGTCCTATGTAGATTTTACCCACCAAGGAAGAGTTGTGTCCGTAAGTACCCATGGACACCCACAGGACCTGTGAGGCCTGGAGGACAAAGCCAACAGATGCCCCTTTCAGCATCTGTCTTCAGTCTTCTGTTTATCCCTCTTCCAGGTCATTAACTAAGATGCTAAGTAAAACAGGGCTTACCATGGCTGCCACAGGCTTCACAGCAGGCATTCCTCTGCCTCCATACATTAGCAGTGATGACTGGCATTTGCCTTCCATCAACTTTTAGCCTCTGTGACGGCCTTCACACTCCTGCCAGTTTGCATCTCATGTAAAGGGTAGAATTTCATAAGCCATGGTGTCAGTTTCTTTCTTTCTCTCTTTCTTTCTTTCTCTCTCTCTTTCTTTCTTTCTTTCTTTCTTAATTGTCAGAATGTAATATTCCGTTGGCTCTGTGCTCCTTGTTTCTAATCTTGTAATCCTAACCCAGATAACAACTCTGGTTGGAAGACTGCCATGTGGCCCAAACCTCATTTTTTTTTCTTCTAGACAACTCCCCCGTGTCAGTGAGGGCCTCCACTAGGACAAGCAGGGGCACCCTGCTACCCACCATTCTGGCTAATGAACTGGAGATGCAATTTCTGTGGTAAATGACCTGCTGAAGTACTTTAGTGCTCTCTGAACCATTGAGGAGAGATTGAATTAGACGCTATCTAATTGCATAGCCTGAGCATATTTTAGACCATTCAACTCTAGTGAGCACTGGCAATGGAAATAGTCGATTTTTATGGGGAACTGGCAATGGGCAGGGTACCTTGTTGAATGCTTTGCCTTCCCATGTCTCTTGATTTTTTTTCACCATAACCTTAAAAACCATACAAAGTAAGTCTAATTATTGTTCTCAATTTTGTAGCAGAACCTAAAGCTTGGAGTCAAATGTAAACTGGCCAGATTTACACAGTTAAAATCTGTACATATTTCATATGCGTTAGCCTCTATTATACATGATTTCTCTATGTCAGCAATCCCTGTGAAATGACACCCATTTTCTACAGTGTAAGCTCTGTTCTGCTTGCTCTTGAGACTACTGTCCACTTACCCAGCTACCCACAGGCTCCTGAGTATATGTACAAGATACGTATTGAGTGTTTATGCTGGGCTGGGCACTATTACAAACATACAGGGTGGACACCTAACTGGCTAGGCCTGGTGCCTTCCCTGCTGGGGAAGATCTGGCACTTTGGTAGGGAAGATAAGATGTACGTGGAAATGCTCATTTAATTAAACCCCACTTGCACCGTTACTAGAAAATGGATTGACTTTCAGCCTGTTGGATATTGCTGTGCCACCTGAAATCCCTTGTGTGTCTGAGCTTAGCTGGACATCTGAGATGAGGGTACAGTCCCGTCTGAAACAGCGGCACAGGAGAGACTTAGCTACACAAACGCAAGGCAGACAGGTGTGTAGCGTGTCCCCACCTCTTTCACAAGGCATGGAGGAGGGTGGAAGCATCTCCTTCAGTGGCAAGAGTGTGATGCCAAGTGGCCTTCCGCAAGATGTCTTTCCTCAGTGTATTTTAGCCCACACATTTAAAGAGCCCTTCCCCCCATAATGTTTTGGTGTCATCCTATTCTTTGGGAGTCTCTTACATGTATGAATATAATAAATCTAAGTGATTTTCAAGTTTTTGACTCTTTCCAACAAGTCATCCTCCTCCTCTCATGCCTTCCCACTTTAATGATTACTTAGATATCAAGCTAAATCCCTGAAATTATCCATTGTTGAGGAAAATGGCTCAGAAACATGTACCATAAGGTATTTTCATGATTTTGCACAACTCTGGTACCCTTGAGAGACATGGAGTAGATAAATATGCTAAGATGGAGAGAAGCCACCCCAGGTGTTTTGAACAGGATGTAGTTTAATACCCAGGATTTGAGCTTTGGGAAACCCTTGGAAGTGGAGAAGGAAGAAAAGCCTTATTCTGGAAGTTGGTGAGTGACGGACTACAGCAAAGCCAGTGTGTGTCCCTGGGGATGTACATGAGTCACAGGCAAAGTGATTATCTTTGTCATGGGCACCTGGAACACAGTGGCATCTTTTCCTTCAGTGTCCCTCACTGGTGGAATCCAGTCAATTACCCACTGGAAAGAGCCTCTTAGGAGGAAGTTTCTAGGCTAAGTGAACCTGACTTGCAAATAGATAGCCAGGAGAGGCGAGAGTGGTGATAAAGATTGATGAATGATGCCTTCTGCACTAACAAAGGAAGACTTTGGCCTACGATAAAATGAAGTCCCATTTCTTTTTCTTTTAGTGCTTAAACCTCCTTGGGAAGCCAATGTTCCAAGGACTGATGCTTGGCAGTGAGACCCTAAAAGAACTGGGAAATTGAGTTTTCTGTTGATTCTTCTTTCTCATGTCTCCTTTCTTCTCTCCAACATCTTGGATCTTTAGTTTCCTTTCATGAAGAGAAAGGTATTCGTCCCAGTATTATGACTGAATTCCCATGGGGCTTCTTATCATGGGCCTCTTCAGTGATAAGTTCTTTTAAAAACAATAAGGTTGTATTTCTTATTTGAAGCTCTTACAATATATTTTGACTACATTCAACCCCAACTCTTCCCTCAATGTCTCCCGGACCCATTCCCCATCTCCTTATTCCCTCTCAACTTCATGTCCCCCCCTTTTTTTAATAAAAAAGGACACCAAATCCAATTTCTCCTGCTAACATACTGAGGAGTATGGGGCATGGTCAAACTATCAGGGGCCATACCCTTAAAAGGAAGCAGATTCCCCCTCTCCAGAAACTGTCAATAGTTCCTCAACCCCTGGACACTGTCTTCTTTCATTAACAAATCAGATGAGTAAGTTTAAGTTGACAGGCTGTCTTCCATGACACCTGAAAGCTCTGTCTTATTTTTAGAGTTGATGTTAAACCTGTAAAATATGAACAAATGAAAAAATTCCATGTGGGGTCTTCCTGGAATTTTTATGTCAGATATGGCCATCGCTTCCAAATGTTGGGATCATTCCTTCCAAATGTTGGGATCATTCAGAAGTGTCTATTAAGGAATGATGGTTTAGAAAAAGTAATTTTTAGAAAACTCGTAAGACAAACAAGTGTTTCAATTTATGTAGGTGTTTCTTAGAATAGAATCCCAAAGGAATAGGAGTTTTAAAGGCTTTTATTCACATTATTGTCTTCCTACATGAACTATATCTGGTAACTCCTAGTCCCACAAACTCTAAACTAGATTTAAAAGGCCACTGAATGGCAAAATTTGATCCTCTGTATTTTGATCCAGAAGATGAGGGACAACAAAAGCCAGGTCTATGTTCATGTTTAAGGGAAGGCTTGGCCTTACATGTGATGGTATATTGAAATCAGTTAGAGAAATTTAGAAGCTCTTCTGAGATTGACGTGTGGATGAAAAACCAGCTTAGTTCCATCTTGGCAGTTTCTCGAAGCAGAGAGATAGAAATCCCAGGCTGGTGCTACAGCTCTGTATTCCTTGAAAACAAGACAGGTAGCAAGCAAGGGGAACACGTCAAGGTGGGCTAGTTGGACTGTCCTGGGTAGAGAGGGAGGTTGAGAAAGCCCAGAGAAGGCAATTTTCAAGCTAATTGGTAGAGAAAGGGACCCCTGAGAGGGAGAAATAGAGAAGTCCTTCCCCAGTGTTGTCCTTGACAAACACATTTATTTTAGACTCACATTTAAAGGGGGGGCTCCAAATTCACTAGAAACCTGTTATGAGTTATTTACAAGATTTTAGGGGAGAACGCAAATAATCAGACTTTTGTATTTCCTTTACCCTATTCAATGTCATGTGCAGAGCTTGAAATACATGGAAAGGACAGAGAACAGGGTGGGCATGAATGATGCTGGCGGTTAGATGGACGACCAGCCACCACGACTTCTAGGAACTGTGTGGGATATTTTACTTGGCTTATGCAGATTTCAGGATATCAGACTCCTATTAATGCATAAATGCACGGCATCAGTTACCAAATTCACCCGAATAAGATTTATTTAAAAGTATTTATTTGTCGTGTGTGTTGGGGAACTATATGCACGCATGTCATGGTGCCTCTGTGGAGGACAATGTGCATGGGTTGGCTCATTCCTTTTACCATGTGGGACCTGGGGACTCCTTTATCTTCTAAGCCATCTTACCAGCCCCATGTCCAGCTTTTATGTGGGTGCTGGGGATCCAAAGAGAGGTCCTCATGCGTGTGCAGCCAGCGCTGTACGGACTGAAACGTCTCTCCAGCTTCTGACGAGAGATTTAGTGACGGCTGGTTTCCACACGCTTTCTGGAAATTCCAGGAGACTCTACTGTTTCCCTTAGACAGCTCAGGAAACTGAGGTGTGGAGATGTGAAGAGCTTGTCATTTTAAAAGTGCACAGAAGGAGAAAAGGGCAGAGCAGACACTGACGGCTAGACCCTGGCGAGCGTCTGACACCAAGGCCAACGCGTGTGTCTCACTGCTTCTCTGCGTGGCTCCAGCTCCCAGGGACCTCAGTTCTACACTGCCAACTGACCACTGTGATGTCTTTATTTGGGAAAGTCAACCCAGCAGGTCCAAAATTCCCGGTGAGGTGACCTAATTTATTAAAGGATAGTGGAGAAAAAAAAACTAGGAAAAAAATCCCTTCTGATATTTTCCTAGCATGGGGAATAATGAAAAAGCAGAGAGATGCATCTTTGGATATTTCAAAAGTGTCACGTGGAATGACATACCTTGGCAAATGTTATTCATTATAAGCTGGTTCTGAACATAATAATTTCATTCATTTTCTACAAATAACCTAGCTTCTGTGCCTTGGGGTAAGCAGCCCTTCTTAAACTTGCTTCCTTAAGCGCTGTTTGGATGGCCAATACTTTAAAATCTAAAGGCAGGACTGGCTCAGAAATAGTCCTGTACTTACCTTGATCCTCATCTCTGTTTTCTTCTGAGCTGCTCAGTTGACTTGGGCTTTATGGTCACTTTCAACTTTCTGGTTCTCTCAGTAAACTCACTGTAACTTAAGTGTCCCTTATCTTTTCTCTTAAATACTGCAACACGCGACCACACAGCCAGCCCACACTGAGGCCTTTAGATTGCCATTGAGTGGCTAGCTGGCACCTTACCACCTCAGAACGGAGTGTTTTCCTAGGGGCAGTAAACCCACATGTGGGGGAGGGAGGGGGTGTTTGCTGGGATGCTGTTGAAGCACGACATCAAGTTTTATTGGTGGGCATCGGTTGAGAGCCTTCTCATAATGGAGTGTGGGCAGAGGGCCACTGTGTGTGTGGACTGGTGGCGTGCCTCTGGAGGAGGGCCAAGGGGGCCCAAGAGGCACTGAGAGCACCAAGAGGCTGCAAAATGAGGATGGAGTCCGTGTGCCCGCTTTCTTCGTATCATAGGAGACACACCCCTCCCCTTTCCTTTCATCCTCTTCCTGCATTCTCTGCACACTCTTTTCCCCATCCTTGCTTGGGATGCTTCTATTTCTTTGTCAAGGTTCCCACCTACAAGAAGCCTTGGTAGAACATCTAACAAGGTCTTTCTTGGCTCGCCCTCCCTCCCTCCTCACCCCCCCTCGTTTTCCTCCTTGTTCCCTTTCATTCTCCTCCTTCCCTTTCTTCCCTTTTGGTTTATTTGTTTTTCAGACAGAGTTTCACACCGTAGCACGGACTGGCCTTGAACTCATGGCCATCCTGTCTGGGGCTCCAGTGTGCTGGGATTATGGGTGTGAGCCACCACCCTCGATGCTTTCTTGGCTTCCCTGTGCCAGGTGTTGCTACTTTTTGTGTGTGCTCCCGAGCGTCCTTTTGTCTCATGTTATGAATATTTGTCCCAGAATGCACTGGTACCCCATTGTTCTCTGTGCCATCCTGACATGCCGTAAAGGTTTGGCAGATGTTTGTCAAATAGCAGGTGTGGTGGCTTGAAAGACAATGGCCCCCAGAGGCTCATATGTTTGAATACTTGGTCCCCAGTTGGTGGAGCTGGTTTAGGAGGGTTAGAAGGTGTGGCCTTACTGGAGGAGATGTGTCATGGAGGGGGAGGGGGTCTTAGCAGGTTTCAAGAGTCCCTGACATTCCCAGTTAGCTCTCTCTGCCTCCTGATGTGGATCAAGATGTGAGCTCTCAGCTACTACTCCAGCAGCCTGTCTGCTGCCGTGCTCCCAGCCGTGGTGCTCATGCACTCCTACCCTCTAATTTGGGGCTCACAATTCCAGAGGGAGCCACAAATCAAATGCTTTTTTTCGTAGTTTGCCCTGGCATGGTGTTTTGTAACAGGGATCGGCAAGCAGCTAAGCCAACAGGTGAATCTGCTCTTCCGTCCCCGGCTCTTTTCATACTTACGCCAAGGTTCTTTCGTTCTGCCTTGTTTTTGTCTGGAACAACTTGCTGAGAATAATCCACGGAACACGTTTTTACATCCTGGAATGGAAGTCAAAGGACTATGGGAAGGCTCTCTTTCCAAATGAGAAGCTGAGTCTCTGTCTCCCAGGGCCAGTCTCAGTTAGGCAAACAAGGTAATTTGTTTATGATTTCAAACCTAACAAGCTTACTGATTTAAAGTGAAAGCTAACTTAATATTCTTTATTGCCTCTTGGAATCTGATCTTGGCAAGATTAAGATAAAAAGTATTGTGAAGTAAGATGATTCTTGTGGAATCTCTGACTCAGATGGAATCACGAAGGATCTAATTGTAAGAAGCGGCCCCTTGACTTTCATCTTGGGTCTGTGCATAGGATCTTCAGTTAGGGGCCTAAGTTCTCTGTCCTTTGCTAAGATGCTCTATAATAATCCTACTGTCTGGAAACCTCTGGGGCTGGTGAAGGACTACTTCCAGTTTATGAGCATTCCTCAAATATAGTGATTAGAGGACACATGCCGATTCTGGTGTGTGTGTGTGTGTGTGTGTGTGTGTGTGTGTGTGTATGTGTGTGTGTGTGTGTGTGTGTAGGTCTGGGGAAGACAACGGTTTCCTACACACCTTGTCCTCCTGAGATGATGCTCTTTACTGAGGCGTGGCTGGTGATCAGCAAGTCTCAAGTATCCTCCTGTTTTCCACCTCTGGCTTTAAGAAGTGGGGTTGCGCCGGGCGGTGGTGGCGCACGCCTTTAATCCCAGCACTTGGGAGGCAGAGGCAGGCGGATCTCTGTGAGTTTGAGGCCAGGCTGGACCGACAGCCTCCAAAACAGCGAAGCCATGTCTCGTAAAACAAAACAAAACAAAAAAACAAACAAACAAACAAACAAAAAGAAGTGGGGTTGCGGGCACGTGTGCAGCCATGCCCAGGTTTTTAACGTGTGTTCTGGGAGCTGAAGTTAGGTCCTTCTGTTTCACAGTAAAGACTCTTACCCACTGAGCCCTTTCTCTGTGTCCTTGCATTTTAACAAACAGATTTTCTAGTTGCTCAGTGATTGGAAATAGCCACTGAATGAATTTTCTTTCTTCTTCTGTGCTAACAGGCCAATCTTGCTTGATAGGTATACCAAGGCCACGTAGAGATGCCAGGCACACAGTTGAAAGATTCAGATGAATTGCTTGGGGTGTATTGCCAACACTGTGGCTGTAACTGGGGGCATTTCTATGGCTTTGCTGTCCCATATAGTCACCACTGATCAGAGATGGCTATTTTACATGTAAGTGTATTAGAATTGATGAAATACAAATGAAATGAAATAATAAAAAGTCTGAGTCTAAGTCATGAAACCACACCTCAGTGCTCAGTGGCCACGAGTGGCAGCCGTGCTGGGCACAGCAGACGAAGCTCCCACCCGTGCTGAAAGTCTTGTTGGACTTTCTGTGAGTGATCACTGGAAGCCTACACGTTGCATCTTTGACAAAGATGCCTAACTTTCCCAGAATGGCCAGAAGCAGCCCCCGGGAGGTGCAGCTTAAAATAGAGGAGAAGATCAGCAGAGAACTGTGGTCCGCCTGTGGCCAGGAGTGGGTGATACCCATGGGTACAACTAGCAGGCTTGAAACTCAGTGGAGAGGGAGGACATGCAGTGGCTTGGTCTCAACTTAGAATTTAATGAAGCACCGTGCTACAAACAAATGCCAGGAACTGTGCAGATGACATTGCCCTCCATTATCCTGTATGACAGTGAGGTGTAGTTCTTGAAATAATGTTTTTATGTATTTGAAAAGTTCATACATTTATACAGTGTATTTCGTGCACACACATCCTCTCCCACCTCCCTTCAGAGTCCACTAGCGGACTAGAAACCATTCCATGCCCTTCATAACTTTGTGTTGTCTTTTATATCTAAATTGTTATCAAGAAACCCAGGAGATCAGCCAATGCTTTGATACATGGATGGATGTGGCCATCCCCTGGGGCATGGACAGCTATCTTAGAAGGGTGAGATGCAGAGCCATCAAGTAACATGGGAAAGGTCACACAGGGACTTTGGCTTTTAATTCAAGTGGTTTTCTGACTTTAACAGGGGAAGGGCATGGGGCAGGTGGGCACGGCACGCTAGTTCTAAGTTGGTCCGTTTCTGTAGACTCTGGCTGGTGTTCAGCTACTTGCTTAGGACCTGTCGTCAACAGGGTGGCTTTATGAAAGGGATGAGTACCAAGAACCAGAGGTGTAAATGTGAGAGTGACGGCTGCTTGCTGTGTATCAAGTAATTTCCTAAGCATTTTAACTCCGATAACTCACCTCATTCTCACGACTGACCTGTGAATGAAATAGACCTATCTTTGAGGTTTGTTTGAGACAGGGTCTCACTTAGCAACCCAGGCTTCGAAGCTCTGGTTGACTTTGAATGCCACATCCTCCTCCTTCAGAACCCTGAGTGCTGGAATTACAGGTATACACCGTGGCATCTTGTCTGCTAGTCTAGCTTATGAGAACCATATTTGGAGAGGGAAATTCCCTAAGTTCGCACAGTTACACAGACTGGTCCCTGAGATGTTTATCTCAGCTGGCCCAGGATCAGGGTGGGTGATGCAGATATGTGAGGTCACTGAGTGTTATCCCACAGGGCACAGGGGAACATGTGTCAACTCCATTGCATCTATATTCACTGCAAACCGCAGCAACACCTTCGATAAAAGCCTAGAAAAAGAAAACTCACTTGTAAGTGGCATACTGTAGACTAGCAGAGAGTTTGCAAGCATTGGATTTTGAGATGGGGAACTAGAGGCTAAAGAGGTAGAATGAGTCACTCTGTTCCCTTCAGATGACAGCTGGAGCAACTTATTACCTTTCCTGGCATCCAGTGGTGCAGCTGAAGCCCCTCTTTGTAGCTGCTGCTTGAAGGGGACACCATTTAGAAACTTCTGGAGGGTCTCCTGTAAGAATTTGCAGCACATGGGCACTGTCATTCACTCCATCCATTCTGTGGGTCCACTGGGCTGATTGCTGGGGTTGATACAGAGAAGGTGTTGGGGCTTTGAGAATAGCCTTGGGATTAGGCTTTGTTCCTGTTTGTTTGTGACAGGGACTCACACTAAAGGCCCAGCTGGCCTACAGTTTACCATGTAGCCCAGGATTACCTCAACCTCAACTGAAACCCTCCCAACTCATCAGCCTCCGGAATGCTGGGCTTACCGTGTGAGCCGCCACGCATGGCCTATGGCTCTATCTTCAATGCTAATGTTACCCTATGCTTGCATAAGCATTTTTATTTCAGCCAAGAAAAGCAAGTGTGGTAAAGGTGACTCAAGTCAGTAAAGACACGAGAGGCTTCTCCATCCATGCTGCATGTCTTTTCCACGTGGGGACAGAGTTTTCCAGGGCCACTGTAGTCTGTGCTCAGATGGGGAGCTTTCTTTGCTTTCTGTGACAAGTGAGGTGAGGTATGTCCGGCCCACTGGGGTACAAAGCTCCAAGCCTGGCCAGAATGATCAGGAGCCTGTCTGCTCGTCCCCTCTTTTGTACAGAGACCAAGAGTGGCCATTGGAGTTTGTAATGCACACCTCTGCTTCCCCAACCCTTCTGCCTCTTGTGTATGTGAGTGAGAAGTGTGTGTATGTGCATGCGAGTGTGTGTGCACATATGTGTGTGTGGTGGCCAGTGGATCACTCCCCACCTTGGGTTTTGAGACAGCACCTTCCATGGAATATGGAGGTCATCTAACTGGCTAGTGTGGCTGTCTCCACTCTGTAATCCTATTTTGGGGGTTATAGATACATGCCACCTTGCTTGCATTTTGGGTGGGTACTTGAGATGCAAACTTGGGTCCTTATGCTTGTGTGACAGTGATGTTTGATGGGACCATCTCTCCAGGCCCTCCTTTGACCTCTTGTTTCTCCAGGTTGGGAGGTAACAGGAGCTGACACTGTAGTTCAGCATTTACACAAATGGCGACGTCTTTCCAAGCAAATTTGTGAAGGCTCACTTCTGCTTCACATGCGGGGTTACCCATATCCCAGAGTGCATAGCGAATGGACTGGATGTGGTGGTACATGCCTGGAATCTTAGCACTCTAGAATCTGTGGCAGGTGGGTCTGGAGTTCAAGACCAGCTAGAGCTATATAGGCCATCCTGGGCTGTGCAATGAGACCCTGTCTCTAACAAATAGACCGACAAGCAGACCGGTGGACATCAGCTCCCTCATAGGTTATGCATAGAGATTAACAGCTTGGAGAAGAAGGGACCCTCCAGAAAGGCAGAAGATGGCGTTTTGATTTAATACCCAAGGTGAGCAGAAGCCACGGACAACTGTTCAAAGCATACTAAACACTGATAGAAACTGCATGAAGGCTGGAGGCTGACTGCTGTTTCCCAGGTTGTAAGATCAGATCCCGAAAGTCAGAACGCAGCAACTCTAAATCCTCAGACCGCGCTCCTGTCCTGCATGGACTTGGACTATTGCAGAGGTTGCTCAGAGTTCAGACAGACCCAGGCCACTTCCTTCCTCAGTACCCAGAGAACAGAGCTCTGTACGGGGAGCGGCAGGGGTATTTCTCATAGACCCAACATGCTCAATGTGGCTTTCCGACAGTCATAGTAAATTTGAAGCTCTGATGGGAATATTAATTCCTTATACTGTTGTTCGTGCAGTGGTTTCCTCTAACGCTAAACACTTGAAAAGTGAGCTCTTTGCCCCTCACTTCATGTGTCCGCATTTCTTCTGTTCTTCTCTAACCTCGGCCTGCCTCCTCTTTAGCTTTGCTCTCCAGCCCGTTTCTCTGAGTGGTGACAGACCTCTCTTGGTTATCACTCACGGCGTGCAGTTGACAAAGGGTGCCCACAGTGAGTGCCAGCCTTCCGCAGAGCCGCGCTCAGAACCGCCGCAGCATCGCCACCTCCGTCTTAACAAACACCCAGCGCTTCCAGGTTGGCTGGTACTGATGAGCTGACCACCGCCAAGTGGGCAGTGGGCCGCAGAAGACTGTGTTAATTCCTGCTCATCATCTCTCCTTCATCTTTGTCTCCCTGCACTGGCCAGCTTGCTATGCTGATAGCATGGGCACTCAAGTCCACTGCTTTCCAGCTAAAAGCAGTGTTTGTTTTCATGGAACAAATAGGGTGACGAGATGGAAAAAAAAACAGAGGAGGAAATTAGAAGAATGTGATGCAATTGGGTCCTTGCATATCTTCCCAGGGCATCTGTGACTCTGTCCCCTTCTACAATGGACTAGCCCCTGTGACTGACTAGCCACGACTTGCAGGAAATCTCCCCCATTGAACTCTCATTCTGAGGTGCCTGTGTGAATACTAGGGTGGGGGGACAGCCCGAGACCTAGATGGAGATTCATGACAAAAGGGACAGGGAGAAATTGCCTTCCCTCCAAGCTGGAAAGGAAGAAGATGGTACGTCAGTCCACTGCCTGGTGTGTGCAGGAAGCCGAGGAGAACTGTGGGCAGCATAATGAACACTGACACACACTGCATGGGGGTGAAGGAGGCTCATTTTGAACCTAGGCTCATGGCTACTTGTTTCCTCAGGTTCTACCTCTTAACTCCCCACAAGGCTCTGACATCTACCCTTTGGTGGTCTCTCTTGGTGAAACACCTGGAGGGGTCTTTCACTTATGCATTCCTTTATTCAAAAATACTTCTTCTTTTTTAGGCTCATTAGCCTTTTATTTTTCTTATACATTCTGTGCCAAATGTCAGGAATATAAAAGCAAATGGGTATGATTGTGTCCCATAAGGGGCAGATAAGACTTATTATGGAGTTAAATGTCATAGTAGAAGCTTCTAACGGGTCTCATGAAGACACCGAATGACTCGGGGTCAGCTCCAGGAACAAATAAGGACCTTTTGTGCAGTAACAATGCCTAAATAGTGATTCGATGGCTCGATGAGACGGGAAGGGAAGGACATCCCCACCACCCTTCAGCATGAGAGTTAACAGAGGTACAAACAAACATGAAAAATTGGGGAAATCTCCAAGTAAAAAGAAATACAGTTGGAATAAATAGACTCCCAAGGGTGTCTACAAGATGAAAATAAAAATCTACAAAAGATGCAAATTGCAAAGAGTACTTTCTGTCATGCCAAGGGATTAATCTGAATTGTAGACCGAGAACTTCGAGAATCAACCAAGAAAGCTTTAAGCAGAAGAGTGACACAATGAGGTGTATATTTTATTCAAATAAAAATTCCCTTGGACTTGGCATGGTGGTTGATGCCTATAATTCCAGCAGTAAATCCCGGAGTAGTCTGAGTTCCAGACCAGCCTGGACTATAGAACGATACTATCTCAAGTAATAAGCAAACAACATCAGATTTCCTTGAGGGATGTGCAAGAGAAAACCTGCCCTTGGGGAGCACAAAGGAGGGCCGCCAAGACTGTTCAGAGCTGGTGGCAGAGTTCATTCAGAGCCTCCAAGTAACACAACCAGAAGAGACATAAGCCAGAGCCAGCACAGTGACAGAGATGGGGGGAGGAATTAAATGAAGGGATTGATTTTGGGTGAGGCGACTGTGGTTCTGGGAGATACAAACTGTTGCGAGCAAAGCGTAATCATAGCCAGCTCCACTCGCTTTAATAAATTATTATTATTTTAAAATAATTTATTTTTGTTTTATTTTGTGTTAGCGTGCATGCAGTGCTCGTGGCAGCCAGAAGAGGGTGACAGATCTCCAGGACTGGAGTTACAGATGGTTGTCAGCTAGCATGTGGGTGCTGGGAACTGAATCCTGGTCCTCTGGAAGAGCAGTCAGTGCTTTTACCTGCTGAGCCATCTCTCTAAGACCAATGCTTTTTTACAGTTTTTTAATTTTAACAAATTTGTTCAGTCTCCATAGCATAGCAAGCACTGAGACCTTATTAAGATATGGGCTTCCATGCATGCTCTCTAGAAGGAACTGGAGAGTGCTGAAGTGTATATCCTGTGAGTTTTACAAGAGTCTACACTCTCCAATGGAGGACATGCAGTGACTTTACCTATCAACAATGTGCACTGTTTTGGGCATTTTCTAAGACAATCTTGATGCCCTCCCCTTCAGCTCCACCCTGCCTCCATTTCTCTTCAGAAAAGAGCAGGCCTTCAAGAGACAACAGTCAAACTGGACAAAACAAGAAACAATAAGATAAGGCAAAATCCCTCATATGGAGGCTGGACAAGGCAACCCAGTCAGAGGAAGAGTCCCAAGAGTAGACAAAAGAGTAAGAGATACAACCATTCCTGTTGTCAGAAGTCCCACAATAACACCAAGCTAACAGCCATAGCATATGCGCAGAGGACCTGGTGTAGACAAGCTAACAGCCATAGAATATGCACAGAGGACCTGGTGGATCCTTGCAGGTCCTGTGCCTGCTGCTTCTGTCTCTGTGAACTCACACGAGATCTGCTTATGTGACCATGTTCTCCTGGTGTCCTCCATCCCCTCTGACTCCAATAATATTCTTAACCCCTCTTCCACAAGATCCCCCAAGATCCAAGGGGAGGGACCCAATGGAGCCCTCCAATTTAGAAACTTCTCTCTATAATATTTGGCTGCTGGTTTCTGCACATGCTCCTATCTGTTGCCAGAGGAAGCCTGTCTGGTGATGGCTGGACAAGGTACCCATTTATGAGTATAGCAGGATATTATGAATCATTCCATTGATTTTTTGTGGGGGAAGCAGTTGTTTTTGGTTCTCACCTAAGTCTCTGGGCTATTCATCTCTGCTTTCTGACCATTCAGGCAGTGCGGCATGGGCTCCCTCTCAAGTTAAACCAGACATTGGTTGGCCACTCAGTCCCACACGTTCTGGGCCACCATTACCCCAGCACATCTTACAGGCATGGCAGGTTGTAGGTGTTGAGTTTTGTGGCTAGGTTCCTGTCCAGGTTTCTCTTTCTGTGGTAACCTTCCCATGCCAATTCCAACTGTGTCTCCCCACACTCCCCCTCCCATCTGATCCTTCTTGCTCCTGTCCCTGCTAGCTCCTAGCCTACCCACAGAATCTATTCACCCAGAGCCTCCCTGTTTACCTAACCTCACTGGGTCTGTGGATTGTAGTTTGATTATCATTTACTTAACAGCTAATATCCACTTATAAGTGCATACATACCGTATTCGTCTTTTTGGGTCTGGTAATCATCCTTACTGAGGATGATTTTTCTTCCTAGTTCTTCCATTTGCCTGCAAACTTCAGATGTCATTTTTTAAAAACTGCTGAGTAGTACTCCACTGTGTAAATGTACCACATTTTCTTTATCCATTCTTCTGTGGAGGGACATCTAGGTTGTGTCCAGTTTCTGGCTACCATGAATAAAGCAGCTATGAATATAGTTGGGCAAGAGTCCTTGTCGTAAGATGGACATGTGGGTATATGTCCAAGAGCAGTGTATAGCTGGGTCTTCAGGCAGATTGATTCCCAGTATTCTGAGGAACCGCCATGTTGATTTCCATAGAGGCTGTACCAGTTTGCACTCCCACCAGCATTGGAGGAGTCCTTGCTCTATGTCCTTGCCCGCACAGTCTGTCACTTGTAAACAATGATGACTGATGCTTTCAAGTTGGACTCCCTTCCCACCTTTCTGGTACTTTTGTAAATCAGAATGACTGCCATTGGCTTGTCAGCTACTCTCACAGCCCCGTTCCTTACTTGCACATTAATATTTATCACTTGCAGCTATATGTTTGCACCATTGGGTCTTTTCTTCTTCCCCCCACTGAATCTTAACTTGTCTTTGTCGCAATCTCAGAGCAAGTAATCCATCAGCTTCCAGCCTGCTGTTTGATGCAGTGTGTTTCCCATGCATCAGGCATCACCCCGCCTTGCCCATGTATGTGTCTGTGGTCATCCATCCTCTTGCTGTCTCCTCCAACGGACTCTCAAGAGCCTGAAGAGTAAGATTGTAATAACAGAGCTCATTATCACCTACCTTGACATTCCACCTGCTGTCTAGTCATGAGTGCCATGGTACAACTCTCTAGCACTAACCTTAGAGAGAATGACTAACCTTTGGATACTAACAATGGTTCTTGATTTCTATGTAGTAGATATAAGAATACCTTAGCAAAAACAGGGGTCACGTAGGTGGTAGGGCTAATTGTGTCAACCTTGATTGCTCTCACAGCCAATTCTGGGTTCCCAGCTGGACCTTAACACATCAAGTCTACATAAAGTGATATTGCATTCAGCGTGGTCTGCTTAGGCTACAGATTTTGGAGTTCTAATATGTTATCCGTGCTGCTGCTCAAAGTTCAGTGGCATAGACAAGTGTGAGGAAGGCAGGAGCAAGAAGCAAATACATGTATGTCAGTGTTTGGAACTTGCTTTAATGACAGAGTGTGAGCCAGTGGCTGTTTATGCTGACACAGTGTGTAGAGAGAATCCCAGGGACCTTGTCATTCTGCTACTTGTCACCAGGCGCCTCTGAGCTCCACTGATGATTTAAAGTTGCCGATGAGTGCCACACAGAGCACACTTGGGTTGCTCCAGAGGACAAGGGCCACTCTCATGGAGCTCAGATGTGTAGAGAAGGAAGGTGTGATGGGTCAAACACTATGAGTTCAACATAATGGGAGAAGGCTGGGTGAGGACGTTCTACTAACGTGTTAAAAAGCTGAATACTATGTGTGTGTTTAATAAAGAAGCACATTTTGAGATTTTAAAATATTGTACACATTTCCAAGTGAGACTTCATGGTCAATAATAGGCTGAATGTGTTTTTCCTTTTTTAAGAAAAAAAGAGAATTATTTTATTCTGAACTTTATGAAGCAGTGAAAACAGTAAATCAATTGATTCTAGTTTCTTGAATCATTTCTTTCTACACTTCAAAAAGATCCTTATGTGTTATGTATTTAGAAAAGCATACAAACCTTCAATACACAGCTCAATGATTTTTTACATACATACATGCACACACATATATAAACACATACACATGCATATATATACACATATGACTATACACACATGTACAAATGAGTGTACACATGAACATGCACACACATGAGTATACACACACACACACACACACACACACACACACGCATTCCCACCTAACCACATTGATATAAAACAATTCCAATAAACCAGAGTGTAGTTCCTCAGCTCTTTCCAGTAAATGTCACTCCACATTCTGACAGAGCCTCCATTCAGATTTCTGTTGGCCTTAGATAACTTGTGTTTGTCTTGAGCTTCATACAAAGGGAATTTGCTTGGTGTATGCCTGTGATCATCTTTCTTGTTGTTTATGTGACTAATTTATGTGGGAGCTTCTTCGCAAATGGCTTCCCACAGAGAACAATTAGTTTGAAGACAGATAAGTCCCTGGTAGAAATGTAAAGATTGGAGGGGACTTGTCATATACAGCTCCATGTTCACATCTTTGGATTGACAAATGAATTATCTGATAATAAAGGGTGTTGCCTAATTTTCCCAGTTAACTAGTGGGTGAGTGACATGGTGGATGGAGTGCAAGAATTATCCCCATAAGAGTCATGCAGATAGTGTCTGAGTTAGATCCATAAGGTGAATTCTTTGAAATCATAAAGCACTATAATACTGTTCAAGTTAATCCCATTTTGATAACGACATCTTCAGGGTTGTCTAGCTATTGAATGTACTGTCATAATGCTCATTCACACAAGTCAGAAAAATGAAATTCTCACACACACACACACACACACACACACACACACACACACCCCAAGCCCACATGAACTACCTATAATAGGCCACTAACCTTCTGTTGGATATACCAGTCATCCCTATGTTATCAAGTAGGCAGTTGGTTTTCTAAAGCCCTTCACTCCCAGAATTTAAAAGTTACTCTGGTAGTTGACAGAGACGGAAAAGTGCCCTTGGTGGCCAGGGCCCCATTTTGACACTAGAGATAGGACTCTGACAGCTTGTGGGTATGTAGACATTTTCCAGGCATAAAAGCAAACATATTTAGTAATAGGAATAAGTAAAGGCTATTTCATTTTTGGAAACATGGAGATACAACTATTCAGTCTAATACTTAGGTAAAAAATAAATTAAAATACCGAGTAGAAGGGTTGTTCCTGAACAACATCTAATTTTCATGAGACAACAAGGAGTCGCAAGACTGAAATCCGTGTGCAGGAGAAGCATGGTGTGTCCCGTTCAACTGGTGCTACAAGTTCAACTGGAGTCTCAGGACCCGACTAAAGAGGTCAGAAGTCAAGCCTGGGACTCTGCCCAAGCTGAGCCCAGAGGAACCCTCTGTATCAAACGGTCATCTCTGAGCCAGAAATGACCTGTAGTTGTGTCATCAGGCAACTCTGGAGAGAAAGACACTGAGAACAGGGAAGAGAAACAAACACCCCCAGGAACTATAAAGCTGGCTGGCTCCCAGCTTATGGAGTGCTTGAAAAGTGTATTTGCAGCAATGGATGGTCAGGAACTCTCCGGTGTGAGTTTTGTTTTAGGTGCTTCTAAATCAGCAGTTCCAAACACAGAAGCATTATTGACCTTTAGAGGAGGGCACTCACATCCTGGAGAGTGGAGAATCACCTATTCATCCCACCCACTTTCAAGGGTAGTTTGCAGTCAGTCAGTACTTAGTAAAACCAGCAAGCACCACATGAAGCAAGAGGCATAGAAGCAGGCCAACTGATTCTCTAGATGTTAGAGCCATCAGGAATATCGTGCGAAATGACTCCATTTACCACATCTGAAGGGAAAATGCATTTTAAAAGGAAAATATTCTAGAAGGCTTGTAAAGCAACCAGCTGTAACTTCTGCGAAAGAAAATAAAAAGTTGTGTGCCGGGTGATGGTGGCGAACGCCTTTAATCCCAGCACTCGGGAAGCAGAGGCAGGCGGATCTCTGTGAGTTCGAGGCCAGGCTGGACCGACAGCCTCCAAAACAATACAGAGAAACCCTGTCTCATAAAAACCAAAAAAAAAAAAAAAAAAGAAAAGAAAAGAAAAAGAAAAAAAGAAAATAAAAAGTTGTATGATTGATTTGTATGTAGCTGAAGAGATAATTGGTGGACTGGAAGATTAGTCTGCAGAACTGTCCAGAGCAAAGTAGGGGGGAGGCCTTTTCCCCATTCCTCCAGGCACATAGAATTCTATTAGTTATACCAGAAAATAGGCAAAACTATTCTTGGAGAAATAATACCATAGAAATTTCTTTGACTATATCATGACCATAACAAGTTTAATTTGCCAGAAATACATGATTATTTTGAATTTGTATGCACTTAAATGCATGGCTTCAAAGTACCTGTATCCACCTGCGGTTATATATATATATATATATATATATATATATATATATATATATATACATATTCTACAGATACTAAAAGTCCAAAACTTACAAAGAAATAAATTTAAGAGTTATACCTCAAAATGGTCACAGAAAGTATGCGAAGCGAACTATTGGTGTTTAGAATTCATTACCAGTGAATATATTTGCTGAGAATGAATTAAACCTTAGAACTTTTCAGGAAAATGAAAAGCAAAGCCATTATCACCAGACTTTCCCTAAAGCATTGTCTACTAGTCTGACTTAGGCAGAAGGAACCTAAGACCAAGACACACTGCCTGAGAGACAAGAACGGTGGTGACAGGTGTGCGAGTGAACCGTTTTCAACAGCAACAAAAACAAAGGCACATCAGAGATTCACGTTCAAATTAGACACAGAAGCTCATGGGCGTAAAGTGCCCTGTAAGGCATAGGGTTCCTGAGATAAGCCAGGTGGTATTTCGTCACTTTAAGATTTGATAAATTAAGCAGACATGGTTTAATTCACTGCATAGTCACTGAAGCAATAGAAACCAATTATCTTGGAGCAGATAGGAAATTAAAATTTATAAAAAAAATTCAGTCACTCTAAAGAATGCAAAGGAGACAGGATACAAGAAAGAGAGAGGGCTCAAAGAGAAGACATGAGGTAAAAGGGGGTAATTTAACCTTATAGTCACAGTAACTAAAACTGTTCAAGTTTAAAAAATAATTACCAGATTGAATTTATGATAAAAAAATCAAGTGTTGTGTTGTGGCAAAGTAGCATCTCTACCATGTGTAGGAATATTAAAGAATGAGTACAAATATGTGGAAGGATATATTTCAGTGGTTTTCAACCTGTGGGCCCTGACCCCATTGTGATCACATATCATATATCTATATAAGATATTTACATTATGATTCATTACAGTAGCAAAAATATAGCAACAAAGTAAATTTTACGGTCTGGATCATCACAACATGAAGAACTGTATTAAAAGTTTGCAGCATTAGGAAGGGTTAGAACCACTGACATAGATCATTAAAATGTTAACCAAAAATGTTGACACAACTACACTAATACCAGACAAAATATAATTTAGACAGATTCTATTCATTAATGTTTTTAGATTCCTGGAAAGATTTTAGATTATATCAGTCAGTAGGAAAGTGGAAAATACATGTCTAATTAATGTCCTTTATTCTTAACATACCTTGTATTTTAAAAATAGACTGAAAATTAATGAGCTGCATGTTTCCTCATAAAGTTAAAGGAAGTTAAAATAATCTAAAAAATAGAAAAGAGGAAATAATCAAAGAGTAGAAACTAAGTTGATGACAGGCTATAAAGTAGAATGTTTTAGGAAAAGAAACACGCATTTATTTGACAGGTCAACAGAAAGTCATATGAAACACAAACCCTCCAAGGGATAAAAGGGGGCATCCTCATAAACAAAAGATAAAAGATTATTGAAAACATTTATGCTGGTAAATTTAAAATAGTCAAAATAGCAAAAAAAAACAAAAAACAAAAACAAAAAACAAAACCAAAACCAGAAGATGCGAGTTACCAATGCTGATTCACAAATAAATAGAAAAAAATTATGCTTGTTGTGATTTAAAAAAAGCAGTGTAAGAGAAAAAAGACGCCGTGCTACAGAGCTCATGGGGAGGGTTACTTTATCAGGGGAAAGGGAATGGGAAAAAAGGGGGGAGGGGAGGAGAAGACTGGCCTCTGAAGATATGAGCAGCAGAAGAGAAAAGGCAGAGGTGTGTAGGGGGAGACAGAGAGGCTGAGAGGCAGAGAAGTAGAGGGGGAGATGGAGGAGGAGAAAGGGGGGGAGACACAGGGGAGGAGGTGGGCAGGGCCCTCTTAAAAGGAAACATAGTGAATGTGCACAGCTCTTAGTGGCTGCAGCTGAGGGTGTATCCTGTAAGAACCCCAAGGACAGGCCAGTGCAGATGCCTGAATACTAACAGTGATAAACAAAACCTTTAATTGCTAATAAAAGAAATTTCCCTTTAAAAATAAAGGCAGACATGATGGCTTCATTGGCAAAACTTGCATAACATCAAAAGAAGGTACATTTCGTTTTGATACAGACTCATCAAGATAATAAAAAGATGAATTTCTTAGTGTTTATGTTTTCTTTCTCTCCAGAGTATTCAAGTAACCTCAATAGTAGCAAGAGCATATAAGAAAGAAAAATTAGAGGCCGATAATACTCATAGATGTAGATGGAAAAGTCCTTAGGAAGGTATCATAGCAAATGAAATCCAAAGTCTTTGAAATTGCTTACATAGCATGACCAAGCATTTCCCCAGGAGTGTAAGAAAGGATGAAAATATTTTTTAAAAACCAGTACTATATTTCATTACCTTAAAAGTTTAAAAAGCAAAATTATATTATTTCCATAGGTAAAATAAAACATTGGAAAGCATTAAAAATCTATTCCTGAGCAACAAATTGTTCTTTAAAAAAACTTTTGGGAAACCCTTTATTTATTGTTTTTATTTTATGTGTCTGCACGTTTTGCTTGCACCTATGTCGGAGCTCCACATATGTGTAGTACCCATGGAGACCAGAAGAGGGAAACAGATCCTTGGGGACTGCAGTGACATGTGTTGTACACCTCCGTGTGGGTGCTGGGAACTGAACACAGGTTGCAGGTGGACTCTGCATGTTTCCCCTGAGGTGGAGAAATCCTCAGCCGCATAGTGGCAGTCTCAAGATGCCCTGCCCGAGATCACTGGGTCACTCAGTCACAGACTCAAACCTTGAAACGGAACACCAAGCCAAACTCTCATATTAGGTATTTTGTCACAGAGATGGAGTCTAAGGAACACACACAAATGTGGTCCTGGCGGGTGGAGAGGTTCCATAACTAGACCTAACAGCACTTTTTGAGCCTTTGGAATTGGTTTCAGGAGGAAGTAGGAAAAGTTCAGAAGGTTAGAGAAGGCCTAGGACACATCAAACAGAAGCAAGTGGGATGATGTCAGGGGAGCTCTGCTAAGAATGCTGACGGACGGGGAGTACGGGCAGTCGGGCCTGGGTTTATGGGTTTTAGACTGAAGCAAAGACCGCCCTGAGAATGAAACCCGCAGCCACTCATGTTTCCTTCAGGCAAGTAGCTTGCCTGCGTTTTGCTCATGCCTCAGACTTTGTATGGGTGAGGTTAAGGTGGCAGACAGGTTAATGTTTCAGAAATTCTTTCTTAAATAAACATTTTTATTAATTGAGAATTCCACACAATGTTTTTTGATCATATCCACCCTCAGTTCCTCCTTCCTTTAACTCTTCCTAGATTTATCCACACCCCTCCCAGACCTATCTTCTTTTTGTAAAATCTATAATTATCCATTGACTCTAATTTGTATGAACACTCTAATAAGTGTTCATATACTTCTGTGTATGGGGTCTGATCGACCAATCAGGAATCACATCATTAAAGAAAACTGGTTCTCCCTCCTCCTGAAGCTGTTAACTGTCCAAAGCAGATCAGTCAAGTGTAGTTGGATATCTTAATTGGTCTCATTAGCTTCCCAGCAGAAACGAGAGTGAGTTCCTGTTTCCCCCTGCTTATACCCTCTCTCTGCCCAGCCATCTCACTTCCTGTCTCTCTGTACAGACCTCCAGACCTCTATGGTTAGCCAGTGGCAAGTTCCATCTTCTGATCTTCAGACAGGCTTTATTTGTACAAGCAAGATATCACCACATTCAGGGGTTGGTGCTCAGGATCTCCTTGACACTCCATGACAGAATGTTAAAAGCTTGATCTTGGCCGGGCGTTGGTGGCGCACACCTTTAATCCCAGCACTCGGGAGGCAGAGGCAGGTGGATCTCTGTGAGTTCGAGACCAGCCTGGTCTCAAAGTGAGTTCCAGGACAGCCTCCAAAGCCACAGAAAAACCCTGTCTCAAAAAAGCAAAAAAAAAAAAAAAAAAAAAAAAAAAGCTTGATCTTTTCCAGGTCTTGTGCGGGTAACCACAGTTACTCTGAGTTCATGAGTGCAGAGGTCCTATCATGTCCAGAAGATTCTGTTTTGCTTTTGAATAAGAACAGTCTTGCTAGGGATGGCATTAGGCAGCAAAACAGACACAGTGTAAGAAGGCAATAGCAATTCCAAATGGCATGTCCTGTAAGGTTGTTTAACAGTTACTGGCAGTGAAGCTCTTTAAGCAGGTGGGTAAACAATAGCTTCAGGAAGTTCCTGAAACTGACCAGATTCACTAGGGCCCTTCTTGCTAGAGGAAGTGATGAAAGCTTAAAGATATGCCCAGAGAAGCAAAGCTGCAAGGAAGATGCTGAGAGCAGACCAGCTACCTGGAAGAACTAGACACCCACTGAGCTGCCTGGAAGAGGTTTAGACCAATGAGACGACTGGGAAAGACCATCTCCAACCCGTTGAACTGCCTGCAGTTGTGCAGTGTGCTCCAGGATTTCTGCTTTGTGAGCTGTCACCAGTACTGGGTTGGGCCTTGGTAATGCACTTTGAGTCATTTTGCACCTGTGAGTAAACCCCCCAAAACTCATTGGTTCATCAAGTTGGAGTCTGGTAGTGTCTGTGCTCAGTTATGTAATCCCTATCCGGCGGTGGGGTAGACATGTATATTTCTTCTCCCCAGGAAACATTTTGTAACACAACACCAACTCTTTCAGAAGTCACATCAAACCACAAAATGTCCTACCTTCTGCTAGACATGAATCTAGAAGATTCAATGTTTGCCCTGCTGGCCTTGGATCTTGTTTCATCTAATCCTTCCTCACTGTTTCCCTTTGCAATGGAAATATTTACCTTGTGTAATTGTATCCTTGGAGTATGTAACTCATTCTTGATTTTGTAAGGCTCATAGCTAAGAGCTTGCTTTGTGTCACAGAAGGCCTTTAAAGTGGGACTTCTGAAGAGGACTGAAACAGTTAAGTCTATAGGGGTTGGGTTGAATGCAGTATGAGGAGGACATAACCTTTTCAGGGGCCACAGGTGGGTATTATAGTTTAAATAGATGCATCTCAGTGTCAAGTGGACAACAGATGATGTTTCATTTTGCTTGCCAATTTTATTGGATTGAGAATTGCCTAGGGGATTTATACAGCACACATTTCAGTATGCTCGTGAGCTTCCTTTCAGAGAGGAGTATCCAAAAGGGAAGACACGCCCTGAATGTGGACAGTACAGTCCCAGAGCTGAGGGTTGTGATGGACTAAAAAGGAGAGAAGAGAAAGCTCTCTTCGCAGGTACCCCCTCTCCTCTTTCTCTCTCCTTCTCCTTCTCCATTTCCCAGCCACCATGAGATTAACAGTGTTCTCTGTTGTACATTTCTACCACTATAAAATTCTGCCCAAGCTTGTGGGGTCAAGTAGCCATAGACTACAACCTCTGAAATTGTTACCTCTCCAATAAACCCCTCACCCTTTAGTTTCTTTCATCAGATAATTTGCCACAGTGGTAAAAAGTCTGACTAACAGAGTTCATTTGTCAAAGTAGTCAATACAGACAATGGGAAGACAAATACAAAATACAAAAGAGGAAACTATATTTTTAAGATATATAATAGACAGATTTGATAGTTAATATTGTACTCTTCAATATGTTACCCAGTAGCCACATGTGGCTGTATAAATTTAAATAAATCTAATTTAGCTTAAAGAAACAGTCCTTTATTTTCATTAGCCACATTTTAAGTGTTCCACTGGCTGCCGTGTCAGACAGCATTGATTGGGAGTGTTCCTACTTTAGTCCAGCTTACATATGTAAGAAGTAACAGTAATTAAACAGAAACTGATATTCTTACACAAGTAATAAGAATAAGGGAAACAATTCAGTAGTAAAATGGTCAATAGCTATATGAAAGGAACATCCAGTCTCATTAGAAAGCTGAGAAATGCAAATCAAAGCCACCATGCATTACCACTATATACTCAACTGATTGGGTAAATTTGTAAAGTTTTAAGTTTATTTTTGATGAGTGTGTCTGTATGTGGGTGTGTGCATGTAAGTGTAGATGCCCTTTGAGTCCAGCAGAAGGCATCAGATTTCCTGGAGCTGCAGTTGCAAGGGGCTGTGAACTGTCCAATATGAGTGCTTAGAACTGAATTCAAGGCTTCTGAAGAACAGTATCTATACAGTTGCTAATTTTTTAAAATTGACAATGCCAAGTTAAGAGATTGGATGTATTGGATGTGTGTGTGTGTGTGTGTGTGTGTGTGTATGTGTGTGTGTGTGTTTGTTCTACATTGGTAAGGATATAAATGTAGAAGAACACATCCATGTTGCTTTTGCAAGTATAATTGGACATATCAGAGGACCACATATGTATGAGGGGTCTTGGATAAGAAGTTGAGATGATAGAATACCTTCATCCTGGAGTCTGTTCAAAGGTCTTATCTGAACGCTCATATATATTCAGAAATTAAAGTACAACCTTAGAATGGAACAGAATTTAGTAACAAAAGCAAGTGAATCACAGCTGTTACCAACAATGCAACCACCTCTCAGAAATACAACATAGAGAGTGAAAAACCAAGAGGTGAAATAAATACATATGGTATGATTCTAATGTAAAACATGCTATGTAGGAACATATCAATTACCTCTTAGCTTTTTTGACAGTATGAAGTTTGGTGATGTATTGCTAAGATAAAACTATGAAGAAAAAGAGAAAAAATAATTACAATACATGTACGAGAGGTACAACACAAAAGGCTTGAGTGCCAGGATATGGTCTTTTGGGCATTGGAATAATATGAAATTTTGGGGAAGTTGGTGGGAAATATGGCTTTCTGTCTGGAAAGTTAGTGGTATTCCATGTGAAGTCTTCAAAGGCTTGAAGACTGTTGTGAAATTATCCCTTAATTAAAACAAAAACAAAAGAACTCTTGCTCTGGAGAGATGACCCAGGTAAGAACATGTAGTACTCTTGCAGGGGACTCACATTCAGTTTGCATCTCCCACTTTAGGCAGCTCACAACCTGTAACTGCGGCTCTAAGGTGTTTGATACCTTTATAGACTCCATTGGCACCTGGCTCACATGTACACATCCGCACACACAGGTGCATGCATATACACATATAATTAAAAATGAAAGAAATCCTTAAAATATATCTCTGTGGACATTGTCGTCCAACAAGCACATCTTGAATTTCTTGAAAGAGAACATGACCTCAGTTACATCTCTTTAGGTTTTTGGACTGAACAAAACTAGAGAAGTTTCTCCATCATAGCAAGTGTGCTAGACTTTGTTTATATGACTTAACAGGAAGTAGACAGTTGGAAATTTCCCCCTTTAACTTATTTAATTCCAGATGAATCATTTGGTTTAACTTATCATTTTGACATATAAAATAAGCAAATCTAATATTTATAGATTCCTTAATGTGTGTCTGGCACTTCTAACCACTACGCTGTCTGCCTTCAAAGTACTCAGGGCAAAAAAAGAGACATTCTTTTGGACTTTGCTGCCCCTTTTCATTTTCATTTGGATTGAACATGGTTTATGTAAAGCACCTTCCTGATCGCTTGCGATGAAAGGCTTCAGTTGGGCACTGACCCATTTGCTTTTGCCAAATACTCTCATCTTGTCTTGTTTCTGATGAACAGACCTTTTGGTGAGAGCTTTTTTTCCAATTTGGGAAAGCTATTTTCCTTTTTGGCTTTGAACAAATAGGGGCTGGGGGTTGTGCATAAATCAGTCTCCTATGTCAATTTTATTAATGTGGTCTTGATTCAAGTCTCCAAATCTTTCCTAATATATTTTGAGTTTATAATGCATTTTGGTTCTACTGACTTCTAGATTTGTCTCCACCTTATAACATAGAGTGACTTGAGGCAAGCCACTGTGTTTACTGAATTCTAAGTTTTCTCCCCTCTTAAATGGGGAAAATGATTCTTATACAAATCCAGTAGAGTGTCTGGTTAAACCCAATTCCCAGTCAGTGGTTGTGAGGGCATATTAGGTAGTTATGTTTCTGATATTATTTTATTTGTGTATAGGAACATGCCAGAAAGTATGACAGACAACCAAGAAAGGAACATCTCAGATTTATTCATTTATTTAGGTGTATTTGTGTAGCAGTGTGAATGTGTGTGTACATGTGCCTGTGTACACATGCAGAGACCCAAAGAGGGTGCTGGGTATCTTTTATCACTCTCTGTCTATTCTTTTGAGGCAAGGTCTGTTCTTGAACCCAAGACTTAAATTTTCTTGGATAGGTTGGAAAGTGAGACAGTCCCAGACATCCCTCTGTCTCTGTTTCCCTCAGGTCTGGGTCGCAGACATTTGCAGGATGTCTAACTTGTTACATGAGTGCTGGACTCTGGATTGCTCTTAACCACTGAGCCATCTCTCCATCGCTAGAGTTTGCTTCTTGCATGCTCTTCACATCTGTAAGCAGAGTGCTCTGGCTCCCATGGAAACAAAGGAAAGAGTGACACTTCTGTAGTTAAAAACCCTGTGGTAGGAGCTTGGTAATCCTGGGTTAAAATCCCTGCTTTGCCACAAATAAGTGGCATGGTGTTTGACAAGAAGTTTGGCTTATCTCTAATAAGTTTTGCTTAGTAAATAAAATATATCTATAAATGACATGGCATGGTGGCTTGCATATAATTGTTCAGTAAAGTATATGATTTCTTCTAATTCTATTTTGAATAATACTAGACTCAAACTAAAAAGAATGAAGTAGAAAATGATACATTCCAGTATCAGATAATAATGGGTCCTATTTATTGATTATGGATTTGATTAGCTCAAAAGGAAAGGAGGAATAATATTTAACCTATGGTTATTTGTTCAGTGTTCTTTCTCTCCCACCAACTCCCATACTTTCCTTATCAATAAAATCAACATTTGTTGGTACAGCCAAATTTGACCTAGGTAGCCCATTACTATCAATATGATGGTGCCAGAATGGATCCACAAAAGATGACAAAGATCAAGTTGCTAAGGTAATCAAGTCCCTCAGATGAATTAAATAATTCAGTAATACTCATTTACTGTGGCTTTTTCAATAATCATGCTATCATTATGTGTTTGTAATATACCCCCATCTCAATACTTGCACGTATCAACCATCTCGTTTCTCATTCTTAATATGCATATGTATATATTAAATAGTCTTTAAAGACTTGTAGACTATTGTTCCTGGCAGGAACTTTTGAGATTCTTCTACAACATCCCGAGAAAAAAGCATCTTGCCCAAGATTCCATAGTTAATGACTTCCAAAGGTCCATAGGCTTTGGGCTTAGTTGGAGAGCCTGCCATTTCTGTAGATTTAAACATCTGGAATGCATAAAGCCTCTGGAGAGTTTTTTCGAGAAATGACAGGCAAAGAGGTTAATATTTTCAAATGAACTCCTCTCAAATGTTAAAGATTTGGGACTCTCCTAGCTGATCATCTGGAGATCCGCTTATTGAGCTGTTTCTCTTTTGCATGTGTTCCTTGGCAACATTTAGCTTTGCAGTGCAATGGGAGTGAAAGGGGGGGTCAGGAGATGCTCTGCAGGCAAGCAATCCACTTGGACAGATGCTGCAAGAAGCACCATGTGTGTTTGGCCCCTGGCTCCCCTGCATGTGAGAGGGCTAAGAGTCAGCACAGTGAGGTGTACTGACAGTAGACTCAGGCCAGTGAGAAATTTTCCCTGGTTCTCCATTTCTTGGAATTGGGTGACGGAGGTCAGGAGAGCAGGATAGCTGCCTCTTTAGAGTGGTGGAAAAGCACTAGGAGGGAAGAGACTTACCTTCTGTCTTCTTCATCACAACCATGGTCATAGCTAACATTTGCTATGAACCAGATATCAGGCCATATTTATACCCATCGTCACGTAAGTTTCATAAAGATTCTGCAAGGTTACTATTATCTCCATTTTGCAGAAGACAAAAAATGTGGCCCGAGATATTAAGCAGCTTATTCAAGGTCACACTGATACCCTATGTCAAAGCCTTTGTAAACAGTGAAAAATCGTGTGTGTGTGTGTGTGTGTGTAAAATTAACTTGACCAAGACATGTGAATCATTCCTGTGTTTAAAGACCAAATGCCCAGCCTCCCTGGTGCACTTTATATTCTGAACTTTGCTGAGGACTCCATCTGTCTACAAAGCCATGAGATCACCATATGATGGGAATAAAAAGCCAGCAGTTATTTTTTCGGCAGGGCTTACGGAAGTTATTACCATGCTGTGCACATTCCATTCATTCTGGAGATGGATTTCAGAATTTCCAAGTGCTACTGTGACTTTAATAGTCACACCCTTAAATTGTCCACGTTCCTGTAACTTCGTCTAGATTGATGGTTTCCATGGCCTCACTCGCTGTGGCGATGCTGTAGACTGTTGTTCTTTTTGCTGGACACCCTATCCTCACCTTGACACTGTTCCAAATATCTGCCTTGCTTAATTGCAATCCTCTATGGGCTTGTCATAGGCAAGCTCATCCTCCCCCTTAGCTTCCTCTGCTCCGCAACCCGCTCCCCATCCACTATTACTCATTGCCCTGGCACTGCCCTGCTGTTCTCAGCTCTGAGTCTGTTGCCAATTAAAAAAAGCCTCCTCCTGGGTAGCACCTTCCATCATCCTCACCTGAAATCACACTGTCATCTTTCATATGCATGCTTCATTTTTTGTTGTATCATTATATTAAATTTCATAACTTACTAATTAAGGAAGTTCACATACGAAGTGATAGGCTTCGTTGCAGCACTTTCATGCACATGCGATGGTGCTCTGTTCTAATTTATGCCCCTCTCCTGTCGTCCTTTTCATTTTCTGTCCCATTCTTGCTTCTCTCCTTCCTCCACCCTACAGTCCTCCCTTCTGCTTTTATAACACAAGTATTCTGTTACACCCCCTCTCCTTTTTTCCTCCTCTCTTGTGATCTTCATTCTATTTTACAGACAGACACAGGCACACACAGACACACACAGACACACACACACACACAGGACTAGATCCCACACATGCAGTATTTTTCCTGAGCCTGGTTTATTGAATTTCACATAGTGATCCCCAGCTCCATCCACCTTCTTTCCAACACCATGATTTCATTTAATTTATGGCTGAGACATTCCACTGAAGGAATGTATCATAGTTCCCCCATCCGTTCATCTTTTGATGAGCACATGGGCTAGGTACATTTCTTAGTTATTGTGTATCACCTTGAGTTTCTATATGCAGAAGACAATTGTGCATTAATTTTCTTAACTAGTGAAGACATAATATGTAACACAATTAATAATGATATAATGTATACATGTATGTATCCGTGATAATGCCTATTAGATATAAAGGAAATTTAAGTATCACGACAATGTGCTTGTAAGTCAACAGATACTACCTAGGCTCCAGTAGTTAGAGGAACTATCTTAGAAAGAAAGGGAGACCTGAAGTCCTAAGTCCTTTCTTCCTTCCTCCCTCCCTCCCTCCCTCCCTCCTTCCCTTCCTTCCTTCTTTCCTTTCTTCCTCTCTCTCTCCCTTCCTTCCTTCTTTCTTTCTTTCCTTTCTTTCTTTCTTTCTTTCTTTCTTTCTTTCTTTCTTCCTTCCTTCCTTCCTTCCTTCCTCCCTCCCTTCCTTCCTTACTCCTTCCCTCCCTTCCTTCTTTCCTTTCTTCCTCTCTCCCTCCCTTCTTTCCTTCCATCTTTATCCTTTCCTTCCCTTCTTCCTTCTTTTCTCTCCTTTTTTGAGGCATGTTTTCCTGCATTTCAAACTGGCCTCAGATTCACTGTAGAGCAAATGATGACCTCAAAGTTCTGATCCTCTTGTTTTCACCCCCAAGTGCTTGTGTTACAGATGTGCAACACAGTACCTAGTTTTATGTGGTTCTGCGATCAAACCTGTGTGCACTAAGCAAGCACTCTCTCAACTGAGCTGCAACCCCAGCACGCAAAACTTCTCTACAAAGACCTCAGATCAAAAGCTTAACAAGCCACACTGTTAATTCAACAAGCTGCACTTAGAGAGCAGGTGACACTTATCTAGAATTGGGTTTGTGGGACTTGTTTTTCTGTCCTTTCTCCAGAGCTTCTGAAATCCTGGCCATGCGAATTCTGGACAGAGATGCTCTTGTCTGGGAGCACCAGCAAAGTAGGCATCACATTGGGCTCTGCTTTTAAATCTGCCTTTGCTGACTTTGCTAAATGAGACTACTGACAATGGTTCCAAGCACTGAGGACAGTCATCCACATAATAGCTGGCTGGTCAAGTTCCTTTAATCAAGGGACATACAGCAGGATGTCAGTGATGCTGTTTCCTGGCAAGGGTAAGAACATTGCTTCTCACAGCTACAGAACTCAGGTCTAAACTAGTAGAAAACCTACAAATTGTCTCTACCCTCAGATGGGTAAGGGAACTTGACAAAGTTTTGAGTTTTGTGACTTCACTGGGCTTCAGTTTCTTCTGGGATGAGAGAGGACATATCTTAGTCAATGTTCTGTTGCTATGAAGAGTCTCCATAACCACAGCAACTCTTATAAAGGAAGGCATTTAATTAGGGCTGGCTTACAGTTTCAGAGGGTCAGTCCATTATCCTCAGTGCAGGAGCATTGCAACATACAGGCAGACATGGCAGGCAGACACGGTGGTGAGAGTTCTACATCTGCATCCACAGGCAGCTGGAAGAGAAAGGCTTTGGGCCCGGCTTGAGCATTTGAAACTCCAAAGCATACTCCCTAGTGACATTCTTTCTTCAACAAGGCCACACCTCCCTGTCAAGTAGTGTCACTCCCTAATGACCAAGTATTCAAACATATGAGCCTTATGGGGGCCATTCCTATTCAAATCACCAGAGGGGGCTTGAATTGAATCAAGTAGCATGACCCAGTTTTAACATTCTTGAGTATTTGTGGCCATACATACATATCACATTTACACAAAGAACATGAGTCTTTATAGGCACATGCAAGAGGCTGAGGAACTTTAAATAAACCAGATAACCTAGAATTGGAACCTGGCTCTCACTCTACAGAGATGATTCTTGCCAACATGATCCATCACATGGCTCCTTTGAGTCACGAGGAGGAAATAGGAGACTCAAGACAGATTGATGAACTTAACTTAATTTTGCCCAGATAGTGAGGTAAATATTTCATATGCTTGTAATTGCTAATCACAACAAAGCCTTAAAAATTTAGTAACATTACTGAAAGGGGGACAGGAATCTTTATTCATTTGGTTATTTGCCTCAGTTCAGTCTATCCTTCCTCTAGTCTCTTTTCCTATTAAATAGCTGCTGCACATACTTGAAATATGCGTGACTATATTCTTTCTGAGTGACTATATAACTAGCATTTCTTTCTGGTTGTGAAGGTAACATATGTTCATTTGGGGATATTTTGGGGAGAAAAACAGAAAAGTTGGCAGAATGAAAACAAATCACTCAAATTCTGACAAAGACAATTGATATTGCCTTCTAGCATTTTTGTATGCAATTTTAAATAGATGAAGCCACAACATTTCTTCTGCTTCTGTTTTGATTTAACTCACAGAATAAGCATAAGGATTATTCTATGTTATTAAAAACTCCGGGTAAACATAATTTTTTAGGCTATTTAGCATTCTGTCATAGAGCTATAGCATAATTTACTTAACTACCTTCTTAGTGTCAGCCATTTAATTACTTTCAATTTTTCACTGTTATAAATGATGCTGTACCAAAGACTTTGGTGTCTAAAGCTTTTCTGTCTGTATTTTGCATTCTTTCATTAGGAGACATTCCCAGAAACCAAATTGCAGGGTCAGAGGTGTGAGCATTTTTAAGGCTGCTTGATCCATAATGCCAATTGGATTTCCCAAGATGCTTTGGGTTCTTTTATGTGTCCTTGTGAACATGTCATGGTTCATCCTACCCTTGTGTGTTGCCCTTTAAAAGTAAGTAATCTTTAGGATAGGCAGGTAAAAATTGTATTCTAATTATGGGCTAATTTTTATTTCTATAACTGGCACTTTTAATACTTTCTCATGCACGTTCATTTTATTTTCTCTTGTGAAGTTTCTGTTCATATCTGAAGTAAATTTTAAATTACTTGGCATATTGGTAAGCACAACATGCCATCAGTTTATAAGACGGTAGACATGCACTCCACTCCCCTTTTCTCTTAAAAAATGTTGGGTTGTGTTGTGGCTAGTGAGATGACTCAACTAGTGCCTTAGTTTTGTTACCTGTTGCTAAGATAAAATACCCTGACAAAAGCAAGTCAGAGAAGAAAGAATTTATTCAGGTTGCCAGGTCCCAATTATAGTCCATTGTTGAAGGAAGTCACAGACAGAGGCACTAAGGACAGCTAGTCATGTTATACTCATAGTCAAGAACCAGAGAGCAAGGAATGCAATCATGCTTGAACTCAACTTGCTTTCTCCTCTCTTATACAGTTCAGAATCATTTGCCTAGGGAATGGTACCACCCATAGTGGGTCTCCCACCTCAATTAACCTAATCAAAATAATCTCCCATAGATAGACCCACAGGCCAATCTGGTGTGGACAATCCTCACTGAGGCTGCCTTCCCAGATTATTCTAGATTGGGCCAAGTTGATAAATCAAAGAAACTAACATAAAAGGTAAAGATGCTTGCTGCCAAGTTTTAATACCTGAGTTTTATTGCTAGGACCCACACTATGGAAAGAGAGAACTGACTTTTTTAGGTTCTTCTCTGACATCTATGTGTGCTGTGACACATGCTTACCAGTAAATAAATAACTAAACAAATAAATAAATGTAATACCTTTTAGAAGTTATTGGGCTGAGGAGATAATGTAGAGGTTTAAGCCTGCCATGCTTAAGGCAAGCTTGAGGACCTGCCTGAACTCAGATCCCCAGCACCTATGTAAAAGCCAGCTGTGGTGGTGCATGTCTATAATCACAGTTCTCCACAGGAAGATTGGAAGTAAAGACAGAACGGCCCTGTTAGGTTTTGGGCCAGCTAACTTGACCCATGTAGGGGGAAAATAACAAAGACTCTGTCTCAAATAAGGTAGAGAAGGAGAGGACCCATGCAGAGATTGTTCTCTGACTTCCAAAATGTGTGCTATAGCATGCATTAGCATGTATGCTTCCAATTCATTCACATGAAAACACACACACACACACACACACACACGCAAGACTTGTGTTTGTGTTTTTTTATTGTTGCTCTTGGTGGAGTTTTTCTATCAGTCACTATTTTTGTGAAATCTGGTTCTAAACATACGCTTTCATGATGTGTTTCTGAGTGCATAGTTTTCAAATATCTAGAGGTTAAACATACATAATTGTATTTATTTGTGACGTTAAAGATATATATTAAAGTGAGATATACAGTCATGTAAATTTTTCAGAGATATCTAGGCATTTTGTGAGAGTGCACAATTTTCTTACATTTCTGCAGTTTGGCATTAATGTTGATCAGAGAACTTGACACATAATTTCCATTTAATATTTTATTGGTTTCTTCCTACTTTTTTCAATTGGATTTAAATGACAATGGTTTCTGATGTGTCTTCCACTTGAAGTCACAGTTTGAAGAGTTTCCTAGTACTAAAACCTTTCTGGAAATATCACTGTTAATGGTTCCTGTTGCTCTTTGTCCTCTACATCTGTCTTCTGCATCATTCTCTATTGACACAGGAGTAGTGGGAACGTATATGCCTTCAGCATATAGACATGCAGTTAGAAACCAGCATGTGTACAGGTCCTATGCATATTTTATTGATAATACTGATGAAATAGTGTTTGCTGTTTTAAAATATGATTGTTTATGTGCAATTCAAAAGCTGTTCAGAATGACTTAATCAAATTTATTTGTACAGACACACTTACATTAGTGTTAGCCCTTGACCGATGTTGATCAAGCTAATTTGAATACTGAACAAAGCTCAGAGCCAACAGAATGCTTCTCAAGGGAAACGAAGATGTTCTTGGACAGAAACTCAGTCTGCCTCCATGTCTTCCGTCCTGCTATGAGCTCGAATCCTCCAGCTCCATCAATAAAAATATACCTGCAGGAGGTCAAGTGCATTAGTGTTTGTGGCAAGTCTTAAGACTCTCTCTGTATAATTCCTGTCATTTCATGTTGTTCTTGGGGGCTAGTTGAGTACTTCTACTCCCCTAAAGTCTTCAGGAGAACTATGAATCATCTGGGCCATAAATGGCTGTTGGGACTCATTTTGGAAGCTTGGACCTTGCCATATAATGCTGGGCTTATGATAATGTTTGAAATTTATGGTGGGAACTATCTTCATCTAGGGCATCAGTCTCTGCCTTACCTCTGTAATTTCCAAGCAGCTAAAAGGAGTAAATAAATCCTTAGAGGGAATGGCAGGTTCAGTCTTATTCTGTGTACCATTACAGCTCCAACTGCCTGGGAATCTGAGCCCCCTCCAGACTCTTGTGTCGATTAGGGGACTTCACTAACAGAGAGAAGATAGATCTATCTAGTGTGATACTTCATCATAAGAACTTGAGGGAGTTTTAAGAGTAATATTCTTCACAAAGAGAATAGGGGCAGAGGATGGTGTGGATATATTACTGAATTTGATATATAACATAAAATGCAAGTTAGACCTGGGCCATCGGGACCTAAAGCTTGTGCTTTCTTTCATTCTATCTGGCTCAGCTCTGTTCTTGGGGACACTCCTGTTAGCCTATGGAATCAGTTCCATTCATCCCCACACCTCTGTTTGCACAGTCACAGGACAGTTTCTTTGGTTTGGATCTAGCCTCTGACATTTATTAACTGTAGATCTTGGGCAAGTATTGTTATCACGAGGCTCAAATGACGAGTGTGGTGCCTAATGTAAAATAAGTGTTAATATTAGCTAATCATCATTATTTTTGGAAGCAGAGTTAGAGGTCATTAAAAGAGATAGACTTTAAGCACTTGGACTCAGAGAAATAGAGGCAGCTGGGAAAAAAGTAAGACATACCCAAGGATGTGTGTGTGAACTTCTCAAAGGACTGTCAGCTGTCACCGTTGTTTTATTTGACTCTTTATCGCCAAAGTATGAGGTGGCTGTTAACATATACATTTTTTGATGATTTAAAAGAGCATCCACACGCAGTAGGCAAATAATTATTGATTTGGTCTGTCTACTGTTTTGGTGCTGAGATCACTGTTAGCGGTGATGGCAGGGACTGGTCTGTATAAGATGCATGGAATCACAATTGAGGCTGAATAGAGAACTTTACAGTTGCCAGTCTGACACCTTTTTACCAGCACCATTATAAATCCCACTTTAAAAAGCTTTGTAAACTGGTTTTCATTTCTTTAGAAGGGCTATGCGGCTCATCTGGATGGTAAGTGAGAACATTTAAATTTAGATTGCTAAAGAGAGTATCACTTCCACAAGGTTAAGAATAAAATTCCGGATTGGCAGGGAAGTCCTATGAACCCAATTTCATTTGTAACGCACCTATTGAGAAGCACAAATAGTGCCTTGAAATGGACATTATAGGTTTAAGTGTAATTCATTGGAGCCTATAATTTTTCCAGGGCTTAGCAACATTAACTCTGGTCAGGACCTTCATAGAAGGAGAGGGGGGTTACTGATGCAAGGAAGATGGTCTTCCTTCTTGAATTGCCTTCACAGTCCCACAAGAAGAAAAACTGCCAACATCTTGGCAGAAAACACAAATTTGCATATTATTCAGAGACATTTGCATTCTGAGTTCAAGAGGCTCTATCTTCAAGTATGTAAAATAAATAGTGTAATCTACTGCAATTGTGTTTCAATCCAGTATCCAGTGCATCACACAAATGAAATACATAACACATTTAACGATCACATTCCAGAAGAAGGAAGACAGCAATCAGACGAAGGTGGCAGTGCATCAGTAACACTGCCAGGGAGCAGGGCCTGTCTGCCAGGGCTGCAGGGTGAGACGGGGAGAGCTGCTGCCTCAAATGTCCTCTGTGGAGGAAGTCTGCCCGGGTGGGTCCCACTCCTGCTGGAGTCTGCAGTGTCAGAGCTCATGGTGCCAAGGCACTCCCTCTGCCAAGGTGGAAAGCATGCCCAGTGGTGTCTCAATTGTGCTGCCTTCTCCCAGATCCTAACTGGGCTGGACAGACGTCGCACTGGTATTTGGGCATGGTGGTGCACACCTTTAATCCCAATATGGGAAGGCAGAGGCAGGCAATGGCTGTGAGCTTGACGCCAGCCATGTCTGCACAGCGAGTTCCAGGCCAGCAGGGACTACATAGTGAGACCCTAACTCAAAGCAAAAACCAAAAAGAGTCACATGATGTACAGGGAAAAGCCAGACACCTGGGTTCCATTCTGTTCTATGACTCTCCCATGTTTGAGCAGAGACCTAATGACCTGTGCTGGTACAGCAATAAGGGGTGATTGGAAGAACCCAATCTGTTGTAGCTTTGCCAGCCTTCAAGGAACATCCTGTCTCCTCAATACACATTGCACTGACACAAAAATAATGCTACTTATAGTTAAGTCTCTTGGCTTCCTCGTCTAACTAGATCACCACTCTAAGTGAAAATGCTTGTGCTGTTACTGGACAGGCTAATTATCAGGCTGTTCACAGTCCACTGTGACCTAGCACAGTTTACTCCCTAGGAGATGATATTAGGTGGGCAAACCTATAGGATGAAAAAGCCCAAAGCTTCTAAGAACAAGCCAGTAGGTGAAGCAAAGGGAGGTGTAGATGCTCTGGCAGGAAGGACTTTCCAAGATGTGACAACTGTTTGTCATCGACATTGGAAAAGTCTCCTCCGTGTTCAGCAAGTCCCTAGGCTGTGAAGGCCAGCCTCAAGGTGCCATGGAATTGGAGCAGCAGGAACTGGGGACAGAGAGTGTGAAGATGGTGAGAAAGCTGGTCTACTCCACAGTAAAGGATGTGTCAAATCATAGGGTCCACGTGGGCTGAAGGAACTTGGGTCTAAACCCATCCCTTACTGGGAGTCTGATAGTCTTATGCTGGCACAGACAGAAGGCAGAAGTAGGGGTTCAGAAGAGGGTAAGGGCTCCAGCTGGTGGACTGGAATTCCAGATAGATTTCCAGCCTTGTCAGGAGATGGTAAAGCCATGATGGAAGCTGGGAAAGCCAGCCATCTGCCCTCCAAGACTGGTGGACTACAGGGCCTCAGTGTATGGAATTAGATCAGGAAGAGAGTTTGCATGGCTCCCACTCATGTAAGGGTTCCACCCATAGCCTTGATCAAGATTTAAACATTTTGTACACTTTTATTTTTGAGATAATATAATTATGGCATTTCTCCCTTCCTTTTCTTCCCTCAATAATTTTCTATATATCTATCGCTCCTTGTTTTCTTACAAATTCATTGCTTCCTTTTCATTAATTGTCGTTACATGTATATGTGGATGTTCATATGCAGTCCTAAATATAACCTGCTCATTCTGCATAAGCTTACTTGTATGTATGTATTCCGAGATGACCATTTGTTATTGGGTAACTAGTTCATGTTTTCTGCTGGAGAAGATTTTCTCCCACTGTCTTCGTTTCTAGGTTGCCTGCAGTTCTTTGTGTAGGGTTGAGATCTCATGGGCTTTTTCTGTCTATTTCGGCACACCCATTGGTGTGGTCTTTGAACAGCTCAGGTTGAAGCAGTCATGTTGGTGATACTTGGTGTAGTTCCTGACATCACTAGGAGACACAGTCTCACAGTGAACTCTCCAATCCTTTAACCCTTACACTCTTTCCTTTCTTTTCTGAAATGTTCCTGAGACTTAGGTGTGGGAGTGTTTTGTAGGTGTATCAGTTGGGACTTGGCTCCATAACTCTGCATTTTGATTGGTTGTGGTTTTCTGTAATGATCTCCATCTATTGCAAAGAGAGTCTTCCTTGATGAGGGGTGAGGATGCCCTCACATCTGGAGCTAAGAGCCCCAGAGGAAAGAGAACATGTGATGCTCACTTTTCTGGATCTTTTACTTGACTCAATATGCCTTGGTCAAGCATTCCGTAGAGGCCTGAAGAAGACCGAGTCTTCTGATCCACCAGGCTGGAGAAACACTCCCTGAGAGTGAGTAACTAATGTTCTGCTGGTCGTACGTTTCTGTCTTCGACTGCCCAGTATTTTAGCTTCCCAGACTGAGATGTACTTCTTTTTGTCACTTGAATGAGGGCCAGGTATATGCCAATTTTACCACTGCAAAAATGAATCCCCAGTGGCATCCCAGAAGAGCTTCGAGGTTGAGAGCTCATCAGTTTAGGAGGGTAGGGAATGGTTTGGCATAGTCTTGGGGAACCAGACAGGCTTTACTGTGATTTGCATGTCAACCCCCCATCTCTAGGTAAGTCACTTAACCTCTTGCTTTTTCCATTTGCAAAAT
Source organism: Mesocricetus auratus (assembly GCF_017639785.1). Taxonomy (NCBI): domain Eukaryota; kingdom Metazoa; phylum Chordata; class Mammalia; order Rodentia; family Cricetidae; genus Mesocricetus; species Mesocricetus auratus. The sequence continues at coordinate 4,811,582 of NW_024429187.1, read as the reverse complement.
GGGTGTTTAATACGTACGTGCCTTGAAGAAGTTTTTGGAGAATTAATTAGGCAAAGGTTACAAAGTAGGTGGAAAATGAAGTACTAAATGTTATTAAGTTGGATAATTATTCTATGCAAACTTAAAATTCCTTCAGCTGACTTGGGTATAAAAGCATTTGTGTGTGTGTGTGTGTGTGTGTGTGTGTGTGTGTGTGTGTGGCTTATCCCAGGCTAAATAGCAGATGGCAATTTTGTTTTCTGTGCCTCCTTGTGTTATGTATATTAGTTTATTGATTAATTACTGCCAATTGTCCCTTTTTAAAAAAATCTATATTTAAAAACAAAATGGGAGGAGTTGGGGTAGGGGAAAATATCATCGGCATATATAGCATGAAAATTTTTTCAATAAAAAATCTCTTTGTATGCTTCCACCAAAAAGGTTTTTATTTTTATTTTATGAGTGTTTGCCTACATGTGTTATGTGCACCACATGTGTGCCTGGTGCTTGTAGAGGCCAGGAGAGCACGTTGGAGCTTTTGGAACTGGAGTTACAGATGGTTGTGAGCTCCCATGTGGGCAGGGAGTCGAACCTGGGTCCTCTGCAAGAGCAGCCAGTGCTGCTGAGACATCTCTTCAATACTGAAAGGACTGTTTTTAACATTCTAAGTATATTACCAGTTTCACTGTCTGCTTTCATTATTTTTTACTTTCAATTTTTCACACCAATGCAACTGTTTCATTGTTTGCTCAACTGAGCTGAATGCTCGTTTTGGTGCTGGGGACTAACCCCATGTGTGCACTGGGCAAGTGTGCTGCTGTTGGGTTGCACTGCCCCAGCCTGCAGCTGACTTCTCACTGGGACAAAGGACCCAGAAGATCTCTAGAATGGATGAAAGTGGTCTGGGCACGGTGTCAGGCCTGGGGGCTAGGCTCACGACCATCAAGACAGAGCCAATGTCACCATATCTTGGAGGATACATCACAGTGCTCCTCACATTTCAGAAAGACGGTGGATGTAGTCATGCCTGGCCACCAAGCTGGCTGCAGAAGTAACAGACAGATCCCGGCCCCTTGAAGCATTGATTGGCCCTCTTCTCTTTCCAAGCTGTGCCAAGGAAAGAAAACCTATGTGATCCACAACTCCCCACCCTTCGCTACTCATTCTCCATCGTCATCACTTGCCCTGGAGGACTGGCAAAGTGTAAGACTGAAGAAAGTCCCCAAGTGCTCAGAAAGCAGGCCATGCTGACTAAGCACAAGCTGGCCTCCAGGGACTCAGACTTCTTTTTCTGTTCCTATTCATGCTGTCTTTTGATGATCTTTTTTTCTGTAAGAGTTCCTTTGAGTTCTCTGCCTTTTTCTCCCATCCTGACATATTAGTTTTCTTTTTTCTTCCTTTCTAAGCTTTGAGAAGAGACAGAACTTTTATTTCCATGAAGTTTTTATATCTATGAAGGTATTTAAAAACATCAATGGCAGTGTGTTTTATAAAACATCTTTGAACTGTGTGCCCACTTGAAAGGTATTTGTTTGTGTAAATATTATCTATTGCTGAAGAAAAATTTTCAGAAGTCACTTGGTGCTATTCAAATGTTATAATCTATTATCTTTTTGTTTGTTCTTATTTTCTGTGTCTTTGTGTATGTGTGTGTGTTTTCTAATATATTTCTCCTCACCTTTATAATTGTTTTCCAGACTGACAATTTATTTCCCAGTGCCTGTATTTCAGGATTGGGTAAATTGGTGATTAAAAGCATGAATGCTAGAGATACTTGTTTGGCTCCTTCATCCAGTAGCTACAGAGTCTGAATTACTTTAATTCTCCTACACCTCAGTTTGTTTTTATGCTACATGGACTTATAACACAGGATTATGCAATGAGTAACTGTATTACTGTGAGGGTCCCTTGGGGCAAATCACCTGGTGAATGCTATGTATGTGCCTGAGACAGAGCACTTGCTCTGTGGGTCTCTGCAGTGCTAATGCCATATGACATTTTCTTAGGAGTCATCAGAGCCTGGAGTTGACATGTGTCAGAAGATCATTCATTGTAGGGTAAGGATGTAAGGCATCCATCTATTGCACTGGTTCCTCACTCTCCTAATGCTTCTACCCTTAATTCAGTTCCTCATGTTGTAACCCTCCAAACCACAACATCATTTCATTGCTACTTCACAGCTGTAATTTCCTACTGTTATGAATATCTTATATCCAGGGTATTTGCTATGCAGTCCCAAAGGGACTGTGACCCATAGGTTGAGAACTACTGTTCTAGTGGTACTTGGGCTGAGTAGCAGATGAATAGTGAGTGGACAGGAAATGGGAAGCCAGCACCTGCTTTGGTCAGGTTCTTCCCCTTGCCTTTGGGAAGGCCTGCACCCTGTCTCTATTTCTCCTTTACCTAGCCTAGCCCTTTGTTAAAAAAATCTGTCATCCCAAACACCCACTCTAGTTTAACCTCCTTAGTCCATTGTTTACAGCTGACTATTTTTTAGCTCCTCTGCATTCTTATTCCTGTTTTTTTTTGTTTTTGTTTTATTTGTTGTTGTTGTTGAGTGTGGTCTAGGACTCAGACTTGATCCAAAGCCAGAACAAGTTGGGGCATGGGGATCAGTAAAGAGGGTGACACAGAGGGTACACCTTCTATGGAAGCTTCTATGTGACTTGTTTCCATTTTTAAATAAAACATACAGCAAGAAATGCATTTGACATCAAACTAGCACATACACCTAAAAAAATCGAACTGAAAGCAACCTGTAGCCTACAGCTTGACAGGAACTTGCCTACACTGATTTGTCCCAATAGGAAAAATATGCTAGCTGTGACTGGCCGGAGGCTTGGGTGTGCTGGGATGGGGTGCGGTCATGGGTACCTCCACTTTTCTGTTTTTTGTTTTTGTTTTTGTTTTTTTTTTTGTTTTGTTTTTTCAAGATGGGGTTTCTCTGTATTGTTTTGGAGCCTGTCCTGGAACTCACTGGGTAGACCAGGCAGAGATCCACCTGCCTCTGCCTCCCTAGTGCTGGTATTAAAGGAGTGTGCCACCAATGCCTGACTACTTCCACTTTTCTAATGAGGACTTTGCTATCTTTAGGCATAACAGTGTCACTTTGAACAGCCTTAAAAAGGACAGATAGCCCAATGTCATCTCCAGTTACTGGGTGCCACCTGGTTTAGGCCTAAGTATTGGCCACCTCTGCCTAGTGTTCATGTATATTTTGGCAGTACTATGCCATTTATGGACTTCTCCCTAAGCTGTACACTTTGCCATCTTCTATCTTCCTTCATGCATAGATGCTTTGTCTTATGAACAGGTTAGATTCCCAAAGGTAGTTCCTGAGGCTTTTTGATTGAAAACAAAATCCAACTCTCAGGTGGTGAGAACTGAAAGTCTTAGAAAATAGCCATGCACCTATGTCTAATATTCCACGTGGTTGATGAGAACTTTGTGATTTATGGAGAGCTGGAACATTGCAGATACATAGACAAATTATCTTGGCTACCTTTAGACTCTTTGATTGCCATTCATTGCCCACATCTGTACTTGAGTTCCATCCTTTCCACTGTCATGTAAAACCTTTAAATGCACTAACAGATCAACCACTACTAACCTAAAGAGTGCCATCAGATAGCACACAACAGGTAACAGCCTTCCCCACTTCGCTCTAATCTCCCACAGTATTTGGAAAATGACCTGATTTTATGACTTTCTTTTGTTCTGTGTCTATAAAAAATTTGTACAACCAATTCCATGTTGGAACATGTTATTCTGAGCAACTCCAATCCATGTTCCTGGGCCATGGTGACTCATCTTTGGCTCAGAATAAACAACCTCTTACTTCCTTTGAGGTGAGAGCTGTGTTGGGCTTTAGCAGTCTGCAGAGTCCTAAACCAGACTAAGGTTTCCTGCAGACAAGCTCCCAGAGTTGTTGTTGGATGCACGAAATGGGGAGCAGGATGTGTATTATAGGTAAGCACAGAAGACCCCACCCACGGAGTGGGAGACACCATTCATATAGACTGTGAGGAAGACCGTGCTGATGGGGAAGGGGTCTAACCCACTCTGCTGGCAGCAAGTTCTTAGGGATGCAGTGTCCTTTATACTTCGGGACAGGTGTCTCTCATGTGCCTTCTTTATTTGATTGAAACTTGCGTCACTTTTTTGTTTTACTCCAGCTGCTCTTTTTCTGTGGTTTAATATTTATATTTCATTGTCCATTGGCTTTCCCACAATGCATTGGTGGTATCTAGAAATTGCTGTCAAAGGTACAGATCTTATTTCCCATGTCAGGGGCAGTGACTTCTCCTTTCTCTACATTTTGGTGCCGGGGACAGTTATTAATGTGAGTTTTCCTCTTCCACCTTTTCATGTGTTTCAATTCTATTATCTGGTTCTCTGCATGACTTCTGTGGCCTGATCATGTTCCGTGGGAATAGCTGTAAGCTCCTCCAAGGTGTCTTCATGGTTTCTCTTAGCCACTGTCACCAACTAGCTCTGATGACAGACTGGATGAACCTAAAGCCTGTTTGTCACAGACAAGCCCTCTGCCTCTGAGCTACATCCCCAGACCTCATGATTTTTATCAAACTAGAATGAGACAGAAACATCCTCAGCTTGACAAAGGCATCTGTAAAATCTTCCTGGACAGTGAAGACTAGTTGCTCTACCTCTAAGAACGGGATAAGGCGGTGGTGGTGCACACCTTTAATCCCAGCACTCAGGAGGCAAAGACAGGTGGATCTTTGTGAGTTCAAGGCCAGTCTAGACTACAGAATGAATTCCAGGACAATGACAACTACACAGAGAAACCCCATTTGAAAACAAAACAAACAAAGAAACAAAAATGGGTCAAGGAAGTTCCTGCTGTTACTTCTGTGACATTTATCTTGGAGTCCATTGTCAGGATTGTAAAGTGGGTAAAGAAATAAAGAGAAAAATAAAGTTGTTTTTATTTACAGGCATCCTAATTATAAGGTTTAAAACAGTGTGCCCAAGGAAGCCAGGAAACAGAGTAGGTTAGGTAGTGAGGTCACAGGGTGTAAGACATTAATTCATAAATATATTAACACATCTACATGAAATATTTACTTATATATTATTTACTACCAATGGACGATTAGAAATTAGGACTAAGATATAATGTCAAATATGCTTTACAGATATATTTTATGAAATTCTGGCTCAATACAAAAGTTGTTTTCTTTTTATTGTATGTTTGCATAGATTTAACACTGAATGTCCTAATGGATATTCTCTACAGAATTCACAGTTAAAAGTTATGTCAAAGTTCAAAAAAGCTGAAATGATTTCAGTATAAAATAATGAAGCTGGGAATCCAGTTGCAGAGAGGGAGGAGAGATGAGCAAATGAACCAAGACGGTGCCTTCTGATTGTGGTGGCCAGCTAGGAGGCCAAGGCAGTCTATGGAACATCCAACAGTGGAAACCATTCTTTGTTCCTAGGTCACAAATGGACAGTGGGATCCCATTCCCTATGGAGGGATACTATTGCAGCTCAGATATGGAAAGGAGGACCTGGGCCCTCCCCCAAATGATGTGATGGACTTTGATAATCCCCTGTGGAGTGCCTCACTATCGCTGGGGAATGGGTTGGGGGTTCAGTGGGAAGCATGGGAGGATGGGAGGGCGAGGGAATAGGGGGATGGATATGCAAATAAGAATGTTTCTAATAAATGAAGCTGTGGGCACACACTGACTAATGATATGATTAGCTCTACTGTAAATCAGTAGTAATGAAGATGGTGTGTCATTAAATGAGGGATCCAACCAAGTCAAATCCTCTAGTAGATTCTCATTCACACCATGTGACAAAGATTCCCATTCACACCATTTGACAAAGATTTGACAAGGTTGATGAGGTAATAGAGAAATAATCTTTTCACAAATGGTATGGGAACTGTATGTGAGTGTTCAGGTAGCTTTAGTCATGACCCCTGAAGAGGAAATATTGAAATATCTGTAAATAGTGAACACATTGTGGCAATCTACACAAGGAAATATTACTTGGAAATAAAAGGTTGACACATTAATATAATAATATAAAAGAATACAAAATCCATTTTGTCAGGTGATGGAGTTTAGATGCAAAAAGGTGGCACAGTGTTATTCCATGTATAGGGCATTCTAGAACAGGAAAAATACTAGAGAAATCAGCTCAACAGTTGCCAGGGGCAGCAGAAGGGTAAGGGACTGACTATAGAAAGCATAGTGTCCTCTTGAGACACTTCCTTGGGATGGTCCTTACATCCTGCATACTTTTATATGTATGACCCTAAAAGGGTGAATTTTAATGTATGCAAATGATATTTCAGTAAACTGGACCTTAAAAAAGATTTGTTATTAGTTAAAATTTACATACTGATATATGCAGGAATGAATAATTTATTCGTCAGTTCCACTTAGCAGTAATGAACCTCTACACTTGCATAGCTCCCCCTTTCGATTTGTGAACTACTTTCTTATTTTTCCATGGAACTCTCACAACCTCACAGAATAGGCAACACGCTCATGTTTCAGTAATGAGCTTTCCACTGAGGTTCAGAGCAGGAATAAGTGGTGTGTTGAGGTCACATGGTAAATCAAATTGAGTTTTGCCTCTTTCTCTCAAGAAAGCAGAAAAAAATGGAGACTGTTTGGGATATGGAATGGGGATATGGGTAAGTGCATGGGTTGAAAGAGGAATGGGGTAGAGGCCCAGCAGCTCCTTGGTTAGCCTCCTCGGATGGGCTCTTCTCTCAAGTTATGTGACGACATCTTCACATACATTTAGGAGGGAGGGCGGGAGCAGGAAAGATGGCAGGAGACAGTCAGGACCGTTTCTCATGCTTACAGTGCAGGAGATGGAGAAGCCTTGCATGTGTTAGGAAAACTCTCTACCACTGAGCGACAGCCCCAGCCACAGAATTCAACTTTAAAGGAACCAGAATGCAGTATGGAATTGAAGTGATTTCAATGAGGAAATTTTCTTTGGAATAAGAAAAGAACCCAGAAGAAATATGGTGGCAAAAACAACTCATGACATTTTACCAGGAGATAAAGAATTTGGTAGCAAAATGGAGAAAGCAACAAGCTTGGACTCAGATCTGAACATAAATTAGACAAAGGAGCTGGGTGTGGTGGCACACCTGTACTCCAGAACTCAAGAGGCTGGGGTGATGGGGAACGTGAGATTAGGGGCAGCCTGAGGTATCTGATGAGACCCTATCTCAAAAACACCTACATAAGCAAGACTAAGAAAAATGAGGACATATGAAAGCATATGAAAATGTTTCGATGTGCAATAAGGCAGGTAATGCAACAGATGTATGGAACTGTGAAATTAGACCTTCCTTTATGAGTTAAGAATGAGTAAGAGCTTAGTCACCAGCTCAGCTGGGGGAGAAGAAGGCATGGGGGACATGGGTACAACCCAGGCAGAAACACAGTCCTGGAGAGATGGAGTGACAGGAGTAAAGGATGTTCTGGAGAGGGTGAGAGAGTAGGGGAAGGGGTGTCCACCATCAGCAGGTAAGAGGATACCAGGAAAGGTGCGGAGGCTGAACACCGAGAGATGATAAGACAGAGCAGCAGATCATTCACTTGTCACTCACCACCGAGGAAAATTAGGACATCAAGGGAAGCAACCGCGTGGTTCACACATATAGTCCCTGGCTTGTGTCAGTGGCTTTGATAAAACAGGGTGACTGAAAGGATGGAAAGAACCTTAATATAAAATCTGCTGACGGAAAGCACGACATGAGGAGGAGAAAGACAACATGAAGTAAGAGAGGCAGAATATAGACAAGGTTCCTCTTACTCAGATGCACATACACGAGCACACAAGACACACACACACACTCCCTCACATGCATGCACACTCACTCACACACTGTCTCTCACTCACACACACACTCTCTCACATGCATGCACACTCACACACACATTCTCTCTTACACACACACACACACACACACACACACACACACACACAGCCAAAATGAGCCAAGAGAATCTGAAAACTGGAAAGTTACTTGGTGAGGCTGCAGGGTTTCAGAGACCCTGTAGAGCAGTCTGCGTGGGGCAGGTGAAGCATAGAAAGGGGAGTTTTGAAGGCATAGACCTAGGATGGCGGGAGGAAGAGACAAATCTCCTAACATGACCAGAGTGAAGCAGCAGCTCGGGCTTCATTGTACTAATGCTCATGTTGTCACAGGGAAATGTCCATGTTGAGAAGAAAACTGCTTCCCTGTGTATTATTTCAATCAAATCTCTCATAGGCACATTGGTTTCTTAATCATTATAAAACAGGGTCCGGACTTTTCAACAGCAGCCACCAGTATCAGGAGGCCAGGAGGACCCTCCATTGCCTAAGTAAACCAGCACAGGTGACCTTCCCAGCCCCTTTTAAAAGCAGGTGCAGGTCCCGTTTGCCCCCGAGGCTGAGAAGAAATGGGATTCGATGGAAGCAGATAGGCCCTGTTTTCCCCAGTCTTCCCATAGCCTCGTGCTAAACCCTGGTTCCTTAGCTCGGCTCCCTTTTCTCAGTCTTCCCATAGCCTCGTGCCAGTCTCACGTGTTAAACCCTGGTTCCTTAGCTGAACCCCATTTCTCTGCTTGCCTTCACAGCTGTAGGTCACTGCTCTTCTTGCAAACCTACTGCTGGCCAGGCGAAACCATCTGCCCTCCCCTGACCATCCTGTCCTGGCTGCCTTCTGACTCGGGGCACCCTCGCTGTGGTGTCATTGCTCAAGCACATTCCTCACCAGAGATACACTAGATCTTCCTGAACTCAGCCCAAGGCTGCTCCTGGGGTTAGAGAGATGGCTCAGCTGGTGAAATATGCTTGAGGTATGGTCCCCAGGACCCATGTGCCATCCCTGGAGCCCATGTAAAAAGCTGGGCATGGTGGCAGCAGCCTATAAGCCAATTACTGGGAAGGCAGAGAAAGTAGCCTCCCTGAGTCTCACAGACCAGCCCTCTTAGTCTAATTGGTGAGCTCCAGGGCTCAGTGAGAGACTATCTCAAAATATAAGGTAGACAGTTGGCTCCTGCTCTTCATTCGTACATAGATGCAGTGCATGTGTGTGAACCATCCCAAAGCCAATTTCTGATAAGATTCCAGTGTCTTCAATATCTAATCCAAGAGCACTCTCCCTCATCCTTATTCTTATACCGCATGCCTCTTTCATCCTACTCCAGTATCCTGCCAGCCCCTCCTGTAGAGAGAAGTGTCCACTGTGTGGCAGACGCCAAGCCTTCACCCCAACACATGCTGCTGAGCTTATGACCATGAGCACACAGTTAGAAATTGTTGACCTTTTGGACTTTGGAGGACTTTTCAGTGTGTGAAGTTGTTAGTCAAGTATTCCAATTCTGCTTGACATGGAGGCGATTTCAGACCCTGATGATGCATCCTGGTCTAATGGAGATGTTTGTCCGTGGACTGTGGCTCTCTGGGTGGCTAGGTCTGGTGGGGGAGTGAGGAGCTGAATTGGGCCTCAGAAGTTTACGGGAAAGGAGGCATGATTTGTGACAGCCGGCCTTTCCCCTTTCACTCTGTGGTGAGGGTGGACATGATAATCAGGCTTGATGTACACACGGTTTCAACAGTGACAGAATGCTGCATCTGGTGACAGCAGTTGCTTGTCTCCTTGAAGAGCGGTATGAAATGTTAGAGTGACCAGTTTGCAGCTGTATTATCAGTATGATATGAACAGGTTCATGCTTTCCCTTTCCTACTGATTTTAATCTCCTTTCTGTACACTAAGAAATCTGGAGTCACATGTCACATCATTCCTTGACACAGCACTTGTTTCCTTCCTTTCTTGTGTGACTTTCTTTCTTTCTGTGCACTGGCTCATCATTTGTGTCGTCTGGGACAAATAACTCCAAAAGTGTTTCATGGAGTGTATTCTAACCAAATCATGGAGAAAAATGAAGGGAACTCAGGTCTCCGGTAAGCAGAGCGATTCTTCAGAAAGAGCAGTCCTGCCCAGTGCTCACATGTCTCTGAGTGAAAATACCCTGCTTGCCCCTGGATTTTATTTCCTAGCTGTTCCGATAACTTCTGCATGTTTCCCTTGCTCCTGATTCCTAGTGTTTTACACGTATCATCCTCAGAACGTTAGCTCCTGCAGACAACTCTCTGGGAATGCTCTTCAGACCTTTGTCCATTCTTCACAGGAGGCCAGGTACTCAGAGGGTGTTGCTGCTCCAAAGGATGCTTTCCAGGAGTGAGGCTGGACCACAGGTGTCATCAGGAGTCACTATATAGTATGGCAGGTGATACCTGTGGCATTCAAGCCTGGATTTTGCCAGTTTGAGCCAGAGTCTTGTAGGCAGGATGCTGGTGGCATGTGTATAGTTAATGTTTAGAGCAGGAAACAGATGGTACTTTGGATTTGTTTAATTGTAATGGCATCTAATAAAAGGACTGATCGCCAAAGCATGGGCAATGTGTAGAGGCCACCAGAAATGGTGCACTGTGTTGGAGCAAGCAGGATCTTCATATAGGGACTACCCTTGGGGACCTTGAAGGAGGAGGGAGGAGGTGATTCCTGGAGTCTCCAGTGGGCTGTATGGAACTCATGTGGAGAAGACCCCTCAAGGGAATATATGACCATCAGGGGAGTGATACATCTGACGTGGTGAAGGGTAGAGAAGGAGCTAGGAGAGCCAATACCTAACCTTTGGGCTCCTTCCTCTGTTGTTCGCCTTTCCTACTGGAAGAGGGGGCACTGAGAAACTCTGAGAGCGTTCACACAGAGCTGTGGGGAGTGGAGAGCAGATCTTGAGGAGTGAATGAAAGAAAGGCATTCACAGGATATTCAGATTGGAGGAGACTTCGAGAGGCCAATGGACATAGCTACTTCAATCTCTCTCCAGATCCCTGTGAAATCTGACTGGTTGGTGCATGTCTATAACTCGAGATCTCTGGAGGCAGGAGGATCAAGTTCAAAGTCATCCTTGGCTATCATCTAGTTTGAAGCCAGCCTGGGCTACAGGAGAACCTATCTAAAAACAAAAACAAAATAATATAAAAAGAAATACTGCAGGAGACTTCTATTTCACAGATGAGAAAATAGAGCCACAGGTCAGTTTGTGACAGAATTGGAACAAGTACAAAACCTCCCCATCCACAGTTCTGTGCTTTCTACTCATACAGTGATTCATAGGGAAGGAAAAAGGAGAGACAAAGGAAATTAGAGGGTTAAGTACCAACTAAAGGGGAATGCGCTGATCCTTGTGACATTAGAAGGATTTAAGCAAGTTCAGAACTTAATTATGATGGGCTATGTGGTTAACAAATGTGTGTATTGATTGGAATAATAAAGACAGCATTTGATATTAGAGAGTGTCTGATTGTACTTATGCCTGGCATAGTCAGCTCAGATAGGATAGCTTCTATTTCTTATTGATTCTGCTCTGGCCGCTGGTCTCTCTGAGGTACAATCTCTGAGGTTAATTGTAAACCTACACTCTGTGGTGAAGACCATGTCATGTTTGACTTTCAGCAGCACAGGCCAAGATAGAGAGGTTTAATGTATACACACACATACAACACGTATCTGGACATTGATTTATACATATATGTATGTGTGCAAGTAACAAGAAACGTTGACCTTGGAATAATCCCTGTATGATATCAAGAAGTAAAAACCAGTATTGATGCTGAAGGTATCTCCTCTTCATTTAAATACCTTGGAACATGAAGGTTCTAGAACATTACCTTTATTTGCTTGATCATTGGTGGAGTTGGAGGGTGGTGACTCATTATTGGTACTGTTCATTCACTCTAGCAATGGACTAGTGTTTATTGCACATTGATCTCATGTATGTCATGTTGTTAAGTACTGGGGATTGAGAAAGGAGACAAATGTGGTCTGTGCGTCATTTCATTAGGGTTGGCACAAGAGTCATTGTATTGGCAAACATATTGGAAACCAAGTACTTCAGGACTCATACTCCCATCTCCTTTCCTGTGTAACTGATGACTGAAGATATGACTCTAGAATATGATGGATGGCTATTTGGATATACATGAAGCTGTCCTATTACTTAGTATAAAATGCAGAGGCTATTTAGTGTTTGGTGAGGTGAGGAGGGAGCATTGCTGGTCAACCCTGAGATTTCAAGTCTATTTTCAACACAGCTCATGTTAGATTGTTCCTTGCAGACTTTAAAACAACCTATTTCTGAGGTCAGTGGAAATTGCACTCATGTCAAAGCAGGGGGAGGAGGGCGGCAGCTCTTGGGTTGCTTTCTAAGTAATTTGAATCAAAAGGGACTCCTTATCTGGCTCTGAGCAGAGCAGATTCACATTCAATGAATAAATATCAGGTGCCCACTATTTGCTAGATGCTTTCAAGTAAATTGTTTAATATTCACAATGACCCTTCGAGAGAATGATAATCCCCTTTTATAAGCAGGAAAATGCGGTCCAAGATAAGCAAGAATCCAAGTCAAGTTTCAACCCCAGATCCTGGAACCTTAGGGCATTGTTTGCTTCACTGTGTCTTAAAACCCTATTACATATTTCTGTTTGGGTTTTATTAGTTATTTTTCTTGTGACAAGTGCCTGACCAAAAGCAACTTAAAGAGAGAAGGGCTTGGTATTGTCATGGTCCAAGAACTCTTGCATCTGTGTGAGCAGAGAGATGTATGCCCATGCTTTACCCTGTCTCCTCTCCCACCTGATGATCCAGCGTAGGACCCCAGCACCTAGGATGAGGGGATCTATATTCAGGGTGGTCCTTCCATTATCAATTATTCCTCTGTGGAAACAAACTCATAGACATGCTCAGAGGTGTGTCTCCTGGGTGATTCCAAATCTGGCCACACTGACTATGATAATGAGCCATCATGTTTGTTTTCGTTTCCTGATAATCCCTTCTCAGCTGTTAGCAACATAACATGAGTCCCACAACACACTGCGCATGATCTTTGGGAGTCTTTAGTATGTGACCATGGTTTCTGATTTGTCTGTCATGGCTTCTTGAAGATTGGATCCATCCCACATTGGGTGTCCCCTGGCACTTAGAAAATTAGTGAGTAACATTCGTCAGACAAGTCAATTTTCAGAGTACTTCTGACCAAGAAGGATATCTCACATTTTATGAAGAAAGGAAGTGAGGAGTATAGACTCAGGACAGTGATCCAAGTCTTGCCAAAGTCAAGAAGGAAGGTTCCTCAAGCTGAAGAGCTTGGTCCTGCCTCAACTTGATGTGCCGTGCTTTGCTGAAGCCAATGAGAGGTCTGTCCCTTTCTGAATGGAGAGAGAGGAGGAGTAGAAGGGGAGGGGTAGATGGGAAGCCAGGCAGGGGAGGGTGGGGGCAGACCAGGAGGAGAGGAGGGAGGAGGAACTGCATTCAGTATGTAAAATAAGTGAAAAGTATGTTATTTAAATAATAATGAAAAGAATAATAAAAAAGAAGGGCTTGGAATATACTCAGACCATAGAAACAACCAGCTAGGGCTGGGAGAGGGTTTAGTTGGTAAAGTGCTTGCACTAGAGTTCTGACCCCCAGCACCCATGGAATCTCAGCCCTGGGGAGATGGAGACAGGTGGGTCCCTGGATCCCAAGGGCCAGCCAGCCCTCCATTCTGAATTGATAAGCTATAGGTAAGGCGACAAGTGATTGAAGACAATGCTTGTCATTGACCCCTGGTGTCCATCTGCACGTATACACACACACACACACACACACACACACACACACACACACACACACACCTATGGACATGTAGACACAAAATGAATAAGGGTTCAATGTGTGCCTATGGACGCTAAAACTTTGCCCTTTCTGCTATGATCCAATGTTTTCAGAGTTGCTCTGTTGGTGGCTTTAGTGACTTAGACTATATTCAGGACATAGAAACAGCTTCTCTCATCAATATCAATATTTTTAATTTGATCCAGCACAGGCTGCTTGTCTGCAGCCCAAACTTCATTTTCTGCAAGATTGCCTGTGGGCTGAGTGGTCCATCTCTATCCCTGCTCCTTGTTGTCCTTCTAGGGCTCTTGGGTTCCTTTCCAGCTGAGTCTTTGCCACTTCTCCTCTCTTATTTGATCATCCCATTTATTTTCCTTACCCATCCGCCTCCTAATGGTCAGGATGAAGCCAATCATTTTTATTAACACTTGAAAATGCTATTTTGCTGTTAAAGCACACAATTTCCTTAATCGGCTACAAAAGGGTAATAATCAGAATCAGGTTTCAAAAGGTTTGGCTTTCAGTGGGACTCCGCACACTGTCCTTGGAGACATATAAATTAATCATAATTAAGAACCATGTGCAGATGGTAGAAGAGGAACTTTGAATAGTTTTTTTTCTGTCTCTTCCTACAGGATATTAAAGGAAAAAATGTCATGAGTGGTTGCTTGCAGCTGATTATCTGTCTTTGCTCCTTAGTTATTTGTACAATTTTCCATGGAGAACCTGGGTACTGGCAGAACTGACACCTATTTGCTCCCAAAGCAGGGAAAGGCTCAGATAGAAAACCCTGTGTTGGGTTACTGGAAGTCCACATAATAGAAAGGCAATCAATTGGGCTCATGGAGTGAGGGCAGGAAGGCACTAACTCAGGAGAGTAAGGAAAGGCTCGACAGACATACTCAGAGCCCCTTTGGCCCCGTGCAGGGATGGGCAGATTTTCATGGGGCATCTGAGGAGCTTGTGGGCCTAAGAAAGCATCCTCTCCTGAAATACGAGCATTTGATTGTCTTCTCTCTGGGCATCTGTTGCTTGTGTCTTTCCCTTCCCATGTATCCTTGTTGCTGTTCTTCACCACACATTTCTCCAGAAGCAACTTGACGTAGGATCTGTCTTCACTTGTTTTCCAGTCCCATCATTTGTATCTGTGGTGTCTCGAACACCTTGACACCCATTCCCCACGGCAGTATACTATGTACAGGCAGGAGCCGAGTTCTACTTATGGCCATGCAGGCCACACAGCTTAAACAGTTTGGCATATTTGTAAGATACCCGGGCCAATCCAGCATTCTCCACTGGCTTCAGAGGGGTTCACTCTCCAGCTTCCCACCTTGCTCCCCTCTGAAGACAAAGCGGGGGTCAGGGAGACACAGTTCCCTGAAGAGGAATGGATGGGGGTTTACAGTGAGAAGGAAGAAATAGAACTCAGACATAGCTGTGAAGGTTAGTGTCAACCCCAACTGAAAACTGGCCCCTTTTATGTCTCAGTTGTACATATATCGCTGATTTTTACCCAAGTAACTAAGATTATTAATAATAATAACAATTATTATTATTATTATTGTGTGAGTATGGCTATGCATATATAATGGGCAGAGGACAATATTTTTGATATTGGGCTCTGTCCACCACGGGTTCTGGGGATCAAACTCAGGTCACCAGGCTTGTATGGCGAGCACCTTTACCCACTTAGGCATCTTGCTGGCCCCCTGTGTACACTTTAGAGATTGAAACTGGATTTGCAAACGTGCCAAATATGTAGATGCCATTGTATTTCACCTGCTGGAAATGGATGTGGGTCTTGTTCTTCATAATGGCATCTGACAGTGCAGGCTCACCATCTGTGCTACCCACACTGCCTGCTTCATATGGCTAGTGAGCATATCTGTTGTCCAAACTGAGTATTCTGACTCAAAACACCAATTCAGCGCTCTCTCTCTCTCTCTCTCTCTCTCTCTCTCTCTCTCTCTCTCTCTCTCTCTCTCTCTCTCTCTCTCTCTTTCTTTCTCCTGCGTGTGCGTGCATGTGCAAGTGGGGGTGTTGAGGGAAAGGGAGACAGAGACAAAGGGAGAGAGAGAGTCAATTGTCAGTTTTGTTTGTTTAGTTAGGTCTGTCCTTTGTGCTGTTTCATACTATTTTTTCAAGTCTAGCTTCAAGCTCACTAGGTAATGGAGGATCACCCTGAATTCCCAATCCTCCTGCAACATCTCCCCAGTGTAGGGATTGCAGGTGCATATCACCACACCTAGTTTTATACCACTGAGGATTGAAACCAGATCTTCACGCATGCCAGACACTCTGCCAACTGAGCCACATTCCCATTCTTTTGAGCTAGGTCCTTAAGATATAAAATTCCAATGTAGGAGGCTGAAAGGAAGGCTCAGTGGTTAAGAGCCTTGTTGCCCTTGTAGAGGACCACATATGGGTGCTACATGTACGTGGTGTACCGACATACATGTAAGCAAACACAAATATGACGAAGATCCTCAAAGAAAAAAGTCTAACTTAAAACCCAAAATTAACTTGGAACTTAAAATTCAAAAGTATGCTAATGAACAAATTCTTTAGGTTCCATTTTATAGGCGTGGTTAGAGATAGGTTAGGTTCATGACTCACTTGAGTTACTAGTTCAGACAACAATGCCCTCTGTCACCTCCTGCAATATTGTCTTACAATTTTCTCTGTAGAGGTTTGGTTAGAACATTTCCTTATTAATTTTGAAATAACTCGCAGTTGTCTTTGCTGTTATGAATATTATGTTTTCTGGTTGGTTAGAACAGAAGTATTGATTTTTTTCTAATAGGACCATTCATCTACAAGCCCTGCTGAGCTCCTTTAATTCAACCAGTTCTTATATTCTGTATGATTTTTTACATAGATAATTGTATTCTTGATGAAATGCTGATTTGCTTCTTTTCTCCCTTATTTTTGAAACCAAGCCTGATGTGGGCATTGAGCACAATAGACAAGCACTCTCCCACTGACCTGCAGCTCTGGTGCCTTCAAAATGTTCTTTTGAAACTAAGCCTCACTAAATATCAGGCTGGCATTGGGAGTCACTGAGTAGCCCAGTCAAACCTTGAACTCGCAATTCTCCTGCCTTAGGCTTCCAAGTAGCTGGAATTCTAAGCTTGCACTGCAAGACCCAGATAAACCTTTCACTTTCTGGATTTATTTTATTAGTATTTCCAGCAAATCTAAAAAAATTAACTTTGCATCTTCTCAGAGTCCAAAAGAATGATCAAAGGTTTTTGGTGTGTAGCTTTCAGGAGGAATCTTGGGATCTACTTTTCATTATCAAAGAATTTTCCTTGTTTGGATGTTTCATCTTTTCTGCTGTGGCTAGGCATTCCAATTCATGAAATGTGCTTTCTCCCTTGTGTTGAGATTGTCATGTGTATGTCTCCTTTGATCTTTTAGTATGACAGTTGCTTTGATATGAGTGCATACCAATCACATTTAATCATTGTCATTATTATCATTATTAGAAATGTGTTGGCTAGTCAATATTTTAGTTTTGCCTTTATATTCCATATGTGATAGAAGCCTGTAACCATCTTTACTTGTTCTGTCTGGATCGTGATTGTATTTTGGTAAGGGTGGAGTAGCGGTGGTGGAGGTTGTTGGGTGTAAACTGGAGAAGTTGGGATGAAGCTAGGTGTGATCTTGGTATGTTCTAGATGAAGGTCTTGATAACCAGTTAACCACTACTGTATAAAAATATTCAACATACTTTAATAATTTGACATTTTAATTAAGTATCATACATTAAGTTTAAGGGCAACTAATTTTCAGAATAATTTCTTTAACTCTTTTATAATTTCTGCTTTATATTATGTTGTAATTATGTTTTAAGTTACATTTCCTTTCATTTCTCTATTTATTCCTGTATATTACTCATCTCACAATTTTGTCATTGAAAGGGTCATTTGGGGTCTGGTTATGTCTGACTTTTGTACTGTATTTCATCCAATCCCTCATTCTTTCCTTTTTGATGTCATTGGTTTTATTTTATTTAATATTCATACAATATATTCTGGTCATGATTTCCCCCTCACATCTCCTCCCATCTCTTCCCCACCTGCCTGTTTGCCTCCATGCCTTATTTTCCTCACTCTTCAGAAAATAAACAGGCAAATAAAAAAGCAAACAAATCAGAATTTTAAAAAAGTGAAAAGGTGCAAGAAACACACTCATACAGTTGGAAATCATAATATACAAAATATGAGACCAAAAAATCTACAAAACAAGATCATTTGTTTGATTCATTCTTTGAGAATTTCATACACTATATTTTGATGATATTCTTTGTTCTCTGAGATGCTCTCATCTTCCTACCTACCCAACTTCATGCTTGTTCCCTCTCGTAAGAGACAAGCTTTAAGCCCAGGGAGCCCAATTTGTGTTGACTGCTCTTGAGCATGAGGGCTGCCCTGGAGTGTGGTTCATGCACACAGAGTCACTCTGTTGAAGAAAGCTGAGTTCCTTCTCCCAGTAGCCTTCAGCAGCAAATACCTTCTTGGCTAGGCGGGAACCTCATGCCCTCGTCTCCTTCTCAGTGCTGGGCTTTTGTCTGGCTTGGCTTTGTGTGTTCTGTCACTGACCTGTGAGTTCACACGTGTGTCTGCCCTGTTGTGTGAGTTCACACGTGTGTCTGCCCTGTTGTGTGAGTTCACACGTGTGTCTGCCCTGTTGTGTGAGTTCACACGTGTGTCTGCCCTGTTGTGTGAGTTCACACGTGTGTCTGCCCTGTTGTGTGAGTTCACACGTGTGTCTGCCCTGTTGTGTGAGTTCACACGTGTGTCTGCCCTGTTGTGTGAGTTCACACGTGTGTCTGCCCTGTTGTGTGAGTTCACATGTGTGTCTGCCCTGTTGTATCTTGGAAAAGCTGTTTCCTTGAAGTCATCCACTACCTCTGGCTGCTACAACTGTTCTCTTAGGGTTGAGTGAAATATTAGCTACAGTCAATCACACTGTGGTTTCTTAGACATGTATTAAAAGTGTGACTTTCTTTTCAAATACTCTCAAAATTTCAGTAGTTGGTATTTGTATTGTTACTCTTCAGAATGATTCGTATTTCACTTTTCCTTGATTTCCTCTTTAACCTTAATTAGTAAGTCTCTTTAAAAGTTTTAAATATGCAATTTAAAAAGTATCTCAAAGCCACACAAAGATAGATGTCTCTGAGTTTGAGGACAACTTGGTCTACATCGTGAGTTCCAGGACAGCCAAGGTTATATAGAGAGACCCTATCTCAAATAAATCAAAACAAAATTTTATTTTCTATTAAAATATATTTTTAAAAGTGGCAATTGTTACATTTTGATTCCACAGAATTTATTGGTGCATTGAACATTTAAGGCTAGTATGTATTCTCTTAAATGAATTTATAGATAGTTGAATCAATTTAGCTTTTTGTTCACAATTAAAACATGATTTATGTGTTACTTAATAAGGTGTCTAGTCTGTTGAAGTCATGCTTTTTCCCTTATGGAAATGTTAGCTGCTCTTTTCTACATGTCAACTTGTATTTTTAGATTCATATGTACTCAGGATAATTATGTCATCCTCGTGCCCATATGACAGCTGTTGTTATCCTCTGATGTTTTCACTGTTGGATTTTTGTCTTGGTATCATAATGTTGAGATGTGCACATTGACCTTCAGAAAGGTTACACTCATGTCTTTTACAGTGAAGGCCACCACAGCTTCCCTACCTTCTCATGTGGCAGGTTTTAAAGCCTACAAATTGTAGCCTTCCAGCTTTATTCATAGCTTCGGAAGCTCCTGGGTCTGAAGCATGGCTCTAGCACTGCTTTATGAGACACAGTCTCTCTCTGGAGTCCAGGTTGGACCCTAGCCTTCAATCTTCCTACCTCAGCTCCGTAAGTGCTGGGATTACAAACATGTGCAATGGCATCTGTCTAGGTCCCAAACTTTTAGTCCCTGGTTGACCACTGTCTCTCATATTCTCATCATAGCCTCTCTTAACAGTGTCACTTCAAGCAGCATCCTGATTTGGTGATGCTTGGCAACTTTGGCTTAAAATTTCCTACAAAGTCACATTTCATGATTCCTACTAAGGTTATCCTGGGACTCATTTTCCTCTAAGGAAATCGCTGGCCCATCTCCTCAACAAGATGTCTGTAGAGATGTTTAGGAGCAAGGGTAAGCTGCCTCTTGTAAGCACCATGGGCCTTAGAACATGAAGTCTTTGGCATGGGACACCCAGACCCAATACCAAGGAAGCAGAGGGCTGAGGAAGTGGATGGTCAGCCTAATCTTGCTGCCTTCTGATGCTATTTGCACCCCTTTTATGTGTGAATTGAAAACATGATTTGGGGGACATGATTTGGGGACATTGAGCATCAGGATACCCACTCAATGTTGGCCCCTTGCCTGAGTGGCTTCTGAATTCAGCTACATGATCTAGATGCTGTCAGCAGAACCAGCTGTCACTCTGAGGACGTTAGGTGACATCTTTTTCAGAAAGTTCTATCAGGAGAGAGCGGATGTCTTTTGCCCCATGTGCGGTCCCTCTTAACATTCTCCTCAGCCTCTGCCTGACATTCTCTCACCCCCACCTCCCACATGCTCACTTTGTGCTGTCATAAATAGCTTGGCTCCTTGAACAGCCTCTAAAAGCTTAACAGTAGCACCCTTTGCATCTGCAGAGTATGTTACTGTCTTCAAAGCACTTTCATATACATATTATCATCTGATCTTCACAAACCCTTCCAGGGATGTAGGTTAGGCCTATTATCCTGATTTTACCAATGACAAAGTAGACTACACCAATTAGGTGACTACCTCACTCTAATGCATTTCATTAAAATGGAACTGGTTTAAAGCCAGGTTAGTAGTTTCATACAACCATTCATTTGTTCATTCTCTCTTTTATCTACCTGTACCAAGGCGCTCCCAGAATAGAAAAAGAAAGGCTTTTAGAATCAGACAAACTTGACTATGAAAGCCTAATTTGCTATATGACCTCGGTCATGTATTTAACCTCTCAGATCTCTTTCCTCATTTATAACTTAGGGAGAATTATGGCTTATAGTGTTTTATAGGAATCAAGTAATGCATGAACACCTGTCAATCACAGTTTCTGTCACACAGTAGGTGAACTATTTGAAATACAAACTGCTATATATCACATTTTATGTGTGGTCTAATGTAGTGGTGAAAGCCTATAATTGGCTGTAGTTGATTGATTCTTTCCTGTTTATGGTATATGAGTCAGTGCTATATCCCAAGAATGTGAACAGAGATGAGACAAGACATTTCTTTTATGGCCATAAGAGTCTCTTAGACGATGATCTTCAATGGTAGAACATGTATTCATGACATCCTCAGCATCAAAACTAATGGACAAAACTGATGTCCAGAATTGGGATATAGCTCTGTTATAGAACATGCATGCAAGGTCTTGGGTTCAATTTCCACTGCTGCAAGCAAAAAGGAAATTAGGGGAAAACATTGTTGCAAGGCAGCTGGTATTCACTATAGTAGGGCTAACCTAAGAGGTCTGTTTGTGTAGAATTCACCCATTGGTTAAGATGGGTAGATCGGCCATCATAGAAATGCACTAAACAATCCCAAGCATTAGGTTGACCTCATGGGCTTTGAGGAGAAGTCAACGTAAGTGTTTCCCAGTTCTCCCTGGGAGAGTGAAGTAAAATGCAGAGGAGGAGGCTAGCATGAAAGAGTGGTGTGTTCAGTGTATCCTTGGTTTTTCTGAAGAAAGGCATGGCATTATTTATCTTGAACCACACATTTTCTCTCAGCTGCTCCCCCATGTCTGACATTGACTTTGTATTCAGAGCTCTCTTTCTCTGTTCAGCTCCTGGTCCCCCTGTCACTGCTATCTCCCATAATGCATTACTTTGTAAAGAGCCTTGCGCTATCCTGAGTATAAAAGAGATGCTTGGTAAAACCAGATCCTATTCTCTGAATGTCACCACTAGCCATTGTGTAGAAGAGTGTAATATATTGTGTGAGAGAAAATGGAGGAACAGGAGAGGTGTTTAAAGAGCAAATAAAAGCTTGAAACAGAAGAGCACTGGGTGCATTGGAGTTAATAAACTGTTGTGGCAGAGCAGGCCACTTTTAAATGTGAAGAAATCCAATTTAGGGACTTATAACTGTAGGATGAGAAGCCCACCGGAATGAAACTAGTGGATAGATTTAGCCAAATTCTAAATGTCCAGGTTCTCATTGAAAATCAGCCCTTGGAATTGAGCATACATCTTCCCCATCTCTTTGAGATACTAAATTCAACTGTTTCCCACTGAATATTTGGTGCTACTCAACTTCTGGATTCTACTGCCTTTTTTTTAAACACCGAGGAGGTGCCCAGTCCCCAGTGTCACTGGCAGACCTACACAACCCATCACCATGGGCTTTTGGAACCTAGGGAGTCATTCCTCATTTCCATGGGATCAGAGACCAGAAAGCTGTCAGGAGTGAGCTCTGGCCGTGTGAACTACAGAGACACTCCTCTTAATTCGGGGGAAGTGAAGCAATCAACCCAGGTCTTCTCTTGGCAATGCTGAAGGACGACTATAACAGCAAGAGTTCCACAAGGTTTTCTGCCAAGAACTGGATTGGATTTTGTGCTTCCTCAGCCACAAAATGTCCCGGCATCTCACTCCCAAATCACTAACGCCCTTCGTGGTCAGTCTGCTCAGCTTGAATACTTCCTGATTTTTTTTTTGTTCAATACCTTCATTATCAGCTTTTTCTTTTTGTTAGCCAAATTCTCAAATTTTTAGGTCTATAACATATCCCTGTTCCCCTTTTTGGGTTAAAAAAGCAGGAGAGATTAAACCACATTTTCATGTTTGATAGAAAAATGACTCTCTTCTAGCTCTGGGCCGTTTTCTCGGAGGACAATGCTATATTAATCTATTTGCATTCTGGTATTGTAACACCATTGACCTTGGAGGATTGCATAACTGTCTTGAGCTTCAGTTTCTCCATTTGAGAAATGGGAATAAAATGTCTAATTTGTAGGATTTTCATGAGAAGAAAAGAGATTTCACATGATGAGAATACCTTCCAGTGCACAGTGGATAATACTGTACGATAAATGACCATTTAAAGCAAAGCAACACAGGCGGGACCCATTCCCATAAAATAAGAGGCACTTAGAGCGAATGATGAGAAACATAAAGAGAAATGACCGAGGCTCATATTCTACAGAGTTCTGCATCTTTAGTCTGCTGCATGGTGTGTGATTTAGGAACCTGTGTGGAAATAAAAAGGGAGGGGCTCTTTGCAGAAAGAAGGTGGTGAGTTGTACGAAAAATATATAGGGCCACCCTTTCAAGACTGGCACTCCATGACTCCAACTATGAGTAGTATTGGCTTATTTGTATATTTTGATGCCTAAAATGGTCAGGATGACACTGTTCTTGTAATGCAGTAATCGCTGATGTGTAAGGCAGTGTGGGGTGTATAGTGTCATGGAATACAAGCTAGAAAATCAGAAGATTGGGTTCAAGATGGCTTGAGTGGGGCTAGACGTGGCTTGGCGTTATGGGCGCTTGTTGCATTCGCAGAGGACTCGAGTTCAGTTTCCAGGGCCCACATTGTCAGCTTACAATCACTTAGAGTGATTCCAGTTCCGTGAGATTTGATGCCTCCTCTGGACTTGGAGGGTACCTGCACACACG
This sequence comes from Mesocricetus auratus, assembly GCF_017639785.1. Taxonomy (NCBI): domain Eukaryota; kingdom Metazoa; phylum Chordata; class Mammalia; order Rodentia; family Cricetidae; genus Mesocricetus; species Mesocricetus auratus. The sequence goes on along the minus strand of NW_024429187.1, from coordinate 4,788,216 downwards.
TAGTATAAACTCCAAACACACACACACATTCTCTCTCTCTCTCTCTCTCTCTCTCTCTCTCTCTCTCTCTATCTATCTATCTAACACACACACACACTCTTTCTCATTCTCTCTCACACACTCTTACTTTCTCTCTCTCTCAAGAACACACACACACACACACACACACAAAATGTAATCTTATTTTCTTAAGGGCTGTTTTTGTTAAGTCTTGGGTAGGTCCCTTAACTTCATTGAACCTTGGTGTCAACATATCTAAAATGAGGTACTAATATTCCTTTTAATTTTTTCCTGATGGGTGTTTACAAAGATAAATTAAAATTAAGTACCCAGGTATTGCTTCTCCGATTTAATGTTAAGAGACAGGAGTCTAACAGGGAAACACGGAAGCTTTTCCAGGCTGTCACTCTCTAGGAGGCAAACATGAGGTCCAGGCCACAAGAACACGGGGCCTCCTTGCCTGGAGCTTGCTGGATTCATCTTATCCAGGCCACGTTTTGTGGCCAGCCTCTGTTGAGCCCCCTTTGCAGCTCACTTGGCCTGGTCTTTGCCAAGGACAGCTCAAGGATGGTTATAACTAGACTGCCAGGGGTCCCAGGCAACAGCAAGCCCCCTCCTGCTGTCTCCAGTGCGTGCTTGGCTAGCCCACGCTGCCCAGCACTGCCTTGTCTGCTTTATCTCTGTCTGTTGGCTGCCGATTTGTCTTGGTCAAGGATTTATTAGGCTTTTGAAATTTTCTTTTTCTCTCATCATGCCCAGAGAACATCAGAATTAAGACTGGGGAGAGAAATGGAGTTTGGAGGCTGGCAGATAGAGTTTCTTGACTCTCCAGTGATCAGACACTGCGAAGATGTGTTCCATAGCGCACCTCGTGCTTTAAACTACTCTCTCCCTTCTGTTTGCAGAGAGTCGACAAGCTGAAGATGAAGCCCAGCGTAGAGTGCCGTTCTCCCAAGTTCTGGCTGGTGTTGGCCGTCCTGGCCGTATCCGGCAGCAAAGCTCGTTCTCAAAAGAGCCCCCCCAGCATCGGCATCGCAGTCATCCTCGTGGGCACTTCAGACGAAGTGGCCATAAAAGACGCCCACGAGAAAGATGACTTCCATCACCTCTCGGTAGTTCCCCGCGTGGAGCTGGTAGCCATGAACGAAACTGACCCAAAGAGCATCATCACCCGTATCTGCGATCTTATGTCCGACCGGAAGATCCAGGGGGTGGTGTTCGCTGATGACACTGACCAGGAAGCCATCGCCCAGATCCTTGATTTCATTTCTGCTCAGACGCTCACCCCTATCCTGGGTATCCATGGGGGCTCATCTATGATAATGGCGGATAAGGTAAAAGACGGCTATTCTGAGGAGCAAATGATGCATTGTTTTTTAATGCCAAAACTAAGTAGTTAAACACAGAAATTTACCAGGGCACATAAGGGTGAGTGAAGAGACGAGATCTAGTCAGATAGTTAGATGAATGTGGGAAAGTGACCCGAGTGTAGACGCGCCCAGAGCAATGGTTCTCAACCTGGGGTGGAACCATCCTTTCACGGGGTTGCCTAAGACTTTCAGAAAACACAGATATTCACGTTATGATTCACAACAGTAGCAAAAGTACAGTTATGAAGTGGCAACAAAAATAGCTTATGGCTGAGGGCTGAGGGCTCCACAACATGTGGAGCATTAGGAAGTTTGAGAGCCACTGCTCTAGAGTTCAGGACAGGTTCATGTGTCTGTTTGTCTGTGACTGAGAGATATTAAAACTTGGAGTCTTGGTAGTTTTTTTCCCCAAATAGGTATGTAATGAGATCCCTCAACACTGTAAGGCACCCCTCTTCTATCATGATTACTAATTTCTCCCCACAATGGTTGTAAGAATTTCAAAAGAGAAATGCCCGAGGCAGGTAGTTTCTGTCTATGAAGACTCAAGTGTCACAGGAATAGGATGGTATCCACTCCCATCTCTGGATCTGTACATTCTAAGGATATTAGCCACACAGTCACAGCAGCTATGTTTTCTCCAATATTAGATCTGAAGACTGTTTTAACTGTGGTTGTACACTGGAGTCACCTGGAGGGCTCTGAATGGCCCTGATGTCTGGTTCCATCCCAGTCTGGGATTCTGAGGTCTAAAAATCCTCCTCCTCAGGTGACTCCAGAGTTATGGTTAAGTGAGAATATTGCTGTGGAGCTTCAGAAAGAAAAAAATGCCTGGACTCACGTTAGGTTAAATGTCTAACGACAGGCGGTTTCTCATTTGACATTAGCCCTGAGTCTGAAATCACAGAAAACACCTTCTGCTTGGATTTTTAAGCCATTGTTAATTACTCAGTTGCGTTTTTCTCACTTTACTGATCAGTTCTCATGGCTTAGCTTCCATAGCTGTCATACCCATGCTTTCAGCAGTCTTACAGGGATTCACCTTCCTGCAGTACGTGGGAAGTTTGTCATTTTCAGAATCATTTCCACCTTTGTATTGCCATCTTAAATTCATTGTCATCACTTTCAGAACTGCCTTTAGGCTTCTAGCTAGAGATCATGCTGTGTGGTCAAGAGTGTTTGTGAGCACCCCAAGCCTCACCTCACCACCCCAAGCATGGTGCTTCACCAGATGAGAACTGCCACAGCACAGGCTTGGCAGAGAACCCCTGTGACTGGTGTCACCATCTGTTGGTGGCAGAAGGGATGACTACTGCTTCTGCCTCCCATAGTTCCATTCAGGAAAGGCTGGAGGAGCTTTAGAACCACGTGACAAAGGTGTTCATGTGGGCGCCGAAATGAATGTTAGAAAACAAATGACTGCCAGGAGTTGCTTGGAATGAACTTAAACACAATGGAAAAGGTACCAACCTTGGCAACACACACTGAGTGCTTGCTTCGGGTAGACACCATTTTAAAAGGTTGTTGTCCTTGGTAAATTATGTTTTATTTTATGCATGGTATTCCAAGGGTAGAATATTGCATTGGAAGAATGCTGACATGATTAAGATTTGAATTTTAAAATCATAAATAAGTGTGTGCTCCGTTCTGGAGTACAACAGATAAAAAATGATTTTGCTGCTGTTGTAGTTGCCCATCTGAGTTATTGCAAACCTATGTTATTTCCCTCGAGTAGGGAACGTGTGCATAAGCTGATTGGTTGCATCCCCCTGGTGTCTCTTGCAAATTCTCAGCCTGAATATAAAACTGGGAGCTGAGGTGCAGTCTGGGTGGAGGCTGGGCTTTCTTACTCCCTGGTGCATTCTGGGTACACTGAGAGTGTTCGCCGTATGCTAAGCAGTTAGCCTGTCATGCACTATTTTATTTAACACCACTGAGCTAAATGGCAGTGCCTCTCATTCAGATGGGGACACCAAAGCCCAAAGAAATTAAACACCACATCCAAAGTGCTGTTGTAGGAACTAGAAGCCGTACTTTTAACTGCCGTTGCCAAGGAAAGGATGAGGCCGGCGGAGGCGTCATAAACCTTCTTACTGGCTCCTTTGTCCTTTGTCCTATGGCTTCGTGGGAAATGCTACTGACGGACAGTACCCGAGCACCCGTAGAAGGCTCACTGCGGAGGAGAATGTGCACGAGCCAGCGCAGCGCAGGTCTCTAGAGACGCTGCTGGTACTGCCTTCTAAGGGCAAAAGGCAGAACTGATCTGTAGATCTCAGGGGTCACTGTCACGAGAGCCACTCTCCCTTCTGTCTCCATTGTTGCCGCATTCAAAAACCCCAAGTCACCTTTGCTTCTCCCCAGTAGTAAAAGGAGGCGGTCGAGAGAGCAGTGACTGTTTTGGAAGAAGTCCTAGCATAGAGTAAATAACGTCTCATTGGGTTTTGGACCAAAGTCAGAAACAGGACGAAGGGAGAAGGTCCTGGCAGCAGGAGAGGTGGGAGCATGGTCATGGAGGGCAGGGGGCAGGGTTGACGGTAGGACCAGAGAGGGGTGTCAGAGATCCAGAGGCACTGAGGGCATAGACGTGATTCCCAGGCTGTGCTGAGGAATGTACACACTGTGTAGGCTTGGAAGACCTGCATGCTATCAAATAATGGGCCCTCCTGGTCACAGGGAGAGAAGTTTTGGCCTTGAAGTCTGAGGTCAGGTTTGTTTGTTTTAAAATCGAAGTATACAGTCCATTGCCATGGTTGCATACTGTACATGTAGAATGGGGACATGTGATTTGACAGCTGTGGCAGACAGTGGGGCAACAGGATAAAGAATTTCAAGATGAAACTGATGAGGGAACGTTGGGCTGTATGGTGTCTGTGAATGAAACTCTCAGTAACTAACTGAAGAGTGATGGAGAGACCTCCTGTTTTATTTGCCCTACTAGGAGACAGGTAATTGCCACACTGTTTACACTGTTTTCTTGGATAGAATTTAAGCTCTCACTCCCCTTATTTGTGGGGGTTTGGATGCTGGAAAGACACCGCTGTTATAAGGGCTTCTGATGGCAGACACAGATCTGTCTCGGCACCTGGGCAAATGGTGTGCACTCATGGTTGCAGACGCTCACTGGTCAGTAAAAGCGTCAGGGTTCTGCTTCAGTGAGGTGAATGCACGCCATACTGTGGCGGAGAGAAACATGAGAAGTGTCATGGCAGAGCTGATGAGAACTCAGGAGCTGGAGTCTGAGTGGCTTCCACCACCCCATCCTGGATGTGGGGCTCTGGTTTACTCAGAATCCTCAGGCTCTGTGTGGGGAGAAGAGAAACCCTTAGTGAATGGTTGAGGATTAGATGAGATACGTAGCTCACAAGGAAACCCAGGAGAGCAATCTGGGAGAAGGCTCTGAAGAAGAGCACTGGAATCTCTTGTCTCACCCAGGAGGTTGAGATTCATTAGAGTATGGAAACCTGCCATGGCCAAAAAGGGTGCACCCACCACAGAGAAAGCTCTATCCATCTACTGAAGAACTTGTAGTAGAAACCTGTTTTGAGCAGTAACAAGGAGAGTTTAAAAATGCATTCAGTGCTTCTTGGCAGTCCCCCATCTGAGAATAAATAACGCATTTTGTTTTGTGTTGTTATAATTGCTTTTATTCTCCCTGAGATCCTGGGTTTAGGATGGATGTCTGAAATCAGTCTAGAAGCGTTTCCATTTCTTTTCAGAAGCTTTTTCAATTGATGGTGCTTTCACATTTTAGCTCAGAGATGTTAAGTAACCAGCCCAGAACGTCAAAGAAGCTTGTAGTTAGCAGTGAACTGGGATTCAACTCCCAGAAACACATGTTTGAAAACCCATGCTTTTTGTGTACAATTTTGTTTCATAAGACACGGAATTAAGAATTATAAGTCACACATTTCAATCTCCATTCTGATGAGTTTTGGAAATTTAGGCAATCAGATCACTTAAGTGATATGAGGCTCAGTAGACAGTTGTAAGATATAAATTGGTTTCCTTCTACCCAATTTACATCATTTTGAAGATAAAAAGAAAATATGTGAAAAATGTTGGAATGGTACCCAGAAAACAGACACTTGATAAGAACACTGGAGTCCCTGAAAAATGTTCTGCCTCTGTGACAGTGACAATAAAAATGGCTTGGGCAGGAGGTGGACACAAAGTCCCAGGATGCATCTCGCTCCAGGATCACTCGAGATGAAGTGAATCGGAGCTCCGCAGCTGGGTGGAGAGGAGAGGGAAGGGTGCACTGAGTGAGAGTCGAGGCTCAGAATAGATGGGTTGATCAGGGTGAAAGCCTGACCCAAAATGTGCGCTGAAGGCTATGCGCATGCTCACTGAGCTCTCTGGGGCTCTGTCTCCCTCTTTTCTAAAGGGCATGGCTGGGCAGTGATGCTACAAATAGTATATTGAGGTTTTTCTGTTTTCTGTTTATTAATTTTCATTGCCACACTGTGCATACTTGCATGCGTGCGTGCATGCATGTGTGCGTGTGTATGTGCAGAAAGCCATTTTGGAGCATAATGGATAGGATGATGCTCCCCCTCTTCTGTTATCTCCCACCCTCTGTCTCCACTGTTCATTCTTCTCTTTGACACTTTCTTTAGAGAGAAGAGATAAGCCCATGATCATTGCCTTAATTTCTTCTCCCTCCCCCCAGTTTCTCGTGGGTTTAGTTAGCACTGCCATGATAACTACATGCTGTGCATACTTTTACACAGTGTCTTCTCTGAAATTTTTTGGCATCTTGGTTTTTCACCTGATTTTGGTTGCCTAGGACATGGTATTCTATAGAAGCAAACTGGTGTCATAGCATTTCAGACATAGGGAGTAAAGCATATGCCCGGTACATGTTAGTAAGCATTGTAATTTTTCATGCAATCCTGTGAGGTAAGCAAGCCCTAGCATTTCCTTTCTGTTGATGAAGAAAATAAATGTGAGTATTAATGTACCTTTGTCAAAGACCGGTAGCTGGATTCGGAACTCATGGATGCTTCCTCCCTTGAAGAAGTCAGTACAGAGCTATCTGTCTGGAGCTCAGCTTGTCTCCAGCTTTCTCTGCTCTCTTGAATTGTGCATTGGGGAAAGACAGCCAAGCAGTTCTCCCAGAGGGACTGGAAACTTCAGGCATATGCAGCTTTCAGCTCTATGTAAATTCTAGATCTTTCTATTTTCTGTGGCCCATGTTTCCGGTTGGCCTGCACAGAACATTATCTCTTTAAAAATGGGCCTTTGCAAAGACTGCCCTCTTGATGTCCAGGGGCCATTTTTGTGCTTTTAAAAACTGAAGACTTAAGCGTACATTTCTCAGAGCGTTAGAAAGTACTACATGAGCATCATTCCTCGTCGGCTCTTCAGGAAAGGGACGGTGTCTGCAAGAGTCCAGTGGCACAGCAAGGAGAGGTTGCTGGCTCTGCAGCTAGTAGATGTGGTTGTCCTCACTTTTAGCCCTGTGACCTTAGTCCTGCCCTTCGAACTTGCTGAGTATCGAGTTCTCCAAGGGGAGACAAAAACACCTGGTTCAGAGTGAGCCTCAGGAAGCAAGAGATGTTATGCTTGGTTAAACTTGGGCCTTTCATACGTGCAGTGATGTATTTTCATACAGCAGACTGTTCTTGAATCTCAAAGAAAATGGGATCATTATTAACTGAAAGAGAAGCCCTTGAGGCGTTTTTTTCATCCGAGACCTGGTGGCTTTAATTATCATAAGTTGTTATGCAGTTGTGATGAGACAGACTGACATTGATAACCATTTATTTTTGTCAACCTCTGGGCCAGTCACCTGATTCCATATTATCTCATCCTATGTTTTTGTTTAATTTATGAGACAGTTTGTCTCCATCTTACAGATGAAGAAGCTGTGGGTCAAAGGGGATAGTAAGGCTTCCCAGGACCTCTAAGTGGTGATCTGCTCATAATGACTTAGACAAATGCTATCTCAGCAAGGAGTCTGGAGGTGACCCACTCTAGAGATGGGTCAATGACTAAATGATGACAGCACTGATGTGTAGTGTCCGTTGGCATTTTTGTCATGGTTGGGATGTAGCTGTTGTCACTGTAGACACCATGTCCTTATTCAGGGAAGGGAGAATGTTAGGGGAGTGTAAGGTTAGGGAGCATCAGTCAACCTTATCACACCATCCCAAATGATGTCAGTAACAGGGCCAGCCCTTGGAGGTGTCCAGTCTCTGAGGTAAGATGACAAGGAGACCTGGAGGTGGAAATAGCGTTGAAGGTGTCTCTTAAAGAAAATGACAATTAGGAATTCAGCTAATATCCTTTTGATTCAAACATCTCTGATTTCTCCTGCCTCACCTCAAATGCTGCTCTGTGTCCTTGCTCTAGTCTCTCCAGAAACTCTCCAGAACATAGCTTCCTGAACATTTTCCTCTCATGACCCCTTTTTGCCTGAGAAATTTTTATGTGACCCTAAGTATAAAGACATATAAAATTAAGTATGAAAATCAAGCATTAACAATAGAAAATCATAAAGGAATTTATTTTAAAACAATTATTTGGTATGTGTATAATTTTTCAGGTGAAAGCAGATTTGAATGCTAATGATATGGCTGTGCTCATTTTATTTTACATAAAGAATTAAATCTTGGCAGAGTATTTGATGCTGGAGGACAGAGAGCCTCTCCAGTGTCTTCCAGATTTGAATGGTGCTTTGAATTCATAATTGTTAATACTAGTAATAATTATCCCTTCACATTAACATGTAGGAAAAATGGCAGAAGTATGTTGGAGGCCATTTCATACATGTTGGGAATTCCACCCTAATCCCAAATCCAAACTCATTTAAAGATTTTTTAATAAGATGCAAGCCAGTAACTCTAATGGTAATCTTAAAAATCATTTTTTCATGATACAGTTCTAGGATATACTAATTTGATACTAATACACTGAAGAGTGATGGTCAAAGAGCATTAAGCTTTTGTTTCCCATAATTAAACTGTCATGTTGAAGTAAGAGCACAGAACTTTTATGTATAGTAAAAACATGCAGATTTATAACCAACAAAAGACTCCAATCTGGGCTGGGTGCTTCAGGTAGAGTCTCCTTGTGGTTCATGGCATGAAGGCACATACTGTGAAAAACCAGCATGCTGTATGTTTGGAACAAAGGCTACATGTGTGAGGTCCCACACTTCAACTCAAGTGAGCAATGCTGTAAACTCATTGACTTGTTAAAGGTTTGATTTTGAATGAATTTTTGGCCATTACATGTTCAGAAACCTTTCACAGACACCATGTTCTAGATCAAGATCTCCAGTTGTGGCCTTTGATCTCCTCAGTTAGCAGCTTGTTCTTTCTTCTTTAGGACACCTTTGGAAGTAGATGGGGACTTGATTGGATATCACAGTGACTATTATGGTGTTCATTCATGTCTTCGTATGCATCACAGGCATTTAAAATCCAGACACAAGTATGCCAAGTGACTCCACAGGATGTGGTAGCATACATGGTCAAGAATAGCTTCCCTCGCCGGGAGGTGATGGCGCACGCCTTTAATCCCAGCACTCGGGAGGCAGAGGTAGGCGGATCTCGGTGAGTTCGAGGCCGGGCTGGACCGACAGCCTCCAAAACAATACGAGAAACCCTGTCTTGTAAAACCAAAAAAAAAATAGCTTCACTCAAAATATTAGTTGTATATCCATGGAAAACTGTATCTGTGACCCACGAACACACTCAAATTCACATGCATATTAATAACTACAAGCAAACATGAAAACTTTCCTGATCCTCCTGTTCCCATTTTCTTCTGACATTAAAAGCTAGTCCCAAATCATGGTTTTCAGCTCTTCATCTCTCCCTCTCTCCAGACTGCCAGAGTCAGTAGATTCTCAAGTTGTTCTTGACCTTGTGAGGCCCTATTGACCTTTTTAATGCAAGTCACAAAATCGTGACAACAAGAGCAATTAGGTGCATCACAGATTGGCGACAGTGGGAATGAGAGTGATTAGGACTGTGACGTGGGGAGGTCATAGAAGTGGAAATGTATAGTAAGTGGTTGGATTTGGGTTTAGTGGTGAAGAGAGTTTTGTGGGCTCGGCATCTAGGTTCTACGTTAGTTATTTCATTTAATCTCGTTTGTAGGAAGAAGGTGGCTGAAGATGTGAGCAGGAGATAAGACTCAGAGTGAACCATGGAAAGAGGGGGTGAGGTGGTCAGAGTGAAATGTTGAGTGCAATGAGAACATCAGGAGCAGAACTTTAGACTCAGGGGTCAGGAGCAGATTCTGTAGTGTAGAGGTTTCAAGAAAGAGCAGCAGGTACATGTAATCAAGGACAGAACCCTGGGTTCTGACTCAGGTATAGAACTTTTCATACTGGGGATTAAGGACAGAGACTTGGACATAGGGGTTCAGGGCCAGAAGCTTGACTGAAGCACAGTTTGTGGGGTGGCCAGGACAGATGAAGAGCATAATGGAAGTCAGATAGAATTACTGTGATGACAATAAGAGAAGGAGAGAAAGAAGGGAAGAGAGCGAGATTAGAAACCAAGAGGGGCCAAGCGGTGGTGGCGCACGCCTTTAATCCCAGCACTTGGGAGGCAGAAGCAGGTGGATCTCTGTGAGTTCGAGACCAAGCCTGGTCTACCGAGCGAGTTCCAGGACAGCCTCCAAAACAATACAGAGAAACCCTGTCTCTAAAAAACCAAAAAGAAAGAAAGAAAGAAAGAAAGAAAGAAAGAAAGAAAGAAAGAGGGAAAGGGTAGTTAGAAGCGAACTCAAGAGAGAGTACAGTCTTGAAGGAGGATAGTTACCAGTTGGGAAATCAGCCCAAGGTACTCTACCCCCCTCAAACAATAATCAAGTTCTCCTATTATCAACTCCTTAGGGATTTCCACTGACACTGGCTTTCTCTTACTTGTAATACATAGGGATGCTCACCTGAGAGCCTGTAGAGACTCAGGTCTCATGGTCACAGTTTCACCTAGAATTCTACTCTGGATTCCCACAGCTTGCAATATGACATCCTCCTTGATCAGGACCCAGGCTGTCTCACTATGATTTCTCTTAGCCTCCCCGCCCTTGAATAGCAATGTCAAGCCACACTAAATTATTTACAGCTCCCCAAATGGTCTTGGCTGGTTTACATCTCTGTATCTTTGTCTACGCTTTCTTCACCCTTGGAACATCCTCATCCTTGTTCCCTGTCATCACCTATCTATTGTTCAAGAAGAGACGTCTTCCTCCTCAGGCAAATATGCTTCTCATTCCCACCTTTGGAATTTGCCATTTCTCTCCCATGTGTTGATCGGTGTCCTATTTATGCTTCTTCATGACTTGTTCACCTATCATCATTTTTCTGTGCTGTACATGACTTGCTGTGGGAAGTAGTAATTGTGTATTCCTAGCACAGTGTGTGACACATAGCAACAATGACCTTTAAAAATTGACACTGAACTGTGTACTCTATATGCACACTTACTGGGTTGAATGAAGACCTTCATAAGGATAAGTCAATGCCTTAACTGCTAGAACCTATAAAAATGACTATATTAGTTACTTTTCTCATCACTGTGACAATGTATCTGGTGGGAAAAAAGCTGAAGCAGGGTAAGGTTTGTTTTGGCTCCCACTTTTAAAGATGGCAGCCACCAAGTGGAGGAAGGCATGACAGAGCACAGTGGCTCACATCATGGTGGACCAAGAAGCCAGTGATGGGATGCTGGTACTACTATGCTTTGCTTTCCCTCCATGGTACCACCCACACTAAAGGACTATCTTCTCTCCTCGGTTAATCCTCTCTAAAAACATTTTCACAGACACAGTGCCTCACCAGTCTCTCGGAGGAATCAAGTGGACAACAGAAACTGTCTGTTGCCATGACCTAATTTAGAGAAGGGTCTTGCAAATGTAATCAAGGATCTCGTGATGATATCATCTTGGATTATTTGGATAGACCCTGAATTAAGTGACAAATATCCTTCTAAGAGATGGAAGAGAAGATTTAGACACAATGATACCTGTGTAAAGGGACAGGCTGGAGTTACTAAGCCATGCAAAGCTGGACAAGGCAAGAAATGAACCTCCCCAAGTCTTCAAAGGAGACGGCCCTCATAACTTCTTGATTTCAGGATTGTGTTCTCCAGAAGAATTCATTTCGAGAGCATTCATTTCTATTTTTTTTAAGTCACCAGGTATGTGATGACTATTTCCTGACTTTACTCTCCCATTTAATGTTTGGCACTGGGAATTTTATTAATATATATAAATATATATCTATTTCTCTGAGTCATAGTTTCCTAAACTATAAGATAAAGATTCAAGGAGACTGATCCATATAGCTTTGAATATCTTCATAGCGGAAAGTTCAGGGAGATAGCTCGGTTGGCTGGGTGCTTGTCTTCCTTGTAAAACCTGGACATAGAAGAATACATCTGCTTCTCTAGCACTGGGGAGAGCAAGATGGGCAGATCGCAGAAGCCCATGATCAGACAGCCTGGCTGAATTGGTAAGCTTCAGGTTGAGTGAGTGACACTGTCTCAAAACAATAATGTAAAGAATGATTGAGGAGGACACTCGCTGTGTAGTTCTAGCCTGCCACATATGCATACACAGATGTACACACCTAGTATATGTGTGTACACAACACGCCCACAGTTATTAGGAAATACCTGGCAAATAGTGGTTAATAAGATAAACAAAGAATAAGTCATTAACAGTATGGTTAGAACTCACCTCAGTCTGTGGTGATTGGGTGTGCACTTTGGGTACTCTGCCTGAAGACAGTGTCCTCACTTCCTGCGTCTCCCAGGCCAGGGTCAATGCTAACAAGATGCAATGGCTATGATCTCCTTGGTAGAAACGCACAAGAGGGGTTTGTGTCTGTTAGGCATTACTTCTCTTCTTGCACTGTGTTTATTATTGTTGTTGCTGTTGTTATAGTTATTAATTTTTTCCTGTTTTCCATCTCGTGTGTGTGTGTGTGTGTGTGTGTGTGTGTGTGTGTGTGTGTGTGTGTGTGTGTGGTGTGTCCAAGTACAGTTGCTGATATCTTTCTACTTTCTACTTTCTAGATGGGACATCTCATTGGCAGTTGTCTCTTTCACCCATGTCCTAGTGTCACTGGGTGCTTTTCTTCCGTATAAATTATTTTTTTAAGTCACTGTGACCAAAATACCTGACAACTCCAATGTAAGGGGAGGAAAGCTTTGTCTTAGCTCTGTTTCAGAGGTGTTAGTTCATTCACACCATGGCAGATAAGAAGCAGACGAGAGCCATAACAAGAAGTGCCCAGGCAAAACAAGGCCACCGAGAACACACCCTCAGGGAGCTACTTCCTGTACCTGAGTCCCATCTTCCACAGTTCTACTTCCTCCTGTACTTAAAGCTTAAACCCACAGGTAGAGTAACCCAGTTTTTAACTCAGGGTCCTTATGGTTTGTCTCTGGAAATGCCCTCGCAGCTGAAGAGACATGATATACTAATTTCCTATGTGCTGTGCAACCTAGCCAGGATCAACATCACATCTTCTCTACTGCTAAGTCAAAACTTTCAGAAACTTCTTTTCCCTTCACTTCCTTCCATTGCATGCTTTTTATAGTCACCATTATGGCTACATCTAATTGTTGTCCGTTTATGTTCTCTGTCTACCCTGCTTGAAGCCTACAAGATTTACAAGATTCACTATGCCTTTTTCCTCCATGTATTCCCAGAACCTAGTTTACATTTAGCATATTGTAAGCCCTTCATATCTATTTAGTAGAATGTATGTGTGAATTCATTATTTTAGGGCAGCAGATGTGAGTTGCAATTAAGAGCAAAGTGTTTTAAATCCAAGTGAAAATGGATAATAGGATTAATCTCTCTAGTTACTGGCAAAGACATTCATTCCTTATCTCTCTCTAGGCTGCTAGCTCTGTCACCCCTCCCTCCTTCGTATCTAGCTAGATACCTGCCATCAGCTTGGTACTTAGACCTAGAGTTAGATTATGCATTTCCAATTTATTTCTAACACACATGGCCAAATGGGGTGACTCGAGTCAGGGGTTCTATGAGAGGCAGCAGAGTCAATGTGTCTCCAACAAAGCACTTGAGTCAAAGTCATCCTTTGTTTTATTAGTACACATTCAAAAGAGAAAACAGATTTTTTTTGTTAAATCTTGAAAGATGAACACAGGCAGTTCCTATCACATGCTAAATTCTCTAGCAATCACCTGACTCCATTCCATCCAGGCAATGGCATTTCTTAGGGTATTAGCCAAGATTTAGGAACTTCATTTACCAAAAACATCCCTTCTCTTATTTGTAATGAGCATTCTTCCCGCCAGCCTGGTTCCAGAGCCTCGTCAACCCCAAATAACACACAGAGACTCTATTAGTGACAGTGCTGTTGGCCAATGTCCAGGGCTTCTCATTGAGTAGTTCTGTCTTAAGTATTAACCCATAACTACTAATATATATATGGTCTTATCTTACCAAGGATGCCAGCCTCATGCACCCTCTCTTCCTGGGATCACATGGTGACTATCTACTCTTGACTACATTTCCCAGCATCCTCCTCTACTCCTAGTCCCACCTATCTTGCTTCCTTATTTGCCAACAGTGCTTTATTTTTCAACCAATAAGACAAACATATACACAAAAGGACTTCCCCCATCACTTATTTATTCTCCATGAAAAAGGAAAAATAATATTACTGAAAGTCCTTGGGGATAAGAGTCTGGCAGAAAGCAAGACTTCTTGAATAGGATTGATTGACAATTAACAGATACTCAGTTAAATGTTTTTTTTTCAAACGGGAGTTGCTGTGATTTGCATATGGCTGTCCTTGGAAAGGCTCAGTTACTAAGGGTTTGGTGGCCTACTGGTAGGATGATTGTAGGTGACTAGATCCTGAGGGTTTTGAGGTGATCTGCAGATTAATCCTTTGATAGATTCAAATTGAATTGAATATTGGGAAGGGATGGAAACTGTGTAACTTGGGGGTCTAGATGGAGGAAGTGACTACTTTCATCAAGACTTTCTAGGGTATATCTTGTCCCCTATGTTTTCTGTCTGTCTTCCCATGTTTCCTAGCTGAAAGGAAGGCACGGGATGAGAATGATGTATGCTAAGGTACTTTCCTTGCGGATGGAGTTAGCATAGACCAGTGGGTTACAGCCAGTTTGAGTTTGGACTCTAACTTTCCTAGACTAGGTGATGTCTTGTTGTGTGTGACTTCTCTGCTTGTACTTTCTTACCTTTGATGGGACTCAATGCTGCTTTGTCCCCAGACTCCTTTCACCTCCAAACACTGTGCTCTTGGGCTGTCAGGGGTCCCTCTTTGGGTCTTCCTCTCTCGAATCCTGACTCCATCTAAGTGCAAATAACCTTTACTCATTACTTTTTACACATTACTTTGCCAGACACACACCTGAATGAGTAAATGTCTGGTATTCTTTCTAGCAGAATTGAAGTCTGAATTCTTCAAACCAGGCAACCTCTTCTGTTGATATTTCTACAGGTTACATAGTTTTTTCTTTGTTCATAAATTTGAAGACATGGGTAAAAGTTCATAGACAGCTAGAAGCATGTTGCTAGACTTTGTTCTTGGGTTTCCATGTTAAGCGCACTTCCTTTGGCAGTTCCAAATTTGTATCTACCTGGTAGCAGCCTAGTGCCATTTCCTTTCTTTCTGAATGGAATGATGGTCATCAGAAGATACCCGCCAGGAATGGTGCATTCAGGGTGACTTTTTAAAAAAATAAATGCTGATGACATCAAATATGGGAGACAGAGCAATGGTTTAGCCAGCTCAGATAGCCTGCCTTGAATAGAAGGTTCCTGGCACACCCCCAAGTCCTCATGGCCTGTCACCATGTGTCTTGGATGCATTCTGTTGTCTTGGCAACATGTTCTCCAGAGTTGTAGGGAGCAGCAGCCTTTAACCTTTCAGTATCATGTTGCCAGGGCAACAGACTTCATGGGAAGCCAGGCTCACTGTCACTGTATGTTGCCGCCACCCACCCCTCCCTCCTACTCTGACTGCCTACTCGTCTTTCCGATGCCTTCCATCTGTAACCCTCCACTTCTGCTTCCATAGATCTGCTGGCTGCACACTCTCTCCAGCTCATGTCACTCTCTCCCCACCCACTTTTTAGTCTTTCATCATTCCTGAGTTTTCAGTGAAACAGAGATTAAAAACTCTCAAAAACTAAGACTACATGGCCTAATAGGTTAAGGAAATTGGGGCAGTTAAAATGAAGGAGTTAAAAATACAGCAAGGAAAGGAGAAGGGTTTCACGTAGTATATATAATTTGGTTGGTTCATGGTAGAGATTCTTTTTTTTTAAAGTGTGCTAAAGTTGTTTTATTATTTTCTCTTTTATTGAAGGTAGCTTTTTTTTCCCAATAGGATATATTCTGATTACTGTTTTCTCTCCTCCTCTTCCCAGTTCCTTTCCACTGTTCCTCCCATCTGGACCCACACCCTTCCTGTTTCTCCTTAGAAAAGTAACCAGTATCTAAAGTGTAATAATAAAAGAAAATACTACAGATCAAAAACAAACCAATCATAATATGATAAAACAAGAGAAGGGGCCAAAGAAAAAACAAGAAACACATTATTGACGCAGAGATACACATGTTTGCTCACATAAGAATCCTATAAAAACAAAGACAGAAGCCATAATATATATACAAAAAAACCTATAAACCAGAAAATCAAACAAATAAGCACCATGAGTTAACATTAAGATACAAAGAACCTCCAAAGAAGCCCTTGAGTTCATTTTGTGTTGACCATTTACTACTGCGCATGGATCCTACCCTTAAGAGTGGTTTATTTTCCCAGTGAGACTCCCTTGGAGAAAACTGATTCGTCATTTGCAAGTGGCTATCAGTCTGAGACAGCTTCTGGGTTAGGGATGGGGACATGGGTCCCTTCCCTCAGCTTCAGGACCCCATCTAGTGTAGACCAGTTCAGGCCCTGCACATGCAGCCTCCGTCTCTGAGTTCATATGAGATCCGTTATGCTGATTTTCAAAGGCTTTGTTTTCTTGGTGTCCTCTATCTCCTCTGGTTTTTACACTTCTCAGCAGAGTTCCCTAAGCCCTGGGGGCAGGGATTTGAGGGAGACATCCCTTTTTAGTACTTAGTGTTCCAAGGTCTCTCACTCTCAGCATACAGTCTGGCTGTGGATCTCTATACTAGTTCCCACCTGCGGCAGGAGGAAGCTTCTCTGTGTAGCAGAATGTCATCAGGAGTCATTTTATTGAGAGATTCTTGAACCTTCCCATCAGAAAGAAGGTTTTATTTTATCATTATTATCCTATAAGGGCATCTTTGGCTTTGAACTCGAGACTTCCAACTTTAAAGGTTTGGGGTAAAAATGCATTAATTGCTGTGTTCATAAATTTCCCTCAAAGGATACCGAGATACATGAAAATCTGAGAGCTACAGCTGAGTAGAACATGCTAGACTGTTTGTGTGATAGAGTTCTGTGACAGGTGAGGGTTTGGTTGTTGAGCTTTCTTTACATGGTCCAGAGAAGGTGTCTGTGTGGCTGCTTAACAAAGAGGAAGACCGGGGGAAAGGAGCTGGAGGATGAGGAGAGGAGGGTAAACAGCAGACAGCTAGCCTGGGGAAACAAGAAAGTGGCGAGCGGGCACCAGAAGGCAGGTTCCGGGCCTATCTCTGGCTTCCGGTTTCAGGCTGTCTCTGGCTTCCGGTTTCAGGCTGTCTCTGGCTTCTGGTTTCAGGCTGTCTCTGGCTTCTGGTTTCAGGCTGTCTCTGGCTTCCGGTTTCAGGAGCAGGCTGTTCAGGTGTGTGGCCAACAGAGAATGAGCTCTTTGGTATGTTTTACATCCTGCAGTGGGTTAGATCTGCATTTTCAGAACAGGTCTGTTTTATTCCATCCCTTGTTCTAAAAGCCAGGTAACTTCTACATGGCAGGGGCTGCACTTGGAGGAGTTGGTACTTTGCCTGCTTTTAGTCAGTTTAACCTTCAAAAGATATCTAGGCTTGAAATAGATGCATTATTTGTCTTCGCTTACGGATGAAGGGAAGCGGTCTCTAGTTTTATACTCACGGTGGCAGTATAGAAATTGGAGTCAGTGACTGAGTGGCCAAAGCTTGCGATTTTGCCAATTTACTTTGTTTCCTCTTGAACACTTTTAGTGTTTCAGCCTTCTGGGGACAGTTAGCATTAGCTGGGAGGAAGATACCACAACTGCCCAAATAGCATGGAGGTGTCACTTGGGTAAAGTTGATTCTCAGTCCGTCTGGACTTGGATCTAACTGTCAAAAACAAGAGAATTCAGAGGGAAGAGCAGGGTTGAAGGCAGAGGCAAGAAGCAGAAGGTAGTTGGAGGGGAAAGCTGACATTTCTGGTCTCCTGGCCTGGGCCAATAGGGACCTGCATGGGAACTCTCATTCCCTCCAATGTCTTTGCCTGCCAGAGTGGACTTCAGACTCTGCAAAACCTCGAGATATCGACACTTCCAAGCAGACCTTGAAGGTTTCACTTTTGGATTAGTTGTGGAGTTGGGAGTTTTTTTTTTCTACCATGGTTTGTGTTAGGAGAACATGGACTCAGACAGATGTCAGCTGAACATTTAAGCTTGTATCTTGAAGATGAGGTGTAAAGAAAGATATGAAGTGTCTTCACCCCACCATTTGAAATGGTTTTAGGTCTTGGGTTACAGGCTGCATGCTTCCCACTCTTGAATAGCCCTAGAGAGTCATCTGTTGTTCTAGACATTCCTGCCCATTGCTAGAGGGGCTACCCGGAGGCACTTCCTCTGGTCCTCCTCCATTAGCTCTTTACTAGGTTTTCAGGACACACTCTGCTTACTTGTTTCTCTGATGTTCAGAGTTCTGTTTATGGATAAGAGTGGTATTCAGATGTGAAAACAAAATCTGTGTCAAGCTAACTGGATGTGCTTGGGCAATACGGGTGAAAGGCAAATTTATCACACAGTATGAGAGCCCCTTTCAAAGGAAAGAGGCCTATTTCTTCCCCCTGATTGGGACAAGGGAGAAGACACGAGGCTCACTCAGTACGTATTTGCTCACAATGATAGATCCTTTACAGACGGAAACAGGCCATATGCTTTTGGACAGGAGCCTACATTGCAAGGTGGAATGGATGAGTGAGATGTGTTTTTGCATGTTCTTTTCATCTCAAACATCTGTGTTCCTATGAATAATTCTCTTCCCCCTGGCCCCGGGCTGGCTGCATGCCTGGAGTCTCAGCCAGAGCCTACCCCGTAGCGCCCCTCCAAATGGAGATATCAAAGGGTCCACTGCTCAGGAGGGATGGTTCTGGATGCTGGCCTGGTACTGAGAGTAGAGAAGGACTGAATCCTCAATCAGAGCCTGGGGTTGAGGGATTCAGGCAGGAATTAGGAGTGCAGTGAGTCTCAGGACCAGGCGAGAAGGACACGAGGGGACTGACCTTTCAGAGCATCAGCAGATGCCCAACAGCAGTGGCAACAGCAGGTGTTGTCTTTTCCATGCAGCAGCAGGGCTCACTACAGGCTTCTGTGCGCGGTGGAGAGAGGGGTGGTCTGTGTCCCGTCTCTCATCCTGCTTGCCTGCAGTGCTGCTTTCCCAGAGAAGGCTAGCCTGCATGCATCAGATGAGATGGAGAGGCAAGACAACTCTTCTGCCCCTAGCCTCTGTTTGCTGCTCTTCTCTGAGATTACATTGGCTGATGCGTGTTACCAGCAAAATCCATGCAATTCTCTCTTTAGAATCTGCGGTCTTGGGGGAGCAACAGGAAGCTTCCCTGGCCAGAGGGAGGGAACGGTTGATGACACTGAGCAGGTTCCTCCTGAGGGGACCACATTAGCCCGATGATAATGAGCCTGGGAGGCAGAGAGGGTTTAAGGACACAGTGGAGCTCTCTAGTGTTGTACTGGAAAGACCCTTTCTTTCCTGTTGATGTGCCCTGTCTTGTGCACTGCTTGACCCAAGAGACCTGCCTGGGCACTACTGTGGGGGCTTCGGGACTCTAAGAGTCACCATAATCTACAGACACTTCCTTGTCTTAGAGTAAATAGCATCAAGGTGTTCATGGGACTCTTTCCTATGTTCCTGAAAGTCCAAGCAGCCACCATGGTCAGCTCGGCCACTCAGATGTCTGTATGTTTAGCCCTGGGAGAGATGCAATCGCAATGGAGTGGATTCTTCATCTGCTTTTCAAACTAGATTTTAGTTCCCCTTTCATTTTTGACAACTGCCACCACCCTTTTAATCCAGTGCCTTTTCTGTCTCTTGGCTGCCCCTGCCTTTCTTCCTAGCCCACCGATAGGGCTTCCACACAGAGCACTGTGCAATTCAGTCCCAGCTCTGTTCTCCAGATAGCCCCGACATTTTCACCTTATGGGTCTTTGTCTTACACTACGCTCAGGTCTTCTGACTGATTCCTTGCCAGGGTCTAAATAAATAGGTGCAGTGACTGTGTGCCCCGCTCCATGGCTATTTCTAGCCTGACTCATTGAAAGACATAAGTAATAGTGGAATTTCAGATACCTGATGGGCTCACCAGGGAGCTGTGTATTTAAAACAGAAGATGTTTTCTTGAGAGCTGCAAATTGCCTGACCACAACTCACACTCTGTTTGCTGGGCCTCCTTGCAGGGATGGGTCAATCATCTGTGGCCAAGTAGGGAAAAATTCAGAGCCCACTGGGAAGCTTGAGACAGCAGGAGCTCTACCGAGGCAACTGGGCTCCTGGGGCTCCTTCAGGGAGGTGAGATTGAGAGACACAGGAGTGCAACCCAGGTTGCTGAGTTGATTTGGGGTTGCTTTAACTTCCATTTTACAGAGAAGACGGCAATGCCACTTTCTGCAGATGACCCAGAAGCCTTTTAGCGTCTTGTAGACCAAGTTCTTGGCCTGTCAGATGTGGTCTCTCTTTAAGTCTTCCTCTTTCTTACGTTATGGTCCCTTTTCTCTGCCCTCCTTTCTCTTCCTACTCAGTTACCTACTTCTCACCCCCTCGTCTCGTTTCTGGTTCATGTTTCTGTGTCCTTCCCTCACCTTGCTTCTCGCTGTCTCCCGTGACCCACTCTTCCATATGACATACTTTATGTGGTGCACACAGCCATCTCCATGCTTCATTTTGTCAGTGGCCATGTCCCCCAATGGCCTACCTTTGGACCTGGCATAGTTTAAAGTTCCCAGGTGGTCTGTCCTTGCCTGCCGGAGCTGTCACACATTAAGTTTAGAGTCTGTGGCAAGTTGATTGCATTGGTTAGGACTTGGTATTTAATGAGGCCATCCAAGGGCATATGTCTTTTCTCTACAAGATCCCATTAACTCTCCTCTGTGCCATGGCATAGGTGAACTCCAGTGGCCACATTTATGCTGATTTTTGATAAGTGGTATCGATAATAGATTGCACAGATATCTAGCCAAACTTTCTGCTAAGATCCTTGCAGACATATCTTGTAATTCTAAGTCTGAGAAGAGCTCAAGCTCAATATGGTGGATGGAATTTAGTCCCAGGCATATGGACTCAGATTTTGGCTATTTTTCTAATTGATTCCTTTTCTTTTCTTTCTTTCTTTTCTTTTCTTTTCTTTTTTTTTTTTTTTTGACAGGATGGGAGAATCAGGAGAAATGGGATCTCATAGCGTAGGATGACCTTGGACTCAAGCACAACCTCAGACTCCCAAACCCTGCTATCTCTGTCTCCCAGGTTCTGGAATCACAGGTGTACACCACCATTCCTGGGTGTTTCTAGTTGGTTCTGAGACTTCACCTACTTACGCTCTCTGTGCTTCTGTTTCCTTAGCCAGGCAGTGAGGAAAACAGAACTGCACCAATGTTTGACCACCACCAGCCTCTGCTGCCTGCATCTCTCTCCTCCTCTCTTGTTCCCTCTTGTTCCTAGGTCTATTTGGCAATTTTCTGCACCTTAACTGCTCTCTCATTTTTTTTTTGAAATTAGCGTTTCTAGGAATCCTCCTTCTTGTGTCTCAGTTTTATGCTGGTTCTTTCCCCCTTCTTGGCCTATTCTTCACTGTCAGCGTCCTTTTTTTCTTCATCATTTTGTTTCCATTATTGAATTTAACTTCCCTTGCAATTAAGTTTCCTAACGTGCCCCTCCCCCTCTCACATCCTCTACTATTTCTGGGCCTTTTGTAGCTTCTGGGAGAATGCATGAGTTTTAATTATTTGCAAGTGTGAGAGAATAATTAAATAAATGATTTAATTACTTTTCACATAGGTGTTAGTGCCAGTGCCTGGGGTATATGATAAAGAAACCGAGATGTATCAGCAGGTACTCTGGACATGAGGAACGGTTGACTTGACGTTGGAAAGCGTGTAAAGGAGACCTTGGAATTTAACTCTCATCTGCCAAGCAACTGGAAAACAATGATCCATCATACTTAGCTAGGATTAAATTTAAAAAGGGATGCAAATGTTACCAATATTTAAAATGAAGCAAGAAGAGTCAGGCTCATTACTATTATTTAAAAAAATAATATTTGTTGAGGTTGGAGACATGCCCAGTAGGTGAGAGGACTTGCTGTGCAAACATGAGGATCTGCATTTATCTCCCCAACACCTATGCAATACAGCTGGAATGGTCACGGGGGCCTAAAAGCCCAGCACTGTTGGAGTTAGAGAGAGGGAGAGCACTGGCCAGCCAGCCTAGCTAGAAATACAACAAGCTATGTGTTCAATGAGAGACGCTGACTCAAGGAAAATAAGGTGGAGAGTGGTTGAGCGAATGCCTCCCAGTCTTCTGAGTGTGTGCTCCTGCACACCACACATAGGTGTATCTATAACATACACATGCATACATACCACTACTACCACTGCCATGAACACAGATACACATACACACAAACAAGGAGCTGAAGTGTGGACATCTGTGCAATGTAGTAAAACCGGTACTGTTTGGTTGCTGTTAGCTTTTGAGGGACTCGATTCTCTTTTGAGTTATTCCCCTGACTGGATGGGGACAGCCATTTAGAGGCAGTAGAAATCACAGGCAAAGAACCTAAGCTGACCTACCCAGCCAGGATTCCTTGCTTTATAACCACCCATGGCCCCATGGCTGCCTGTCTCTGGGAGAGTCCCCTAACCACTCTTAGTCTTCCTTGTCTTAATCTGAAAATGAAGGCCTTGAGACTTGTAATCCATTCAAGCTGATGCTGATACAATATCTAAAATCACATGGTGCTAATTGAAGGGAAAGGGACAGAGGCTACAGAGGAAGTCACTTAAACAGTTGAAGTCAGAGAGAGGGGTTAAACCAGACAAAGCCAATGGGGATCTGTGTGGTATCATGGGGAACTGTGTGGTATCATGGGGAACTGTGTGGTATCATGGGGAACTGTGTGGTCAGATCCTGAGGTTTTGGTTTACAGCCTCACTGGCAGGTTTTAAGACTTTGTGCTTAGAGAGTGACAAAGAGGAAGTAAAGCTGAGTCCAGGGAGGATGCACTGTTTCCATTCTGAACCCCGGCCACTTCTCACTTCCAACATGAAGTCTGGATGGCATGTTATCTTGCTGACTTGTGTGGGGGACTCTTCAGCCTGGACAGGAGTGAGTGTGATGCTCTTATTTCACAGTGAAGGATGCTGAACCAAGAAAGATGAAGTGACTCGCTTCAGATCTCCCTGGAGTTGGCTTGGTTTTCCAGACTGCCAGCTCAGGCTTTGCTACAAGCTACCACTCCTCTCTACTTGCTCAAAGTCCAACAATTGGTAGTTATGATGGATGCCTTCTCTCCTCCTTCCTACCTACAGCTGAGGATAAAAATGTAGCGAAGTCAGTGCTGGGGTGCGGAACCATGGCATTTTAATGTGTCCTGAGGTAGCCGACTGTATATGATAAACATGCCAGATATTGATACAGTTGTTACTCAGTACATTTTGGGTTTATATTGAACCGACAAACCTGTGTATCTGGAGGTGTATGGATTTATGATGCTCGTAAGCAGACAGATGGAAAGTGAATTTGAATGAAACATTGTTTAGCAGACTCCTCGGCAATCAAAGGAACCCCGTCCCCAGTGTCTGTGTCTCATCTATTTTTTGCAGGCCATAAATTGCACCCCTCATTTTCCCAAGACTGTAGTAGCTTGAATGTGAAATGCCCCCTAAAAGCTCATGTGTTTCAGCACTTGGCCCCCAGCAAGTGGTACCATTTATGAAGGTTGTGAGCCTTGAAGCTTTCTAGCCCAACCCTGCTTCCTGTCCACACTCAGCTTTTCCGAAAGCAGAAGCGACGTGAGCAGCCCATCTCCAGTTTCTGCCGCAACGCCATCTATGCCATAGTGACTGTGTCCCTCTGGGACAGTGAGCCAAAATAAGCCCTTTCTCCCTTAAGCTGCTTTTGTCAGAGAATTTTATCACCGCCTCAGAAAAGTGACTAATCTAGGTGCATTTTCCCTCCCCATGAGGACAGTTCCCCTCACTGAATCACTTGGAAAAGATGGTTCATGGATGGACTGAAATGTATGTGCAGCTAAGGGATTGTGCTGCCAGAGCAGTGTGGAGGAAACCACCATGGACAGAGATTGAGGTTTCAAAAGGCAACACATGCATGTCACATGATGCTTTATAGCTTTCAAAGAGTAGGTGTAGGTTTCGTCTTAATTTAGTTCTCCCTAGTTGTGCCAAGTGGAACTTTGAGCCTGCAGTCATCTGTGAGTCAGAGTTTGTACCCGTCACCTGCTAAAGTGCCAAGCAGTCAAATGAAGTACCATAGATGGAGAGGTTCTATGAGTGAGGAATAGAACTGTAGACTGGTTCTTCCGGCCCTTTATTCAATGCCACACTGAAGAGAGTTTAGATAGGTGGGAAGGGGTTTCAGGTGCCTGCAGGAGTGTCGCACAGGAAAGATTCTGAGGGTTTGGCTAAAGAAATTCTTTATTGACATTGGCTGATGAGCTTTTGGCTACAGGAAAAAGGAAAGCAAGAAGTTGCTGCAAGAAAGCAAAACAAACAGACAAAACTTTGTATGCATGGATGTATGGAGTCTACATTATTTTAAATAGGTTTTCTCTGTGTAGCCCTGTCTCTTCTAGAACCTGCTCTGTAGATCAGGCTGACCTTGAACTCAGAGATCTGCCTACCTTTGCCTCCTGAGTGCTGGGATTAAAGGCAAGCACTGCTATGCCTAGCTTTGGGGTCTCCATTCTTAAGAGCTAAGACATATTGGAAAGTTTGAGCAAAAATATTGGGTGGAAATTCATGGGCAAAGGCCCATACAGACCACGCAAACCAAGGATGGCAAATCAATTCCATACCTCTTTACCTATATTGTCTTTTCTTAGGGGGTCAAAAAAGAGCCAGCCAGAAAGATTCTTCCCTGAGTACACTTGAACTTTTTCAGAACAAAGCCCATAATAGCCTGGGACATTTTGCCTTCATTAACACTTGATTTAGCTTTGTCAGATATGCTCTCTTAGCCAGATCCTGGCAGGAGACCCTTACTGAGGTGATAATGAGGAGAAAATGTACTAGGTTTTTGGCCTATTCCAGAGTTGTTGAATGTAGGCTAAAATATATTTTGATAACATTGGCTTTGAGATGGGTATTAAGCATCACTTTACACTGGGTGGTGTAAATAAAATACATGAGCAGAAACAGGAAGGGATGCTCTCACCAATGTAACATGACACATTTCAGAGCATGTCTGTGATTTGTTGCAAACAAATTATAAATATCTGTGTTGCGTTGGACTCTGCAATGACAGTATTTTGTACCTGCTCATCTTGATAAATACTCCTTAAAAACCATGCCTGGCAATTTTTTCATCGCTCTTAGGGTCTGGTACTTCTTGTACTAACAGTTTTCTGGCTATTTCATATGTAGCAATGATCACATGTTCCTGGAATTAAACAATGTCACATCCTCTCCAGTGTTCCTAAATGTCCTGTCACTTGCATTTAATATACTATGATGCCTGAAGGTTTATGTTTATGTAAAACAAACAAACGTCTATCTAATCTTTACTTTGAGGAAGTTCTTAAAACTGTCTCAAATGGAGTGACCTCCTAGAAGAAACTTGTATAGACACAGATGGCTGAAGGATCGTATTTGTAGTAACCATCAATCAGTGTCACTATGGAATCTACAAGTATGTGTCTATGTGTATGTATGTGTGTGCATGTGTGCATGTGTGTATGTGCATGTATATGTGTGTGTTTGTGTGAGTGCATCCATGTGTGCACATGTGCAGGTGTAGCCTTGTGTACTATGCATGTGGAGCCTACATAATAAAATGGGTGATATAATGGAATTTATAAACTGTAGTTTTTTTAAATGCTGTATCAGAATAACAGCAAAGCAGTTTTTCTCAAAAAGGAAAAATTCACCACCCCAACCTTCTAATAATCAGCCAATCAGAAGAGTAGTGAGAAGGAGGGCGGTGGCCTGCAGAACACCCACAGTATGCCAGAACTTTGGTCAAGTCAGCTCAAACCAGTTCATGCCAGTGTTTTCTGGATGGAAACTCACCACTTTTTTAAAAATAAATTTTTATCTGAATTAAAAACAATCATGTTTTACATACCAATCCCAGTTCCCTCTCCCTCCCATCATCCCATGTCCCTCACTAACTCCCTCTCCCACCCACAATCTACTCCCCAGGGAGGGTGAAGCCTCCTGTGGGGGATCATCAAAGTCTGTCACATCATTTGGGCCAGGACTTAGGCCCTCCCCTGTGTACTAGGCTGAGAGAGTATCCCTCCATAGTGAATGGTCTCCCAAAGCCTATTCGTGCACTAGGGATACATACTGGTTCCACTGCTGTAATGTGTATTCTTTTCGCCAGCTGCCTGGTCCCACCACTGTCTCAGCCCCCAAACAACACACGAGACACTATATTAATGATGAAGCTATTGACCATTTGCTATGGTTTCTTAATGGTTAGCTCTGACTTAATTATTAACTCATAATTACTAATAAATATATATATTTATAAGGTCTTGTCTTACTGAGGACACAGCCTCTTGTGTTCTCTCTTCCAGGGACCACATGGTGACTCCCCACTCTTGACTACATTTCCCAGAATCCTCCTGGACTCCTAATCCCACCTATCTTGCTTCCCTATTGTCCAACAGTGCTTTATGTATCAACCAATGAGACAAACATATATACACTTCCCTCATCACATTGCCAGAGGCCCCATAGACTGTCCAGGCCTCCCAACTGACACCCACATTCAGGGGGTCTGGTTAGGTCCTATACTGGTTCCCCACTGTCAGAATGGAGTCCCATGAGCTTCTACTTGCTCAGGTCAGCTGTTTCTATGGGTTTCCCCAGCATGGTCTTGACCCCTTTGCTCATCAACCCCCCCCTCTCTCTACAACTGGATTCCAGGTGTTCAGATCAGTGTTTAGCTGTGAATCTCTGCTTCTGCTTCCATCAGCTACTGGATGAAGGCTCTAGGATGGCATTTAAGGTAGTCATCAGTTTCATTATTGGGGAAGGGCATTTAAGGTAGCCTCTCCACCATTGCTTAGATTCTTAGTTGGGATCATCCTTGTGGATCCCTAGATATTTCCCTAGTGTCAGATTTCTCTCTAAACCTATAATGACTCCCTCTATTAAGGAATCTCTTTTCTTACTCTCCTTCTCTATTCTTCCCCCAACTCGATCTTCAAATGGGAAAAGATCTTCACCAACCCCACATTTGACAGAAGGCTGATTTCCAAAATATACAAAGAACTCAAGAAGCTAGTCACCACAACACCAAATAATTCAATTAAAAACTGGGATACAGAACTAAATAGAGAATTCTCAATAGATAAATCTGAAATGGCTGAAAGACACTTAAGAAATTGCTCCGCCAGGTGGTGGTGGCACACGCCTTTAATCCCAGCACTCGGGAGGCAGAGGCAGGCGGATCTCTGTGAGTTCGAGGCCAGGCTGGACCGATAGCCTCCGAAACAATACAGAGAAACCCTGTCTCATAAAAACCAAAAAAATAAAAATAAAAAATAAAAAAGAAATTGCTCAACATCCTTAGCCATCAGGGAAATGCAAACAGTCCCAAGATACCTTCAAAAACACCAATGACAGCTTATGCTGGAGAGGATGCGGAGAAAGGGGAACACTCCTCCATTGCTGGTGGGAGTGCAAACTTGTACAGCCACTTTGGAAATCAGGAAAAGGGGCATCAGTCTACCTCACGATCCAGCAATTCCACTCTTAGGCATATACCCAAAGGATGCACATTCTTACCACAAGGGACATCTGTTCTACTATGTTCATAGCAGCATTATTTGCAATAACCAGAACCTGGAAGCAACCTAGATGCCCCTCAACTGAAGAATGAATAAAGAAAATGTGGTACATTTACACAATGGAGTGCTACTCAGTGGAAAAAATCGAAATCTTGAAATTCACAGACAAATGGTTGAAACTAGAAGAAACTATCCTGAGTGTCCCAGATGCAAAATGACAAACATGGTATGTACTCACTCATAGGTTGATATTATACATAGAGAAAAGGATAACCAGCCTACAATCCACAACTCCAGAGAGGCTGGAAAACTAGGAGGAGCCTAAGAGTGACATACATGGACCCTCAGAGAAGGGGAAAGGGACAAGATCTCCTGAGCAACTTGGGAGCATGAGGGGAGTGGGGAGTGAGGTAAGAGAAATAGGAGGGGAGAAGGGGAGGGGGGAGGAGAACATGACAGATCAGGAAACTCATCACTTTTATCTTCTTTCTAGAATAAATGTTGATGTCATCTTTCTTTTCAGCCTCATTTTCACAAAAGTGTCAATATTTTGATAATGGTATCAAATTATCTTATAATTAACTTCTGGGAAAGTGGCTTGAGATTAATTCACTCATTCAGTAAATATAATTGGGTGTCCATTATGTGTACCATTACACATGGAACAAATCACTGAAGGCACAGAGGCGATGTTACAGACCAGTGAACAAAAGCAGACCTGGGATCAGGGTTAATGTGCATGACGCAGTATTGAAGGAGATGGTATAGATGTCAAAGGAGGAAGCCCAAGTTTGAGGAACTCAGTCCCAAGGCCTTCCTTTAAAGTGTGCAGCAGTGATGGACCAATGCTGGGCATGGTCACCTTGGGTGCTCTCGGGGGTCACATCAGAACTCTAAGAAGAAAGCCTGTCCCAACCTCGGGTGAGGCTGGCAGCATGCTGATGTGTGTTGAGCGTGAGAAATGGAAGCAGATAACTAAAAGCAAACGTCCAGTGTCACACAATAAACATCTTAGGGAATTTAGTTCAAGCATCCCCGAGGTGGGGGTTACATTTACAAAGTCTCACTCCTTCTTCTGTCCAAGTGGCTTGACCACTAGCAGTGACTGCAGGAAGTGTTTCAATCTTGGTGGGGGCCTTTGCTGCCTGTGGGGTACAGACCAAAGTTCCCTGGCCTCCTAGTTCTCGAATGACTTATTTTATTATGGTGGCTGGAGAATCATTAATCTTCATGTTGTCCATTAGAGGCTTAAAAAAGTTCCTCCACTACACTGTGCCTTTCTTAACAAAAAGATATTGAAAGTCGACTCAAAACAAGAAAGAGCATGGTATTCAGAATAAAGGATAGCCCATTAAATTGGATACATCTCACTGTACCAACAAGATGCTCCGCAGTCCTTATTGTTTTCTTAATTCCACGGGCCAATGATAACTTTATCAGAGCTTGTCATTGATCCATGGCCCAGGGTTGAGGAAGCACTGCCATAGATATTATAGCCAGAGGCAGAGTTTCTGTGCAAATTACTTCTAAAGGATGCTGCTCCTGAACCGAGGGGGGCTGTGCACATCTCCTGTTTCTGTGACAGAAATAACGGTGTGACAAAGAGTGTTGCACCGAGGTTCTATGGTACATCATAATCTCCTTCAGTGACAGCCTGATGAGGCACGAGGAAAGGGGGATGTGATCAATGCACTGTTTCAGCTTTCGACAGCCTTTTATGTCTGCCGGCCACGACACACTCATCAATAATCTGAGGGAAGAAAAGCTCTTCACCACTGCCTGGTGGGAAGGCGATTTTAAAGTTTCTTGCAAAGGGAAGAGGGCTCATTCGAGAATTAGAAAGGCTAATTGAGACTGCTGGCTTTGGGATGGCTAACTGAGCAGCTTTGAACAAGTTTTACATTTATTGGGTCTCAGTTTCCTCATGTGTAAGAGAGAGTGGCATCCCCTGGAGTCGATCTAATCATCCTCAGGATTAAATGGTAGCTTTGCATTCACCCACAAGCAGGCTGCTTGGGCTAAGAAAAATGATACATTTCCTTGCTTTGAGTTAATATTGTAGCGGCCCATTGATGTACAGTTGCCTCATGTTGCCTATTTATAAAAAGAGGAAAACTATGATTACTTAATAGAGGTATGAATATAGGACATTATTCATACCCAGAATGAGCAATAGTTTTTCTTTTTCTTGCTTCTGACCTCTGGAGAATCAAACTGAAAGAGTTCTTCTTACATTTATTCTTTAGAAATGTATTTAAAAAATAGTAGGACAAACAATACAAAGCACAGAGAAGACAAAAGCCCTACATTGCATTGAAAAACAGCTATTTAATGTCATTTTAAAAAATCGATGAGGAGCTATTTAGTGTATTTTGCATGTAATAGGTGGTATGTGGTCTAACTTGAAATTTGCTGCATGTTTATATTTCATTCCAAGGCTTATGTTGCTTGTATTCTGCTAATTGATATTACATCAATGAAACTGCTTGCTTTTCTTATAATCTTACGAACGAAGCACACCCCATTTTATAGAAGAGATACTGAAGTTCAGACACTGAGTGGTTGTCAAGGTTACCTGTCAGGTAAGATGTGTAGCCAAGATTTAAGCAGGTGTCTTTGGTTTCCGGTGACAAGATTGTCCCTGCATTTACAGAGTACACATTGTCACCCCCTAACACAGAACAGGCATCATCCAAGGCTCTGTTCTCAGCCCTGGTAGTTTACCTGTCTTAGTCTGCTGGTATGCCTTCCACAAGTTGACCTTGAGTTGTTTCCCAGCCGTGCGTCTATGGAAAGCTTTGGCTTAGATCAAACGAATTGGCACTAGAGGGGGCAAAGCTGGCCCTGGCGATGTGGAAGGGTGCAGTGGGGCAGAGCTGAAGGGTGCAGGATGAAACAGAGCGCCACATCCTGCACTGTGGTGGCATGCATAGCGTCCTCTTGGAGACGAGGAGAAGCCTGCCCTGCCGCGTGAGACACAAGGGCTCTGGTCTTTCCTTAGAGGCTCTACTCATCTTCTCCCAACTGTGCTGGGAGAATCCCTGCATTTTCTTCTGAACTATTCAAGTCTGATTCTACCCTATAGTTCCTATAGAAAATGAATAAATATGCACAAGCAGATTTTATATGATACTTTGTTATGCCTTCTTTGACAGTTTCACACATGTGTATAATGTATTTTGATTAGATTGACCACCCCTATCTGGATCCCTTCTTGCTGTTGCTTGCCTGAGCGTGGGTATAGAGTCATTTGTTGGGGCACGAGGAGCTTACCAGTGGCTACACCACTGAAGAAAATGACACCCCCCTCCCCAGCAGCCATTCACTCTCAGTTGCTCCTCAGAGAGGGGTAGAGGGCTCACAAGCCTCTTCGTTATATGCTAGATATTTTCATTTGACTATATCGATATTGATCTATTAAAATAAGTGACTGGTTATTAGTCACTAAAGGTGGGTTTTCAACAGTGAATGAGTGCTATAGGATTATTTTGATATGTAAGCTATTCTTGGTTCTTTGGGGGCGTTTCCTGAATTTGTCCTTGTTTCTCTGAGGACTGTGCACCAACAGTGCTACAAATCTGAGGTGAAGTCACAAGACCATCCTCTGACACCTGGGTCCTCCTTCCCTTTGGCTGCGTCTCTTGTTGGCTGCACAGCCTTGGCCAGAATCCTGGGCTTTTCTGATCCAAAGTTTCTTTGTCCATAAAATGATAATGGATGACATCATGATTAAAAATGAGGTACACTAGAGGGCTTTGTTCAGCTTTCTGCATTGTGTCAGCATTTGGGTTTTATTATGACTTGGGTTAGAAGGAATTGAAAGGATTCAAAGTTTTTCACCACAGCGATGGTGTGTTTAGTTACGTTTAATCTGATTGGACCATTTTCAAATTCCTTTCATTGGGAGAAGATTCCAGTCTAGTCATCGCCTTCGTGTAAGTGAATCACTAAAGCCACTTCTCGGCTCCCTGAGCCCCCACTCTGAGCATTCTCAATCTGTTCTAGGCACGTCTTGGCACACACCTCACTTTAGATGACAGGAAACCCACTCTGAGCATCTTTAGCCTGTTCTAGGCACATCTTGGCACACACCTCACTTTAGATGACAATCAGGGGACCATGCTATAGCAAGGGCCACTGTGGCTTCATTCACTGCTCTACACAAGCATGCTCCCTGTGCCAGGGCTGACTTAACTCGAGTGTGATCAATAAGTCTCACTTCGGAAGAGTCCTTGGTAGCACCTTACGGTCATGTGTTGACAGAATAAATGACAAGATGTGGGCCAGACACTGGGTGCCTTGCTAAGTGACTGGTCATTTTATTTGCTCCCAGAAAAGGGCTTCCCAGTGGGTCAGATTATCTGTGGATGTGAGGGTCGCAAATGCCAGGGTGCTTGAGATAGTATTAACAGGGGCAGGAGACAGGCTTCATGCCATAATGTGTCTGCCGGGAGAGGAGGGGAGGAGGGAAGGAGAGCCTACAGTTGTCTCTGTGCAGCTACCTTCAGCAACTCTCATGCCTTGAGCAGGACGTCTGTCTTCTGCAACCACTTCCCTCCTCTTCCCTGGTACATACCTCCGAGGCCACGGTAGAGGCTCTCTTGTGTCACACCTGAGCATCAGTGTCAACCAACCAGCGGATGGGTGTCATGACCCCATTAACCCCCAAAGGGGTGATAGGAAAGGAAGTAGACATGAACAGGAAGATGAGACAGAAGGCAGGAGGTCAAAGCCAAAAGGTAGGCACGGTAATCCCAAGAGGGCATTTAAGTAATGCGCTGAAACAATGTGTGGATAATTCCATTATTCTTAAAATGCAGGTGATGTCAACAGAGGAACAGGAAGAAAACCGAGGAAATGAGAAGGGAGATAGGAGCCTGGAGAGGAAAAACGGTACCAGAATGAGTTAAAGGGGCTAAAGGTTGTTCAGAAATAAGGATTTTAGACAAGTTCTGTCCTCAGTGAATGAAGCAGGCAGGGCACCTTGGTAGCGAGAAGGGTCAGAATGCATTATCGCCACTCTCTCCTCAGTGGGAGCATTGGGTCCTATTTGGCTGTGTCCATAGATTTAGAGTCAAGGTTTTGCTATATAGCCTGCCTGGCCTGGAACTTGCTATATAGACTAAGCTGACCATGAACTCACAGAGACCTATCTGTTCTGCCTCTCCAATGTTGGGATGGAAGCTTGTGGCACCATGACCAGCCTGTAAAATTTTAATCCTGAGTCTGCTGTTTGTCTTTTTTCTTACTGAACATTTATCTGTCTCATTTTTCTAATGTGTCCGCCCCAAAGATGTAGATATTTGCTAATTCAATTTTAGTGAAAGTGAGTGATTTTACTTTTCATTTTAGTTTTCCCTCCTAAATCTTCACATCTCTGGCTGACTCAAAAACCTACTTAGAGGGCTGGCGAGATGGCGAGAAGAGCACTGACTGCTCTTCCAGAGGTCCTGAGTTCAATTCCCAGCAACCACAAGATGGCTCACAACCATCTATAATGAGATCTGTCGCCCTCTTCTGGCCTGCAGGGATACATGCAGGCAAAACACTGTGTACATCATAAATAAATATATATTTAAAAAAAGGAAGAAAGAAACCTATCCAGGGACAACCAGCATTACAACTGAGGTATACATGGCATGATAATTAGCCGAATGTTTGATCAAATTTATTAGAAAGACAGTGGGCCACAGCAGCCCCATAAAGGCAGGAGATGGAAACCATGAACTAGTACCCTGATTTCCATCAGCCAGCTCCCACCACAGGAAGGACCCACAAATACAGACACGATCAATGCAGATGTTGTCTTGGCTTTGTAGTGTTGCTTCAACGTTCACCTGGAATCATCACCTTGTAGCCACTCTGCCAACTCCCATGCTTCCATGGGGTAATTCTGAGACCCCACTGAGAAGCGGGTAGAGATTAAAAGGAATGAATTTGAACATCAAGTTGGATTTTGGTGGCTCCTACATGATTTGATTTAGGAAATTACATGATCTTTGAGAGCTGTGAGTTCCTGACTGTTGAATCAGACTCATAGTGGCAACCTTGTCGGGTTAGCAGAAGCAAATGCCTGACCCCACTTGAGTACTTAGAGCAGTGCTTGGTGAGATGGAGCCCTTCCCTCCCCTGGGCACTAGGCCTCACTCAGGAGATGGTTCATAAGACCGTCATCATAGTTTTGAGAGGCAGAGCTGATTGGAGGAGTGAAGGAGTTCAGTGTTCAGGGGGCCTTGCTCAAGACTGCTCCCACATTTGTGAAGTGGTAGATAGGAACATGATTTAGTGAAAGGTCTGTCCTAGGAGGCAGGGGACAGACCCAGAGAAAGAGACTCACAGTGGGAAAGGCCTGATTTCCTTTATCTGGGACCTGGGAAAGCTTCCCATGGATCTTACAGCATTTGCCTTGAGTCATGACCATGAGAGAGACCAGGGAGGCTTCTGGGCAGTGTTGGTGGTGTAGATGCTCCCCTGCAGCAGTGAAGGACAAGGGGAAATTCATCTGATTGGCTGAGAATACACGTATAGAGCAAATGATGTAATGTAAGCTGCTGTACAAGGAAGGGAGTGTGAGTGTGAGCCTGGGGAAAAGCCAGGCTACTTCTGTGTTCCTGCTGACTTTGAACTAAAAGGAAAATGGACTGTCCATTCGCCATCCCCAGTGTCATTGGGAGCGTGTCAGGTTGCCTGGACACCTGCGAACTCACCACTCCCTCCCTTGACATCTCAGTGGGTATGTGGCATGGACCAGCTCACTGCCTTCCCCCTGGTCTGGTTTGGTCCCGTGGGTGCTCCAGTCACTTGGCTCCCTTGACTCCCTCAGGAACTCTTGGGGCCCCCCGGAGGAGTAAAAGGAGATGACATGGTAGGTAGGGGAAGAGAAACTGTATTTTTAATAGCAAAAGATCCAAAGTACTGTGGCAGACAACGAGGTTGAGAGGCTGTCTCAAGGTAAAATAAAATGCTGAACATTAAGTGCATAATTTGAGTAATTAATGTTCCAGATGGAAGAACAGTTTTATATGCTAATACATATTTTCCAAAGGTCCACAGCCACTCTGAAAACTATTTTTCAAAATTGCTGTCATTGCTTCTTCCATCTGAAAGCATCCCACATGGTGTGACTTCATGAATGCATGTTTCCCTGGTGGCTTTTAGTTTAGTTTAGTTTTTTTTTTATACCAGTGAAATGTGCCTTTTCCCGCATAGTCCAGAGTTCCCAGCCAGTGTGCCATGAACAGGTTACAGGTGGAGTCACATTACCACCGTACTCAGCACTCTGTGGAGTCAGTACTCTTTGCCTTATCAGGATACTACAATGCCCCTGTGGCTCTCTGAAGGAGATCTCACAGTGATGTACAGGTTTGACTTAGGGCTGTAGTTCTGAGGATAGTTCTGTTGACTGGAGAACCCCAGGGTTAGCATCTATGTGCCTTTGGGGGCATCTTTTTTAAGGTTCAAGTTAACTATATGCCCAGGCAGCCCCCAACCTGCCCAGACCAGAGAAAGAAGAGGCAGAGCAAAACCCCCAGCTCCACCTTTTGAAGTCTCCTTCAACCCGGACAGCGTCTCTTTCTGGCCCTCTGCTGGCTGCAGATCTTTTATTTCTTAAAGTCCTTACCTTCTTTCTTCTTCTTCTTCTTCTTCTTCTTCTTCTTCTTCTTCTTCTTCTTCTTCTTCTTCTTCTTCTTCTTCTTCTTCTTCTTCTTCTTCTTCGTCGTCGTCGTCGTCGTCGTCGTCGTCGTCGTCGTCGTCTTCCTCCTCCTCCTCCTCCTCCTCCTTCTTCTCCTTCTCCTTCTCCTCCTCCTCCTCCTCCTCCTCCTCCTCCTCCTCCTCCTCCTTCTTCTCCTCCTCCTTCTTCTTCTCCTCCTTCTTCTTCTTAGTTCAACTATTCGACTCAGTGTCTCAACTATGCCTGGCAGCCTTGTGGCGATTCAGAGTTGCCATGGCAATGTGTCCTGGTTTTCCAAATGAGGACATGTTGCAGCTGCTCTGCATTCCTTCCTCCCGATCTTTCTAGCGTGGTCCGTGTTCTCTCTCACACTCCGCTCTTGCTTTTATAAGTCCTTGCCTGCTTTTCTTCCCCAGAATGCTCATTTAAGTTCACATCCCCAGAGTGGATAGATTCACATACCTGGAAGGCACTTTCCTGATGCTCAGCCCACCTGCATCCTCCAGCCTTCTCCCTGTCGGTCTGCGCCCTTGTGGTTGGCGTCCATGAGTCCTTCAGAGTCCTTTTTGCTTGCTTTGCAACTAATACCTGTTTGGTCTTGGTGACATGAAGGGAAAAAGGGAAATTCTGTTTTACCTAAAAGCCTTTTGTGGGGAAAAAGGTAGGGGAAAGAGGTTGCTTAGCCTTCCAGCATCCCTGTATTGCCCACAGGCCCGCAGGCTCTTTGTTACTTCGGAAGATGCTGGGGTTGATAAACAGGATCCAGAATGAATGAGGGTGCAAACACTATACCCAGACAAGGCATTCCAGGGTCAGTTTCAGTCACTTTTCTCTTTGCTGTGACAGAATTCCTTAAAAATGAATTTGAAGTGAAGAAGGGTTGTATTGACTCAGAGTCTGAAAGCATAGTCAACATTAGTGAGGAAATCATGGTTGCAGGACTGTGAGGCGGCTGATCCTGATGCATCTGAGGTCATGAAGCAGACCGGATGAATGCTGGTACTCATTTCTCTTTATCGGACCAGGACTCTAGCTTGTGGATGGTGCTGCCCACATTCAGGGCATGTCTTTTCTGCTCCCTGAAACCTTTCTGAGAATGTCCTCATGGATCCAGAAGAGTGCATCCAGGGCAACCTTAAATCTCATCAGATTGATGATGAAAATTAACCATCACAGGGTCCAGGAAAGCATAAACTTGAAGGGAGCTGGCTACTGTGAGTGTGATGGTTAGGGCCAGTGGCCAACTTGACTGCAGGGAAGGTCTTCACTATGTTAATTGATGTGAGAAGCCCCATCTTAGTTGTGGGCGGGATCATTCCCTGGCCAGGGGATCCTGGACTATGAATGGACAAAAGGCTGAACAGCTGCATGCTTACGTTGTTCCCCGATTCTTAGCGGTGTGTCCAGCTGCTTCAAGCTCCTGATACCTTCCCTTTCCCATCATGACAGCCTGCACCTTGAACTGTGAACCAGAAGAAACCCTTTCTCCTCTAAGTTGCTCTTGTATTTTATCACAGCAACAGGAAGAGAAGCGGAGGATGACAGCAGAGGCAGTCCAAGATGAAAGGGAAGGAGGAAGAGAGACGTGGGCCCGAAGGGCGGGGCATCACAAAGATGGTGGAAAGGAAGACAGCAGGCTGCTTAACGGTGTCCTTCCTTTCCTCTGGGTACTTCTCTCTTACACGGAGGGCTGCGTGAGCCACTTGAGTTAGGGTCTGGATGAGAAGAGAAAGAAAGAGAATGAAGAGAACGAGGGAGACTTTTACCTCCTTTCTGCTTCTCTAGTGTTGCATTAAGGCCAAGGAGAAAAGATTCTTTTGCCCATGCTCAGAGAAATGAATTATCTCAGATGTGCTCTGATATCTCTCTCTCTCTCTCTGTCTCTCTCTGTCTGTCTCTGTCTCTCTCTCTGTCTCTCTCTCTGTCTCTCTCTGTCTCTCTGTCTCCCCCCCCACACACACACAGAGAGAGAGAGAGAGAGAGAGAGAGAGAGAGAGAGAGAGAGAGAGAGAGAGAGAGAGAGAGAGAGAGAAGAACCAACAGGAACCAGTAAAAGCATGGACAGAGAAAGAGACAGAGCCAGAGAGGCAGACCTAGGCCACTATTACTTAGAGTCTGAGGAGATCAATTTGGGGAATAACTTGGTCATCAGATTTTTTTTAAAGTAAGTGATTTGATTTGGGTAGGGACTAATGTTGGAAGGAAGTGATCATGGTTTTCACCCTTTAGGGTACAAAGTAGCCATTTCTGAACCATTGGATGAAAAGTGCGTTGTTCTAAATTGAGTAATTTGGGTCTTCCCCTCTCCCTGCTTGCTTGTCGCTCTTAGTAAACCCAAGGCCATTGACTTGGCTGTCTGGACAGGGCATTCCGTGACCTGTGACAGGGGGGAAGGGAGACCTCCGGCACAATTAGCTAGGTAAACAAGGAGGGTGCTGTCATAGGTCAGGGTTCACCAGCAGGGCAGTCATGACAGGATGGACATCCAGGCAGGGTCAGGGTTGCTAATGTGTTTGCACTTAGCTTGAAGGATGAGCGCTTAGTCGTAAGCTGGACTTGGCATTTTGATTTGCTTTCGGAGTTTGACCTAGAGCTGCTGATGGAACTTCCCGTAGATCTTCTATGATAGTTCTAGAAGTTAGCAGGTAGGCAGCCATGTTTTCAGCTTACACCTTTGTCTTTCCATTGCCTATTAGCAGTGTGCTTGTTATAGGGAGAGGTATGTACCTTCAATTTACAGACTTTTGATCACATTCAGAAAGCATATTTAGAATGACCTTCAGTGCGGGTGTTTGCTCTATGATTTCCATTAAGGGGAAGTCTGGAGTGTGGGTGGGATGGGATGGGGGCATTTAAGAGGATACTGGTTCCTTCTTGCTTGCCACTAGCAATCCCTGATACTGTGAAATCTCTTAGCCCCTGGGAACATCACTTCCCTGTATATGAAATGGGGTTAGAAGGGGAAAGATGAGCTCATAGAGACTTCATCAGTTGTGAGGAGGTTGTTATCCTATCATTTACTATCCCTTACCTGTCAACCGGCAGCAAGGTGACATCCTTGTCTTAGGCCAGTGTTAAAGATAGGGCAGACAAGACGTATTTCATATCTGCAATATAATGAGCTCAGTGATTATTTAGGAAAACCAATCAGAACACAGCAGGACTTACAACGGAGCGGTCTATTCTCAGCTTAAAGAGTCAGACTGGGAATCAGGGGAAAACTAAAGAGTAAAACTAGAAGAAGACAAAGACCAATAGAGAAGGTCCCAAGGCCAGTGTAAGTGTCTTAAGCAGGATTCTAGAGTCCTCATGTGAGGACCAGGCTGGGGCAGTGGGCCTAGACAATGTAGATTTCTTTTAAGTCCCTGCAACTCTCCGAGTATTTGATTTCAACTTTGATATGTCTCAACAGCCTGCCATTTGTCAAGTTTAGGTTCATGACATCCTCACATGTTAATAGAGAGTCACAGCCTATATCTATGTTCAATTCAAGGGGCAAGAATTTTAAAAAACCTAACTTTCATATATTAAGTGCCATACTAGGCCCTGTTGTCAGTAATCTCACAACCACATTAATAGCTGTAAAACTTCCTCAGTGAGCATTTATAAAAAATTTATAATTATAATTTATAAAAATCATAATGTGTTTTATCCATCAGAATAATGGATTCCCACCACACAAGTATTAAAGTGCTCGAAGTTGGTGAAAGCTCAGGTGGGTTAGATGCTCTTGTGAATTTGTGGTAAGAATTTAAATTGAAATGACCTTTTGTGTAAGACAGTTTGGCAGAGGGCATGCATATCCATCCAACCAATTGATCCTATGACAGAGCAAAAACAATCACTTGAAAGATAGCCATCATAACATTATTTATCAGAATAAGTAATGTGAAGCATTTTGTATATGCTCAGCAATGAAGGGATAGTTCAATTAAATTATAGAACAGATGATAAACAATCATTAAAATTACATTATAGTGAAAGGATATTTAATGATATGGGAAAATGTCATTTCTATAAATATGTGAGAAACAGCAGGCTGTAATAACAGATAATAAATATTGAGTCTACTGTGTTCAGAAACTGATAAATAAAAGAGATAGACCCCTGTCTAGGAAGTTAAATCCACTCTAGTGGTGGAGGTTATGCAGATTCCTCTCTCTCTCTCTCTCTCTCTCTCTCTCTCTCTCTCTCTCTCTCTCTCTCTCTCTCTCTCTCTGTGTGTGTGTGTGTGTGTGTTTCAGAGAAGAGAAGCAGGTTTATGCTTAGTCAAATGTTCCATCTAGTAGTCATAATTCTTGAGTGTCCCATAATAAGTATGTATTATAATATTCCTATGATAAGAATATTTTTTGTCTTTAAACACATGAGTCTTAGTAACATCACAGGTTTTTGTGTTACTTTTCTATTGCTGTGATAAGACATCGTGATCAAGGCAGCTTATAGAAAGAAGGGTTGAGCTGGCTTATGGACCATCGTGACTTGGAGGCAAGCACGTGACTAGTGCATACGGTGGTGGGAACAGCAATGGAGAGAGCTCACATCTTCAGTTGCAAGCAGGAAGTAGAGATGGAGCAAACTCAAAATGTGGCATGGCTTGAAACTTTCAAGACCTGCCTCCGTTGGCATACTTCCTCCAACAAGGTGACACCTCATGAGACTTTACGAACAGTGTCACCAACTGGGGCATTCACATGCCAGAGACTGCAGGGACATTTATCACTTAAACAACAAAGCTCGTCACA
This sequence comes from Mesocricetus auratus, assembly GCF_017639785.1. Classification (NCBI taxonomy): domain Eukaryota; kingdom Metazoa; phylum Chordata; class Mammalia; order Rodentia; family Cricetidae; genus Mesocricetus; species Mesocricetus auratus. The sequence continues at coordinate 4,748,271 of NW_024429187.1, read as the reverse complement.
GACTCTACTTTTACTTGTGGACTTTTGCTGCCTTTGTTTTAAGTTCGTCATCTGCTTTTACTGGCTAGTACCTACCAGTAAACAAAAGTAAATTAAGAAAACCACACCCTTGTCACCATAAAAAATTCTAGTGTGGATGTGTGGGTTTCAGAAAAGACTGTGGAGACTTCCCTTAGCAACTCAGATTACCCGGAAGAGCCTCGAGCACTAACGGATGTATGCTGCTTCTTGCCTATTTGGGCCTGCTAATCATTTCTCTTAATTACTCAGATTAATTCTTGCTTCTGGATATGTCAGCGTACAGGATAAAGTCTTTGTAAGTTTGAGTATGAAGAGTATGAACATGTGTTATGAAGGAATGACATGACTGGTAGCGACAGAGGGCAAGTGACAATGGCCAGCTGGAAATAGCGAGAGAGGAACGTGTGTGGCCGTCTCCTGGCATGGGCCTGTCCCTGCTTCCCCCTGCCCTTGCCCATTGCTTGTGTGTTCCTTTTCCCAAGAGCAGCCTGAGTCCTTTCAGCCTACCGTGTGCTGCTTGTTACTGTGCATCAGCGTGTGCTCCCCTCATTCGCCATGTCTTTGGGCTTCGGTGACCATCAGCCTCCTGCAATCATGACTCCTCTGCTGTGATGGACAGCACCCTGGGACTGTGAGCCAAAGTGGCCCATTCCCCACTTATGTTGCTTTTTGGGGGAGTTTTTTCCCCATAATGCATAAAGTAACTGATGTAATATGTAAATAATAACAATAAATTCATGAGCTGTAACCCAAAAACATACAGCTTGCTCCTCTGATAAGGTATTTAAACACAAACTACTGTGTATGAGAGATAGAAGAATATATGGTCTTGAAGCAGAGGAGACCAAATCATGTGTTTTCTATTTTCATTAAGAAATGAAAGACATGATGTCTCTGGGTGCTTATGGAGGATCACAAAACTAGACATCATCTGTTGGAGAAATCTCATTCCTCAAAAAGATTGACGAATATACTTCCTTTGTTTCCATTTTTGCAATTCTCTTAGTTTCCTGGTCAGAAGATCTGCGTGGTGACGAGTCTCACACAGACAGCACTGTGTGTCTGAACACAAAGTTTGTGCCTGGCTTTGTGAACTTGATCTTGCCGTTACGTTCAACTTCTCCTCAGGTTATAAGATCTCCCTCTGCAAAGCCCCTGAGTTTTGATGTATTCCTTGCTGGTAAGAGTTTGAAGGACTTAACTACAGAGAGATCTCAAATGTCTTCTGACACAGTGGCAGAGTTGCTTTCCCTGCTTCCAGAGAGAGGTGACAGGTGCTGTGTAAGGTCCATTAGCCCCAAGGCTCATCTCCTGTTCCCTTCTGTGCCAGCCTGCTCAACTCCTCACTTTTTACCTCTTCCCTTCTCTAATGTATTCCCAATTTGAGAAGAGGATTTGTCATCTTATGTTGAGGTGGCTCTTTTTTTCTGATCCACTGTTAGAAGGACTTTACTGTGAGATCCTGGGGCAAGTACATGGAACAGATATGGTATTCTGGACTATGAGACAGTCTTATAAATCTGGATTAATTGAAACCTTGAACATTACCTCTGTGACCACATCAGAATTCAACAGAGCTATGTCTAGAAAATACTCCAAAAATTTAAAATTAAACAATAAACTTCTAAGCAACATGTGGGCCTAAAAAGAAATCACAGGGTCATTAGGAAATATTTTGGATTGAATTGTAATGAAACCCAGCATATTTGAATTGGTCTAATCCAGCTGATGTAGTAGGAGAGTTTTGAAGAGGTTACAAGTTAAAAAGAAGAAAAGTCTCCAATGACAGAGCCTTCCATGTGAAGAATATAGTAAGAACAACACAAGCCTAGAATAAATAGAAGAAATAAATAATCAAATAATGGGAGGTCAATAAAAAGGGATTCAGAGAAATGAAGAAGAAAAATCAGAGAAACCCAAAATCTAGATCTTGGACAGGACCAATGGAATTGGAAATGCCTCTAGAAATATTAAAAATTAAAGATCTAAAACAGATTACCAATGTCAGAGGCACACCATTGTGGATTTGAAGGTAATTTAAAGATCTATAAAGAAACAATTACTCCATGACAATATTCTTGACAGTCTAGGTAAATGAGGAAGCTCCTTAAAACACAAAACTGTAAAAGCTCACTCAAGTAGGAAAGATCATTCACACAACACCAAATCTATTCAAAAGATTGTATTTATCCTTTAAATAGGTTTCAATGTGAGTTCCTACACAGAACTTTCCAAAAAGTTCTGTGTAGCAAAGGGGAACATTTCAAAATTCATAAGCAGTATCCTCTTGGTGATAATCTGAGATAATAAAAGGAAAAACTCCTCATGAACATAGAACACACTTCAACAAAGTGTTCGTGTTTATAAATCCAGAAAGATGTAAGAAGAATAAACTGGCATCTCCAAGAAGTGTTTCACCTTAACGTTTTTATATTGGCAGAAATAAATCAATTTGAAAATAAATCAATGTATCTTATTGCATAATGGGGAAAAAGACAGAATATGTAATCCTCATCGTAAACATAAGAAATCAATTTAAGCGGGTATATGTAGTAAAAATTAAGAGTTAATTTCCGCTTAATAAAATTTCAATGAAAAACCTACAGCTAGTATCATACATGGTGATGAAAACTGAATGATTTTGCCTTAAATGGGGAATAAATCAAGGTTGTTTGTCTTGACTGTTCCCACTCAGTATCCTAGCAATTGTAGCATACAGAATACAATAGGAAAAAGAATTAGAAGCATACTGAATTAAAACTACCTTCACATATGGTATGATCTTTCATTGAGGATCATTTTATATATAATCATTAGCACTTACATGAATTTAGGAAGAACATTAAAAGCAAATTCAATATATGAAAATAAGTTATATCTCATATATTATCAGAGAATGATGATAATTTTAATAAATTAGTATTTATAGTAACCTTAAAACCATAAAATATTTAAAAATAAATATAGCAACATTTACATAATATTCCTATCACTAAACAAAATGATACACTGTCCCTGTGCATCAAACCAATCAATGGTTCAATATTTAACTCCTCAGCCTCACTTTGTGCTTCATCTCTAAGCCAGTAAAAGTCTCAGTAGCAGTTGGGCAAAGGGGTAAACACCTTTAACCCAGAACTTGGAAGGTGGAGGCAGGTGGACCACCATGAGCCTGGTCTACACAGAGAGGTCTAGGCCAGTCAGGTTTAAATAATGAGACCATGTCAACAATCCCCCATGTGAAAATTTATCTAAGTAAGACTTTTTTCTTTTAGAAAGTTAATTTTTATAAAAGTTTTTGGGAATTTAAAGCACTCTATTAGTCAATGTAATTCTGAATATGAAAGAACAAAATCAGGGTCTTACACGACCTACTTAAAACTTACTATGAAGCTACAGTAGTAAGGACAGTGTGTATTGGCATAAAGAAAAACACATAGATATGGGACATTATCTGAATATGGTTTAGAAATGAGTATATACTTCAAAAATCAGTTTACTTTCAGTGAAGAAACCAGCGTCATTCTGTGGGAGGACATTAAACAAATGGTACTAGAAACAGGATAGGAATATGGACCAAGAAATGATCCTATGAGGTGTCTATAAAGAACTGAAACTAGGACATAGTTATGAACTTATGGTATCATTATATTAAAAAAGATAAGTTTAATCATCAAATTAGAGACCAAAGAAAAGTCTTTGTCCCTATATTGAAAATTTGACAAATGTATGAACATTTTTATATTCTAAATGAAAATAAAATCTGTAGGAACAAATATTACTTTAGTAAAAATTTTCAACTCTTTTTGCAACAGATAGAGACACCAGTATAGAAAACCACAGCCAATCAAAATGCAGTGTTGTGGAACCCAGTCCCAATGGCTACATATACAAAACAACTCCTACACCCAAGTCTCAGGGAACATTGCAGAAAAGGGGGCAGAAAGATTGTCAGAGCTGGGATGTCAGGGATTTTGATGTGAGAGCTTGTGGTTCCTGGTAATATTGGAAGCTGCGCCCATAAAGTCTCACCAGTATGACTGCCTGGACCTATGGATGTGACAAGTGCGTGAATAAAAGCCCACAAGACTTCAACCCTACATGAAGAACCCAGAAAGCACAGTAATTGGTTAACACCTTATGATCAGTCCTGAAAACATATGTACAAGTTACATTATACAAACTTTATACATATATGTGTGCAATATGTACATGAAATAACAATTAATGTAAAAAGAGACCATGGATTTTTAAAGAAAGCAAGGAGGAGTAAATTGGAGAGTTTAGGTTTGGATGGAGGAAAGGGAAAAATATAAAAAAAATTAAAGTTAAAAAATAAAAACATAAACGCAAACAATTTAAAGTTAAAAAATAATTAAAAAGATAAAGCAACAAACATGTTCTATTTATCTCATCTTGTCAGATAAGAGGACCTCCACAAATGTGTCTTTATTGTTGTGTTCGTGGGTTTTAACAGAGCTGTGATAAAGTAGTTGACTTACTGAATCTGGAAAAAGCCTGCCGAGAGTCTTCAGTCTAGCTCCAAACTTTAAGCTTGTTTTTAAAATGCTTATCCTATTAGTCTTTTCCTTTTCCTCCTCTTCATGTTCACACAGTGTCTTACCATCATATCTGGATGAACGGTATCCTATTTTTATTTTTAAGCCCCCAAAACATATTCTAGTACCTGGTAAGTTTAGATCTTAACTGCCACATAGCTCACTGAAGGACTGTAACTACCTCATAGATAGTGTCGTGGTTTGACTGAGAATAGCCCCTGGACACATGTGTTTGAATATTTATGTTTGGTAGAACTGTCTGGTAAGGATTGGGAGGTGTGGCCTTGTAGAAGGATGTTTTTCACTGGGTTTGGGCTGTCAGGCTTCACATTCCCATTTAGTTGTCTTTACTTTCTGCTTGTGGATCAAAATGTGAGCTCTCAGCTGTTCCTGCCACCATGTGTATGCTCCATTATTATGCAATTGGAAACCCAATTAAATGCTTTCTTTTGTAAGTTGCTTGATCATGATTTCTTGTCACAGCAATAGAAAAATAATTATTTTTCCCTAGTGCTGAGAACTGAACCTTGGTCTTTGTGCATTTAATACACATCCAGATCCCGGAATCCACTAGATTTTATGTATGATTAGTTTTAAGCAAATTTACTAGGCATTATTTTTACCAAATATAAGCCCGTCTTCTTTACATAGCTCTTGCCCTCTTTGTTTTTTTTTTTGCACACCATATTCCCTTAGAAGCTGCTGTGTTAAAAATTACAATTATTGCAAGCTCAACTCTTGAGCTTGTACAGTACAGAAAACATTAAGAGCAGCACCAAGCAAACTCAATTATTCTTTGATTTTTATTTGAATTGCTACCTTACTTATGCTAAAGTAAGGAAATATTTCTTGGCTGGCTTTGAGAATATTAGAGGCTAGCTCCTTAACAATTTATTGCCTCCTATATTTATCCTGTATAATGAAGAAAGTTAGCAATGTTTAGAAGCTTTAGAACTCCAACTCTATATTTTTCATTCTATGTTTGGTTTATTTAAAAAATGGCCCTGTATATAATGGTTGCCTTGAAATTCTTAGAATTCAAGAGTTTGCTCAATTTTTTGTTGACAATTTTAGAACAGTGATTGCATCTTATCAAATCATATGTGACTTTGAAGGACTATTTCACAGTGCCTGGGTATTAATGTTTTTCTGAATGACCAAATGAACAAGGTTACTACATGAGTCTAGGGCTGGTTCCAGTGAAACCAGGGAAGCACAATGTTTTCTCCATCTGTTGTTATGTGGCTTCATTTCTTCCTTATGCCTTCTTCCCTAGGACTAACCCTTCAGTATTTTCCTGACAACACCCACCTAACCATTGGGTTAACTATTTGCATATGACACATCCTCCAACAGCTTTTGTTTTACCAACAGCTTCTTGAAGGCAGAGAGCTGCAATTCACAGTCAATATTTGGGTCTAGGAATGACCTCTTCCAAGTGTACAGAGTAAGGAAAGCACATGACGTATGTACATTGTGTATTGTACCTTCAGTGCATGCAAGAGATGAACTAATCCCACCATCCTGGGACTCATCATCCTTGCCTGGTTTCAAAGGAATAGAATGAATTTGCCCAGGGATTTGGTGAAACTCATGTGAGAAATGATGTTTGAATTGGTCTCAACCAATGAAGTCCACTTTGTTGGGATATCGTTGGGATGGGAGACAGAGGAACAGTAAGAAAATGTTATAGAAAAATGTGACAGTAGTACAGGCAGACATAGAGATGCCAAACAGTGTGTACTTTAAGAATGTTGAGTAATCCTGGGAGTATAGAGCTGTGTTGAATGGTAGAAATAGGAGACTGGAGATAAAAGTACAAGTTGGGGCAGATTGTGAATGGCCACATTTGTGATGCCAAGGAGTCTGACCTTTGTCCTGTGGGAACTTAAGAAGGTGCTTTATAAAGCCTTTCTTGGTAGCAGGAATGAGTGCAAATGGCATGAGCGGCAAGACCAGCTGCCTGGTTGTCACACACGTCCAGACAAGAGCCATTGAAAGCACAGTAGCAGGATAAAGAGACTCGATTGCCTTTTACACAGTTCAAAGATGGACTAGACAGCATTTAGTAGCCAAGTTCTCCCTCATGCCGGTTCATTTATCCATTAATTCAATAAACATTTATCTGTGCTCCCTAATGAAAGCCAAACATTGTGCTAAACACTTGAAGAAATTGTAGGACATGGCTTTTCCCATAAACAAGCTTCAAGTAGAGTTAGGAAGGCTGACATTTCACAATTAAAATGAAACTCAATGGACGCTAGAGTAGAGGAGCAACCTGTGCTGTTGAAGTGGAGTGCTCAGAGGTTTCTAAGAAGCCCTGGCCGTCATTCAGGGTTTTGCTTAGAGTTGCATCCACAGCACTTAGCAAAGCACTAGACAATACATATTTACCCAGGAAGTGAAGCTTAGATGGGTTAGGCTTCCACACTTTAATGCAGGCCAAAGAAGAGCCGTCTATTGAAGAGTTAAAGGTGGAAAGGTAAAGACAGAGTTCTGTGTCCCTAGGTGGTGGGGTTTGGGGTACACTGGATATTTGACTGTAAGACCTAGTTTCTTCAGGGGCTCATGGGAACTCTATTGGGGCTTGGAAGTTCCAGATATAGCTAGCAAAGTAGTATCTGGATAGATGTTTATCTGCTTTTTTTATCACTTAGAATTCAATAAGGTCTTGTGGAAGCTTCCTTCATCTGAAATCAGGGATACTGAGGAAAAAGGACAGAGATTTGGGAAAACAGCATCAACCTGGAGTCAGAACCAAAGGTAGAATCCTGAGACACTGCAGCCTCCAGGCAGAGTGTTTGAAGGTTGCTCCTGTTCACCAGAAGAGACTCTGTCCAACTGTCATCCTTGGAGGCTCTAGATCATTTCATTTTATTTTCCGTAGAAGGCAGACCAGAGCCTTCACTGAGACTTTGAAATCCAACAGCTTTCTATAACTCAGTTGGTGTTAAAATCTCATCTAATATGAAGCTTCATTTGGCAACTATTTATCATCATAGTCTGATACTAACAGGGCTCATACTTTTTGCGTTTTATGGAAGAAACATTTGTGTCACAGGTTAAAGGGTCTTGTTCCAGACTGTCATAGGATGATGGTAGGAACTATTTGCTAGTGACACTTTATTAAAACGTGGGATTTTTTGGTATCACAAAACATCCTGCTGCACTCATCTTCAATAAAGGATCATGGGTTATACTTCCTTTGGAGATATGAAAGGGTGTTGAACAGAGTATCTGTTGGATCTTGAATTCATGCAGGCCCTTTTCCTAGTTCTCGGGTAGGGTAGTGCTGTCCCCCCCAATTAACTTTCTACATTGGCATAACAGAATCCTTAAGGCTGGGTGATTTAGACAGTAAATACCTACTGTTCTACTCCAATATAAAGCTAGTGATGGTTTCTCTCTCCCTGGCTTGAAGACGGCCACTTTTTACCCATGTCTACACATGTCCTCACACGGTCTCTCTTCTGTGTGCTCGTATCTCTTCTAAGAACATCAGTTAGAGTGAGTGGGGTTCTACACTAAACCTCATTTTGATTCTGTCACCTCTTCAAAGGTCCCTAGTCCAAAAGAAGCTACAAATTGGGGTTGCCAGGTTTCAGGTGCCAACATACAAACCTTGGAGTGACACAGTTCAGCTCATCTAACTTCCATAGGCTGTTTAGAAATGTGTGAATATATTCTTCAGGATTCAGTGACTGTGGTTAATAGGTGGCTAGGGGTGCAGAGTAGCCTACTTTGTGTGTGCGTGCATGTAAAGGCCAGAGTTGACATTAGGTGCCTTCCTCCATCACTCTCTAACATATATTTTGAAACAGGGTCTCTCACTGAACCTGGAGCTGATGACTGACTTGTGCTAGACTGTCTGGTCCATGAGCTCAGGGATCCTCCTGTCCCCCAGTGTTAGGTCTGGCTTTCCAAGTAGGTTTGGGGAGATGAAACTTAGTTTTTCATGCTTGCACTAGCAAGCACTTTGCTGCTGAGACATCCTCAGTCCCAGTGGCTGGCAATAATAATGTAATGAGTCTTCTCTCTAACTACTGAATGCCCACACTGGGTCACTTGTTGTATTGTAGCTGCTTCTTTAAGCAGCGTGCTTGACCCTGTGAGGCAGTTTATAGTGAACAACAGGACCTGGTGGTCTCAGGGTTGGACTGCTCCTAGTGCTCTTGTTCTCCTGGGTTACTAAGAGGTTCATATTTCCCATTTTTCCCCAGCTCACCTATGACCCTTGCTAAAGAGTAAATCCCGTGTGGCCTGCAGCATGAAACACAGTGGCACACGGAGCTTAGCCCGAATGTTCAGACAATCCAGATGTGGAATCAGTAGGTAGAGATGTGTCTCTGGCATGGGTGGGTTCTGACATCCCCAGAAGTGGTGCTGGATTCCGTCATGTTCCCATCTCTGAGACACCAGTCTCTCCCTCCTTCCTGCCCTTTGATAAGAGTAAGGGGGCTGTGCCACTCAACTTTTTCACTGAACACTGAAATGCTTTGCAAGTATCATCAAACTCATTAGGGCCTTGATAGGTTGCTAATTAAATTACAAACCAATGTATCATGTGAGTGCCCAGACTAAACACAAAACGAGCCTATTTTGCAGGCATTGGCTCTCCAGGCAGGACTCTCCATGACTTCTTGAGTCATGCTGAATTATTCAGTCTTCCTTTTACAATTTCAGCATTGAGGTGAAACTACAAAAGGCGGCAACAATTGCCACTACGATACATAAATCAAAATGAATAACTCGGAGCTCCCGTCCTGTTTTACTCCCCCTGCCTCCCTCTGACCGATCCTGGCTTGGCTTTCCATTTCACGGCACTCAGCGAGGCAGGCAGAGGAGAATTCTCAGCTCGAGCAATAAAGACATAGACACAGGGCTTCCCAGCGAGATGCCCAGGAAGATCCATTCCTGGGCTGCTAGAGACACAAAGTCTGACTTTAGTTCTGCTTTGCTTACACTTATACATGCAACACACACACACACACACACACACACACACACACACACACACTGGGGGGGAGGGAGGAAGGGGGCTCTTCCATCTCTCTACTCATACCCCGTTGCAAGTTCAAATCCTGCCAGCACTTTCCCAGTCAGCAGCATTTGAAGCCTTCCATTCTTGTATCCCCACCGAATGATTTCACTTAGCCACTGATCTCCAGGTTCCTCTCAGTATTTGTGCATGCTACATGTATCCAGGTCAGTGTCCCAAATTTATGTTTAAAAGTGGAGAAAGACCAGAAAGCGGGAATGGGATTCACAGGTCTCAAGTGCAGTCCCCTGGCTGGTGTGCAGGGCAGTCGTCTGGGTCAGGAGCCTCTCTCATATGCTCTGTCAAGTTCCTGAGCATCTGCTGGCTAACAGGCTTCTTGGCCTTTGTTTCACTCCAGGTCAATGGGCATCGCTCCAGCTGGGCTGGAGTTCACTTTGCCCAGTCAGATTCCAGATCAGTGCACCGCTGGCTCACTGTCACTCATTCCCTCAGAGCCGCTGGAGAAAGAAGGACAGGGGATACGGAACTTGCTAAAGAGACCATGCTTCTTTCTGTAGGAACTTTCTACCACATTCTAGAAGTCCTAGTTTCATATTCATAACCAAGGGACTGAAATGGGGTGGAGGCGGGGAATCCTACTAAACCCTAGTTGGCCATCAACGGTAAAGATTAGGGAGAGCCTCTTGGATGCTCTAAGTTAATTAAATCTTTCATATTTTTATGCTGGCATGCCAGTCAGACAAGAGAAGCAGTACCCACTGGATGGGATTAGCATGCCCATGTCTTTAATACACGACTTGGCATGATTTTTTTTAATTTTGCAATTTAAGTGCAAGGGTTCAGTGATGAGTTTTTATTTTTCTAATTTTTACCTTTTCCCCTTGCAACAAAAAAAAAAAAAGAAGAAACACGATTTCCCCCTCTTCTTCCAGTGACATTGATGCACATCGAGATTACCAGGTTAATGCCTAGTTGGGTCCCACTTTCCCTGCAGTCTTTAATCATTTGTGAGGGGGCTGGAGGCATGGTGATAGCAGAGGTGGGTGTTGGAGAGAAAAGGGAGATGCTCTGGCTTCGGAGGGCCTGGAGGCAGAGTCACCAAGAGCTGTTTCCATGGTAGTGCTATGGAAACCAGGTTCTGTGCCTTTCTCCTTCCCAGAGTGGGATTTCCATGCTTCGTGTACCATGGGCTCCAACATAGGCTCTGCTGTCTGACCCAAATGGTGGCTTTACCATTCAGACCTTCTGTGACCCATGTTCTGGTCTCTTGGCAGTGGTGGTGGAGGTGGAAAGTATAAAAATGTAGACTGAAACACAGGGAGAAATCCTGAATCTTAAATTTTCTAGCCCCTCTTTAGAGCAGGACGGAGGACAAAAAGTTAGTTTTACTCTGTATTATCCATGTTTTGTTGCGACATCTTGGAGCACTGCTGAATTCCCTGGCGCTTCAGGGACCAGTGTTTTACTCTCTGCCCTTCCTTTTTAAAAGTCTGTTGAATCAGTGTGTAAGGCTGACCTCCTTGGGAATCTGCCATCACACAGTGATCTTGTTCTTATGGTGATTTGGCACATGCGGGGCTAGGGGAACTCACTGTAGGTTCTTCACTCTGCCGACTCCTCTCCAGGGCTGGCAAGGGTACAGTGGGGACCTTCCATGCCTGGGGAACTGAATGGTGGGGGTTTGCATATGTGCCCATGGGTGTTCAGTCCGCTGACACAGGAGGCTGATTACATTTGCAATTATCACCTACTTGTGTTCTTTTAATGGAAAGATTATTGTGTCAGGAATGACGTCAAATGTAGCTCACGAAAAGAAGGACCAGAAAGGAGAAAATTGGTAAAAATTTACAGGCATGGTTTTCAGAATGGAAGAAAGAAACTGAATGAGGGTTTTAACCCTGCCTTTCTATTTCAAAAATGGGCAAAATGGGCTTTTGTGAGCACCAGACAAGATATTTTACAGCGAATGCATATTTTGTGAGACTTTTAAAGCTGGCAAGATTTTAAATAACTCTGCTTGTCATTTTACAGAGAAGCATTCCCAAAGGGCATGCCTTAGAATGTGAAGCTGCATCTTCTCCAGTCTTTTCTGGTTTCTCTCTCTCTCTCTCTCTCTCTCTCTCTCTCTCTCTCTCTCTCTCTCTCTCTCTCCCTTCTTCCCTTCCTCCCTTCCTCCCTCCCCCCTCTCCCCTTTCTCCTATGTATCTATCTCCCAAATCTTTAATCACCCCATTTCTTTTCTCAGTTAACATCTAACTCATTCTTTTTTCTTCCTTTCCCAGTAACATGGATTGAACCTTGGGTTCCATACGTGCTGGGCAAGCACTGTATCACTGTAGCTCTAGTCTTTTTATGCTTTGTCTTGAGACAGTCTTGCTAAGCTTCCTGGCTTGTTCTGAACTTCCTCTGTAGTCCAGGCAAGCCTTGAACTTGTGATCCTCCTGCCTCAGCTTTTTGAGTAGATGAAACTAGCAGCCTATAAATCATCAGACTTAATTTAAATCATTAAATTATTTTAAAGTAATTGTCTGTTTGAGGAATTTATGAATCCTTGGGTATTGTGTTATCAGTTCCTATATTTTAGTGTCTTTGTTTTTGTGATATCAGAATAATGCCTTCCAGTGCTGAAACGTGCCTGTTTTATGTATTTAGCCATATAAATATATATAAAAATATGTATATATAGCATAAAACACACATACATATGAAAAGATGTTGCTACTTAGTATCAACATCAGTATACTGAGTTGGTCTGAGGAAAGCTTTCTCATTCATTTGACCAAGATTCGGTTATCCTTCCTTTAGTTCCATCTCCACAGCATCCTGGTGGACATCCAGACCAAGAAGCCAAATACACCTGTGTATAGCTGAGCCAAGAGGATGGCTGATATTGAACTGGATTCTTTTTTGACTTAGCAAATGGGCAATTTTTTTCTTTTTTTATTTATTTTTCAGTTTAAATTTAGATAAGAAACAAGGTTGCTTCACAAGTCAGTTCCAGGTCCCTCTCCCTTTCCCTCCCCTCCTCACGTGCCCTCCCCCTAACCCCCCCATTATCCCCTCGTTTCCCCAGGGAGGGTGAGGCCCTCCATGGGGGTGTCCATAGTCTGTCATTTCATATAGGGCAGGGCCTAGACCCTCCCCCAAAAGTCCAGAGTGAGAGTACATCTCACATTGTTGGATGGGAGTCCAAAGTCCGTGTGTATACTCGGGATGGGTACTGATCTGCTGCCCAAGGCTCAATAGATTACCTAGGCCTCCTCACTGACACCCACATTCAGGGGGTCTTGATCAGTCACAAATGGACAATTTTATATGTTCTAAGAAAGTGCAGTGTAAAAAAAACCTAGAAAAACAAGGTTGACATTTAAGGATATATTTAAAAACTCAAAGAGATGCAAGTTAAGGGGGAAGTTGAAAATAGCATTCACTGACCAGAGGAACCATAGAGTAAGAATCCAGGCTTCTTCACGCTTAGAAGTTGCTACCGTGGCTAATAGAGCAGCCGTGAGCCACATGTGGCTATTTCAAGTTAAATCAACTAACATGAAATAAGCTGGAAATTGATTCACGGTTGTTCTGAGACACAGCTGAAAGGCCCAATGGCCACGCAGAACCACTGGCTTCCTTGGCTGGATCACACAGACACAGAATATTTCCCTTTCCTCGGGTTGTTCTAATGGCCACTGTTGTAGTTTTGAATGCTGAAGGAAAAATCCGGTCCAGGAAATGTCAAGTTTGTGAGGAAAAGCTGCAACGGGAAAGGATAGATTCTGTGACTTGCATGGGGCCCTGTATATTCTTTGAGATTCACCAGATGTCTTCTTTAGGACTGAGCCTCATGGCCGTCCATAGTGGGTGCTGTCGTCGTTTGAATCTGGAGCATCCTCTAGAGGCTCACCTGTGAAAGTTTTCGTCCCCAATCCACAGTGCTATTGCAGGTAATGGGATCTCTAAGAGATGGAGCCTGATGAGAGGATTTGGATTATCTATCACAGTCCTTTGGAGGGGACACTGGTGCCCTGGACCTTTGTAGTTTCTCTTTGCTTCCTTTATGCCATGAGGAGTACTCCTGCATGATATACTGCTTTGCTGCCAACCCAAAGTCAGTTAGAGCCAACAAACTCCATGGACCAAGGTCTCTAGAAATGTGATCCAACCAAATATTTCCTCTCTTAAATTCGATCATCTCAGGTATTTTGTTGCAGTAAAGGAACAGTGGCTGACACTGTGGCCCGGGGAAATTTGTCACAAAGCCCAGAACCCACAAAGCCAGCACCACGTTAGGTGAAGCATGTGTCTTGTGGGGGGGGTAACTTTGCCAATGTTGATGGCCAAATGTGACTTGGTGTCCTTTTTCATTACAGTCATCCTCACCGAGTGTTGGTTCATTCTGTGGACCCCGGAAAGGAGGAAAGAGGCTCATCTTTCCTCTTGCTCATATTTCTGGAAAGATTTCCTCTTCAGCATTCAGCTTCCTTACCTTAAGCCCTTCTTAGCTCTAAAAAAACAAACGTTGATCCAAAAATCTAAGCATATGCTGTCCTTCCTTATGACGTATCCTCTGCTCACATTTCCATTTCTTCCGAATTGAGTCATTCTGGGGATCTCCCTCAACGGTGACACACTGGTCACTTTTTCCTTTGTGGCAATGCCCATGTTGACTTGAAGATGACATATGGCAATGTATGGGCACAGAAGCACTCTCACGAGACTCAGGTCTTCATATTCCTCTTGGGAGAGGCTTGTCAGATTAGTGAAAATGACATTGAGGAAAAAAAACGTATGAAGGGTAATTTTATTATCTGTTTTGAGAGATTGAATACATGTATTTGTTATGTGCCACGAGGAACCTACTTATAGGTTCCAAAGATTTTATTAAATCACCACATAAACAAGTCACTGGTCAATCAGGGCTGTAGGACAAGGGCTCAGGAGCCTTGTTTCTCCCATGGCCCCAAGCAGGGGCAGAAGTGGGGTTTATAAGCACAGAAAGATCACAAATATTTGTTGTCATGTTATAGTTAACAATTTTCACCAATTAGGATTTAGAGATTAGGGGCTTCCTTGAATTCTCCATCTTTGTCAATCAATATACAATGCAAGCCTTTTAGTCCAACCAGTCAGATTCATTTGTTCCTTCTGATGGTAGGATAAGCCATACTGTTTCTTATATTTTTGGTTGTGAGCCTAGCCTTTAACGGCTGAGCTATCCCTCCAGCCCAGCCATACTGTTTCTAAGGAACTAAAGATGCATACTGTCTACGGTTTACAGAGGCAGTTCATCAGCCATTGGAAAGTTCTCACCTCCTCTGGGGCTTGGGAACCTGAACTTGGTTTCACCCTACAAGTGAAATGGAGTCTGAAGTCAAAATGGCAGTAATCAGGCCAAGGTGCTTTTGCCTGTTCCCTTCAGTATTAATAAGATTTTTTTTATTTAAGAGTTTATTTTAGCTAACAGTTTCAGAGGTAGACTCTAAAATGAAAGAAGAGAATGCAAACATGTAGCAAAGACAGGGAACTAGAGATGGAGTAAAACTATAAATTCCCCAGCCCCCCACCCAGTGATGCACTTCTTCCAGTAAGGCACCAACTGGAGACACAATGTTCAAAATCTTGGGTCTATGGGGGATATTCTTCATTCAAGCTAGCCTAGGACCCAACCTAATAGCTCCATTTTAACTCCTTTCTTTTTTGATAATTTTAGTTTTTTTTGATAACCTTATGCTGTCTACATAACTGTTGCCCCTCCCTCTTCCCCTGGAAAGAATATTTCTGAAAAAGAAACGATAATATACTCTGAATTGTTCACTCTTTTTTTTTAATTTTGCCTCTTACTGAAGGAATTAGCACTCTGGAGTTAGTCTAAATCCTGGGTAAATGTCCTTAGGCAAGTGTCTTCATGTTTCAGCTTTCCAGCTTCTGGGTATGTCATAGATCCTTGTAGAAGAGTCATTGAGAGGGGGAGGAGAACAGTTCAACATCACTGATGCATACTGGGGTCTTTTTTTAACACTACTGACTTCATTTTGCTCTTTCTGTTGTTATTGCTGTCACCTGGCATTTTATTCTCATCCTGCTACTGGTTGCTATGACCTAGAATCTAAGTAAAGGAATGCCTGGGACTCAAGCCATTTTCCACACTTCTTATCGATGCTCTCTTATTACCCTGCCTGTCCATTATGATGCCTCTACTCAGTAGCAAAATGAAAAACTCTGAATAGTATTCTTATTTGGGTTTTACTCTTTTGATTTTCAATTTTAAACAGAATTTTCTCAAACTTCCCAATTCCTTGTCTTATTCTAGTAGTTTGGACACTGGTTACCTATATTTCATGAATCAATTACTTGGCCTCACTTGTTACGTCAAGGAAAAGTCCACTGCCTTTCCACCCCAAAAGCAAATAGTTTTGTGGCTCTAAGTAGCTTGTGTCTGTGGTAGACAACCCGATGATCTCTGCTCTTGCTGTCCATTGCATTGTTTTTTCCCACTTCCATTGCTTACAGGCATTATGATTGGCTCTCCTTAGATGGCTCAGATTTAACAAAGTGAAAAAATCCTCTATTCTTTATTTATTCAATTTATATATTTTTATTTGTTGGCTTTTTCTTTATTGAGTATCACAGAATGTTGGTCCTGGGAAATGTTAAAAATTGAAACAGATTCAATTGAAGACAAGAGGAAGAAAAATGGAAAAAGTATGTACCAATGAGCATAGAGGTCAGAAAAGAATAGGTATTGGGAAATGCTAATATCATAAGCAAACAAGTTCATTTAAAATGTTTGATTACAAAAGTTATTTTCAGTCCATATTTTGCTAATAATTTTTGTTCCTACATGTGAGAAACTCATCCTTACATTTTCGTATAGCTTCTTCTGTTGGCATATGCCTAAAATTATTATGATAGAAATAAAGTCTTGGTCACCACTGTAAGCCTTATAAATATATGTTGAATTTATCCTTATTGAGGTCTGGGCCTGTGAATGCCATCATGCCTCAAGTGTCATGGGACATTGGTTCTTTGTCACTTTTGAGAGTTCTTAAAACAGTGACCATGGAACTTGAGAATCTACAGAAAGTTGTAGATCCCATTTTCAAAAAAGTATCCATTTACAAAATTTCTCATGTAGTTTTGAGTGGTTAAGGGATTCCCTCAAGACTCACTCATAACCCCAGGTTTAGCATCCCCCACCTCACCATCATCTATTTCCCTTATTATCTCCTTTATTCCTTATAAAATTTGTTCTGTGCCCAGTTCCAGACAAAAAATCATAATGTCCTTCTCCACTCTCAGCAATCACATCATTCTGGTTTGTTTTCTGGATCCTGTAAGTCTATACATCAAGCCCAAAGCATGTTTCCTTTGAAATAAAGTGCCAAGTATGGCATTTAGGAAAGTAATATAGTAAATGAGTCACTACAAGCAAGGGTAAGACCCTTGATGTTTCTGTAGTCATTGTGAACATATGCTTTACAAGATCTGGTTATTTGTAAGTGGTACCTGCCCCTTGCAGAATGGGACTTGATAATTGGAGTTGAATTTTATACTGCCCACTGTATTTTGGCATCTTCCTTATATCCCCTTCCTAACCACTGATATGTGTCCATTTTCATTTCCCTGAACTCAAGCTTCTGTGTTTGGCTAGGTTCTATAGCTGGTCATGGATTATTGTCAGACAAATGAATACTTTTGCTAGATGCAGTACATTAGTCTTTCTTCGTGTGACATGTAGCCAGTGTTTTATTGCAACACTGGTACCTAAATTGGGTTCATAGAGTTGTACTTTCAGACCAGGTGGTACAGAGTTATTTGTGGGGATTTATTAGGTATACCGGGATGAATAGGAGACAGGATTTCTGTGATCAGCATGAACAATGGATCCAGGTCTTGAATGTGCTAAAGATGGGAAGATGAATTATATTTTGTGTTCCTCTAATCCATCTGTTAATCAAAAGAAACCAACATCCGTGAGTGCCTACTGTGTGCCTGACAGTTGATAAGCACGAGATAGATAAATACTGCCAAGCAGAGTGACATAGTGACAGAGTGACTCTGCGTTTGGCTTGTATTACGTGTAGAGTGTAACACAGACACATAACTCCCTTTTGTTCATTCAGGAGCAATGGGAATTATTTCACGTCCTAGGGTCTTCTACTAAGAGAAACAAGCTTCTAGGGAAAAAAACTAAGGTCCTTTCAGAAATTATAAAGTCCTTTATAATTATCCATGTATTAATTTGATTACATTTATTCAATAGATATTTATTAAGTATTCATTAGAGCCTCCTGAGTGGGCAAGACAGGATCTCTGATCTTATGAAGCTTGTCTTTCAGTGGAGGAGACAGCAAAGAAAACACACAAAATGTGATTTGAGGAAGAATTAAGAACTTTGAAGCAAGTGAGGAGGTTAAGGAGATTAAACATAATGGAGATTGTAAACAAGGTATTAAATGAAGTTCATTGAGGCAGGGTTTCAAGGAAAGTCTCTTGGGAGGGACAGCATCTCAGCCAAGGCATGGAGGGTGGGAACAGGAGGCAGGGATGCCCCAAAGCAGGAAAGGAGTGACTTTTGAGGTATGAAATCATGTCCTGTCAGACCAGAGGGAGTTGGGAGGAGGAGGAGATGCAGGAGACTGACTGTGCCCTGTTGAGATGCCTGGGACCAATGCATTGTACATAGGAGGGATGGAAGGCTATATGGTTACAAAGGAGGCCTCTGCTTGTTGGGTGAAGATTAGGTATGGGGGGGCACAGCAGAACATGGGGCCAATTTAGATAGATCCATTCACATATTCCTTATTTGTTTAATTCCCCTATGCCACAGCATGTTTGTCTTTGAGAAATTCATCTTTGCATTTCTAAACCTCCTGGTCTTCCTACTGCACCACAGTCTCTTAAAAAGAGGCGGGGCTAGACCGACAGCCTCCAAAACAATACAGAGAAACCCTGTCTCGTAAAAAAAACAACAACAAGAAAGATACAAGCCAATTGTGTGGGAGATGGCTCACATGCATGAGGACCTGAGTTTGGATTCCCAGGACACATGTAAAGCCAGATATGATAGTATGCATCTGTAATCCTTGCTCTCCTATGAAAACAGAGAGAGGACAATTCCTGGAAGCTCCTGGGTCAATTACTCCAGTATATATACTGGTAAACAAGAAATCCTTTCTCAAGGGGAAAGGTGAGGTATGCGTGTGTGCACACACACATACAGCCTCTCTCTCTCTCTCTCTCTCTCTCTCTCTCTCTCTCTCTCTTTCTCAAGACTCTTGAAGAACATGGTTAAAGCTTATTTGGAAAGTAATAAAATGTTTTTTTGGGTTACTAGTATTTTTCAATAATAATGGTTCTGTGTGTGTGTGTGTGTGTGTGTGTGCTTGTGTGTGTTCCTGTATGTGTGCATGCTCTGACTTTGTCACCAGGTGACTTGTTGATACCTGGTGACACTGCTGATGATCACAGCTTGGGGTGGGATGCTACTGGTCTCTATTGTATAGAATAGAAGTTGGGAATGCCACTTCAAGAACCCACATTGATAACCAATTTGCCAATATGTCCGAGATTCCAAAGTTGAGCAATTTAGTTTCAGGAATGCTTTCTGTTACTCTTCTTCTAAGAACAAGTTAGAGACCATGCCAGAGGAAGGACTCCACTGGTATGCTAGTCATTGTTGAAGGCTGGCTGTGTTCTTGCACTGCCTTGACTTTGGACTGACAGTCTGAGCTCTAATCTGAGAAGAGAGGAGCTGTGGCATTGGGAGCCACTCCAATAGGTGTTGGGACTTCAGTCCTGAATGGCTCTATTTCCCCATGCTTGGCTTCCTCTGTAGAGGTGCGGGCAAAGCTCTCGGTCCTGAAAAGGCTGAGAAAGTTCTGTGAATCACTGTCAGACCCTCCTTGATGTCCTGGCACCAGCTCAGAGTGGCTGGAAAGCCCTTGACATGGGTATGAAACCCCTTCGGAGCTTACATGTGCACTGTGGATCTATAGAGATATCTTAGTAGGGAAAGGGCTTGCTGTAAGTGCAAGGACCTGAGTTCAGATCCCCGCTAGCCGTATTAGAAGGTGGTGTGCTGGTGCATCCTGAACTACCAGTGCAAGGAGGTAGGGACAGGACGATACTTGGGCTTGCTTTCTGGCCAGCCAGCCTTCCTAACCAGTGAGCATCAGGTCTGGAAAAATCCATGTCTCAAAACATAATATGGAGAGCGATAGAGGAAGACATCCGACTTCAGTCCTCCACCTGAGCATGCTCAACATGCTGTTCCATGCACACATCTGTAAACCCCACATACCTAATTCCCACAATGAAAAAAAAGTAATCAAACGTGTTTTAAAGGGTACCCTGATGGGAAGAGAGAATAGTCTCCACAAAGTATCTTCTCCGAGCCCTCAGGTTGCCTGCATCAAAAATGACTTTCTTGACCTGGGCAGGAACAGCATTCGGAACTGTGAGAACGTATGATGCAGAGCAAGGTTCTCTGCTTACTTAGTTTACAGGGAATCTTGGTATTTGTAGCCATCTTCTGTTTAGATCAAGTATCTCATTCCACTGCTGAGCAATAACAGATGAGGCATCGTCTTTCTGCTTCTTAGAGTTGACTCAGGGGAGCCATCTGCAGCTGTGTGGGATGAGGTCCCCCTGCCTTGTGCTCTCGCCAGGGAGAATAGGGAGCCCGAGGAGGCTAGGGTCCTTGACTTGGTGCCCTTCTTTCTGATGTCTCTCTGTACCTTTACTTTCCCTCTGGCTTCCCTGACTATATATATATATATAATGCCTTGTGCTTAATAAACGTCTGCTTGTAATATTCTGAAACAAGGAGGCTAATCAGAGGCCCAGTTCTGCAGAACAGGGCCGCTAAATGACAAGATTAATTTCCGTAATCAAGCAGCTTAATTTGGACATTTTTCCCCCCTCTGTGTTGCTGATTGAAATTGAGGCAAATTTCGCTGTGGCGAGATTCTATCCTTGCCTGGGAAAGCTTACTTACTGGCACGAGAAGAGGGGAGGTAAGGTGACTGGTCAGAGAGATGGGGAGAGGGTCAGGCATGCTAATGGCTGAGTGGCCGGGGCCTTTCTGGGACTTGTTATGGAATGTGTTGTGAAGGGCTTTACACTGTTGTCCACACAGCTGCCACTCACTGTTCTGAAACATTTTCACAGGGAAATTGGAACACACTAATCACTTGCATCCATACAGTCATGGCATTTGGGCTGAAGGGAACAATAGGAAGTTGTCCTGTGTAGCTACAACAGCATTAAGGAATAAACTGCGACTGCAAAGCAAAACTTCAAGGCAGAAAGCCCTAGAAGGCTGACCACTCTGGTGAGATATGAAAGGAAAACAGACAGCAGCCTGAAGATGGATGGGCTTTATTTTTGTATGAAATACTACCATTTACAAGGCGCATCCAACACATTTAAGTGGCAGATAATATTTCTCAAAGTAGAACTGATCTAAACCCCTTTGACTCTTATCTCATCCCATATGCAAAATTCTAATCAAAGGAATCACAGATTCTGTGTAAGGACACAAACTGTAAACATACTAGAGGAAAATACGGGAGGAAAATGTTAGTACATTAATTGGTGTGAAGATTTTCTTCCTTCCCTCCCCCACCCTGCATTTTCTTTTTGACCGGGTGTTATGTATTAGTGACTAGACTCAAAGTCACTATGTAGCACAGGCCACCCTGGAATTTGCTATCCCGCCCCTGTTTTATAAAAGCTAGAAATACAGGCATGCAATCCTACATCTGGCTGCAAATACTTCCTTTAAAATGTGATCCCTGGAGCACAAATGATGAAATTAAAAAAGAAATGGGCAAATGGGTTGCATTGAGCCAAAAGTCTTCTTCACAGCAAAGGAATGGCAAACAAGAAGAGATTGCCTACTGCATGGGAGAAAATACTTGCTAGTCATATGTTTGAGAGGAGGTTAGTATCCAAACTACAAAAACTCCAATGCAACAAAAGAGCAATCTGATGAAAACTGTACTCAGGAGGAGGAGCCATAGCTCACTTGATAAAATGCTTGCTCTGGAAAACATCAGGACCTGAGTGCAATCCTGAGAATCTTTGCAAAGAAAGATGAGCATGATGGCACAGTCTTGTGATGCACACACTCGTGGGACACAGACAGGCTGGCACACTCTTGTAACACACGCAGAGACAGGCTGGCACAGTCTTGTAATGCACACGCTGGTGAGGCAGTGACAGGCAGGGCCACTGGACTATCCTGCTTAGCAGGTTCCTTTTTCATTTCAAAAATCAAGGTGGCTGGCTAGTTGAATAATGGCATCTGATGTTGACCTCTTTTTTTCCACATACGTGTGTACACATGCCCATCCATGCCCTCATACCTGTGTGCACCGACACAAGCACAAATAGAAGACCTGAAAGGACATTTCTTAAAACAGTGCACACAGATAGTCTACAAGTAGATATAAGAATATTCAGCATCTCAATTGTCGGGGAAATGCAAATGGACGGCACAGTGAGACACCATCTAACACCCCCAGAGTGGCTATCATCAAAAGATAAAAGACCCATGTGTGGAGAGTGTGTGGGAAATGGACCCTTATGTCATATTTTTGGGTCAGTTAGTTTAGGGATTACGGAACCACTGTGAACATCAAGCACTTTGACAAGCTGAACGTGAAATTTTGTATGGCCCAGCAATTCTCCTTGTGGCCATAAAGGAACTCAAATCAGATGTCAAAAAGATACCTGCACCCCATGCTCACCTCACAAAGGTTTCCCGTAGCTCTGGAGTCAGCCTGCAGGTATTTATCAAAAACCAAGGGAGAAATAAATTGCAGGGTATCTACACAGAGGAATACGACTCAGCCCTTAAAAGGAAGACAGTGCTGCTGCCCTTCCTAGAAACCTAACCCAGAGGACAGTGAAAGGACAGCGTGTGAGGACATAATCACTCATTTCTGTGTAATCAGGAATGATGGAACTTACGGAAACTGAGCACAGGGTGTTGCTGGGCTTGACGTAAAGGTGTTGAACCCCCAAACTCCCTTTAAAATGGAGGTACAGCTCAAGAGAACTACTGCCATGTTTGGTGACTATCATTAATGACACCGTGCTACAAGATCAAGAATTGTTAGAATACATTTAAAATATTCTCACCACATACAGCAAGATATCAGAGACAGCATATATATGCATCATTTGTACACTACAAATGCATGTGTGTGTGTGTGTGTGTGTTCTTGCTACTTGACAAGTAAAAATACAAAAAGAATTTGAAGTATTTTTACACTTTTCCTGGCATAGAAAACAACAGTGTGAATACTTAACGTCCTAAGAGAAACAAATAGCTTGCTTCGGGGACCAGTATCATCCTCCATACTGTATTTCAGGGACATAAATTTCAAGGGGAAATGTAATTTCTCTCTTGCAATTTAGGGTAAATATTTGAGCTTTCAACCAGTCCATTTTTTCCTAGTGTCATCTCATTTCGGTTCTGAGGCTGTTTCATGACGATCCAGGGGAATTTGTTTTAGTAGGAAATACACTGAGGTGCTTTTGTTCAGGTACGTGAAGGTTTTAGCACAGGCTTTGTGTCTGCTTTCCTGGGTCATTGAAGTGTCCTGGACTCCAGTTTGTTAACTGTAAAACAGACAACAACCGTGATCTGCATCGCAGAAGAATAAAGAACTTGTCGACAGTCGACAACCGCAATGCTCTGAGCAAGCACTGAGTACCAAATAAATGCTAAAAGATGAAGCAAATGACCCATGCATTTAAAACACATATATTGTAAGAAAACCCAGATCTAAACCAAAGCAGACTGAAGTTATCAGAAAAGCTTTCTGTGTCTCTCTCTGTGTGCTGGGTGTCAAACATGGAGGAGTCAGCGTCCTGTGGTCTGGGAAAGTCTGGTTTAGTGCTGAAAGGTTCACAGGGATTGGGACACCATTTTGGTGAACGCTGGTTGGATACATTTGCTCATCCTCTTACAAATCTTAAGTGCCCATTGCAGACGTTATTGCTACCAGACGCTCTGCTGAGACCTCACCAAGCCCAAGATTTATTGGAGGAGATAAGACATAACCAAGTGCATGCAGTATAAATCCTGTGAGAAGCACTGTAGGAGCTGTAAAGCTAAGTGTTATATATGAACTCAGAGCGAGGGTTTAATTAGGCGGGACAGAGGACAGTGCACTGGAGGAGACAGTATTTGAAGGACAAGGACAAAGAGGAGGACAGGGTAGGGGGAGCCATGGAGAGACCACTCAGCTAGAGGTGGAGACCGGAATATGAAATGCAAACTGAATCTTCAAGAATAGCCTCTTTGGATCTTTCATTTTGTGGTGTTGAAGATGTGTAGGCGGGAGGACTCCAGACTGGCTGGGTGGGTTATGGAGGACCCTAAATCATGACGGAAAGACTGAAGGGCTAGTACTATGTGAAAAGAAAATATATATATGAGCAGCAGCCCAGGACGCCAGCAAAACACTGATTTTCCTGGTTTGTTTCGAAGAGCAGTAAACGGGGGGTGTGGAAGAAAACCCTCAAGCTGTGGAGAATGGAGGCAGCATCAGGACTCCTGGTCTAACGGGAAGATCTCGCGGAAAGAAAAGACACACACACACACTCACATGCACGCACGCATATGCACACACATACACACACGCACGCATGTGCACACACATACACACTCACACGCACGCAGTATATGCACACACACACACCACATGCACACACAGGGCGATCCCTCCACGGGTTTCAACTTGTCTTCCTAGGACTGCATATTCCAACGGAAAGATGTAATTTGTGTGCTTCAGAGAGAGATGAAAATGGGGTAAAGAGCAAGTAACAGCTCTTAGGAACCTGACAGCTCATACTGAGCACAGCATCCTTCAGGGTAAGGCAATTTAAATAGATGGGGGTGGGGTGGGAGTGGGGGAGGGCCAAGGCCAAGGGAGTGGGGGCTGGGGTGGCAGGGGGTTGCAGATGACTGGTTAACACCAAACAGGCTCCATGAAGATCCACTTGGTTCAGGATGACCCTGTGTGAGCTGTTGTTTGCCTCCGTGTGTGTCTTCAATTTTGGCTCCCAGGGCTGATGATGCTATGTATGTATGTATGTATGTATGTATGTATGTATGTATGTGCAGACATATAGCAGAGGCCTCTCCAGAAGGATGATTTTACACCTACTCACATTCTTCTGAGTTTTATCATAGTGCTTAGCTTGGTTGAAAGAGGCTTTTGCAAAATACATGTTTTTAAAGTGCATATCTTGGGTGAGCAGTATTTTGTGTAAACGTCATGGGCAGGGGATTGAGAGGTGGAGTGTGGCTTCACCAGTGTCCTGGCCCGGTAAGTTACTGTCTCAGCAGTCGCCGGCAGGGGATTATGTACAGAACTTAGTCCAGTGCTTGTCATATCTATCATATGATTTTTTTTAAGTTAAGCATGGGCTGGGGAAAGTACTTGTGTGAGGACCCAAGTTTGAATCCCAGAACCCACCTGAAACCGGATGCAGAATTGGTCGTCTGTAATTCCACTGCTCCTACAGCGAGACAGAAGGTGGGAGGCAGGAGAGTCCCCCAGAGTTTCAGGCTGGCTAGTCTGCTGTATGTAGCAGCAAGCAAGAGACCCCCTCTTTCAAACAAGGAGAGCAAGGACTGTTGCTGGACGCTGTCTTCTGACGCCCACGAGCAATACACAAGCTCATCGAAACACTGTTAACTACGACCCTTTTTCTTGTTATCAAAGCAACATTTATACAATGGGGAAGGAAAACTAGAAGACAAGGAAAAAGTTCACCCAGACATCTTTTCCCTGGGTAGCAGTTAGCAATCTAAGCACCTCTCAGTGTGCTTTGTAAAAAAAAACAAGCTATAATGCATGTATTGTTTTATATCTATGCTTTCAAATTTTTCATTTATTCTTCCAGTAAAAATTTTTGCATCATTTCTCATATTTCATAGAATTCTGGAATTTAAATAATTCATTGTTGTTGATATATAGTTATTATTTTAATTTAATGTGTATGGGTATTTTTGCCTACATGTATGTCTAGGGACCATTTTTGTGCCTATGACCCTGGAGACCAGAAGAGGGTATTGTATCCCTTGGAACTGGAGTTACAGATGTCTGTGAGCCACCACATAGGTGTTGGGAATTGAACTCAGGTCCTCTGGAAGAGCAATCAGTGTTCTTAAACTCAAAGCTATCTTTCTAGGTCCTAATATATTATTTTAAAACTTGATTTGTTTTACAAAATATGATAATTAATATCCTTGTAGATAAATTGTTCATCTATCTTAATTATTTCATAGATTCATATAACTGGATTTGTTTTATTAATTGTATCAGCAGCTCTAGAAGCATTTATCAAATTGACCTTCAGAAATTTTAGGCTAGCAGCTATACTTATCAAAAACATGTTACAATATCTACTTGTAACAATATCATCTACCTTTGTAATAGTGAGAAAAATCTTTGTATCAGTAAGAAGCTATAACATTACTTTAAATTTTGCTCAGTTTGAGCTTTTAAAATATACTTGTCTGCCACATGATTTTTATTTCGCTATTGTGAGTTGTCTGCTATTTCAGTTGATACTTACAAGTGGAAGCTGTCTTCCGCCCTGACTCTGCCTCCCTGGTTTTGTTCAGTATTATTCTTCATTGGCATGTTTGTTTCTTTGGGTGGGTTTCAGTCTTCATATCTTGTACTTGTTATGATGAGCATCTAGTGCACAGAAAGCACCCGGTGAGCATCTGGTGCAGTTAGGGATGCCTGGGTACCAAAGAGATGGGAGAACAATGAGCCAAGACAAGAGAGGGCCTCTGTCTATTCCACCAGACTCACAGAAGTCTGTGCAACGAGGTGACAACTCTTTGCCTCAGCCATGTATACAGAATTCAGGGAAGGGCCTAAGACACAGGGCAAAAGTCTCATGACACATCATACGGGGAAGAAAGGGGACAGGGGTTCTGATAATGAGTGCTGTGCTAAAAATCCCACTGAAGACTGAAGGAGAGGCAACTCACCATGGCTGTGTTTCTTTTCTTTCTTTTTCTCTTTATTTTTTGTCAGTGTTTTTCTAAAGGATAACTTGGAATTGATCATCTATCACTTCATGCAAAAGTAATTTCTTGGAGTCATTAATATTATTTTTGGTCAATTTTATTTGATCAGTGACATTTGGTTTCACATCAGAGAGAAGATTCATTTCTCCAGGCCTGCCTGGGATGTCATCATAAGGTTCTTTGTTTCCTTGGTCATTTGGGGATGGTGTCATCCCCAAGTGCTTGCTACCTATTTTGGAGGACCTCATTCACTTCTGGCTCACTGTCTTTGGTAATATTTCTAAGGAAACATCCAGGAATGAAAAAGAAGGATTGACACTAACAGAGATGGTAACTTATTTATAAATTAGTTTTGGTGCAGTTTAGGGTCACAGATAATGATCTGAATACATGGCAGGGTGTTTTTAATGGAGTCAATGTATGTAGATAATATTCATTCAGTGAACTCTGCATAATATGCTTTGTGAATATTTATTGTCCTTATCATAACAAACTTAATTCTAAATCCATATTTATAATCAGTAAGTATATATTGAGATATGGCAGAGCTTGGTTGATTATAAATTGTATTCACCACTTACATACTATGTCTTTGGTGGGGACAGCTTTGTAAGTCTCCCATTTATAGGGCATTCAACCAGAAACAAAAAAAAAAAAGAAAAGAAAAAAAGACAGAGACTTTGGAATTCATTTTCATTTATTTGTATAAACCCTTTAACATTTACTGCTTTACTAGAATAATCTCTTTGAAGCAAATGAAATTATTTGTATGTATAATGTATTGCATATACCTTATACCTGGATATCACATATAATTTACATACATGTCTACATTAGCGCATTTAAACTATATTTGTGCAATAGAAAGCGAGTTTTTGGCATGTGGGAGATTTATTAGAACATTGAGGACATACCAGTCCCATGACCTATATTCAAAGTTAACCATTTTTAACATGGGACATGCAGATTGGTCATCTATAGAAGCAAGCTAATCAATTACTGAAAACCTTTTTTTTTCAATTTAATGATGTGCTGCCCAGAGCAATGGTACTCATTTCATTTTGTGACTACTGTGCCTGTGAATTTGGTGATATTAATGCCATAAAGAAACCCCAAGGAGTAAACATAGGGTACTAGTTTAGAAAATAAATGGAGATATAGATAGTGATTAATGGTTGAATTTAACTAAACTTGTACATGAACAAGTTTCTCTCCCCTTTAAAAACAAAAACAAACCCCCCCCAAAAAGCAATAAGACAAAAAATACCCAACCACAACAAAACAAAACAAAAACAAGCAAAAAACATGGAGTTCTTTTGTGTTGGCCAGCTACTCTTGGGTATGGGGCTTGCTTTGGAGTGTGGGTCAGAACACTGTGTGTCGCCCCATTGGAGAAAACTGTTTTTTTTTGAAGTCACTTTAATAAAGAGTGAAAAATGGTCAGGAGTTCTGATGTAACATTAAAGTTCATAAATGCTTTTGGTGGTGGTGAGGGCTGGGTTACAAAAAGGAATATGATTGTGCCCTGTAGTTGAGTGAACACCGTGAATAGCCCACAGCACCCATTAAAATGTTGATTGGAGAGAATAAAGGTGTGAAAATCTAGTAAGAGAAGCAGATACAGAGGTGGTCTTGAACATCAAAGCCAGCTGTAGGTAACCCATCCCCATGGGGATCTAAGTCTGTTCCAATAGCAATTGTTCTGTAAAATGATGTGACCAATCACTTGCTATCTGGATCTCTCCCACAGGTGAATCCTTGAATGCCCAATCAAGGACCAAAGTTGGCTTGTGATCATCAGGTCCCTTACCAGGACTCTCGGTGACCCAGGCTGATCTTTCACGGACGCTGACTGCCTGGCTACAGCTCAGTAGGGACCCCGTGTGAAGGGATTAGTGGTGTGGGGCTGTGACATATTCCAGGTGGGCAGCTAAGTTTTAGGTCTTGTAGATGTTTATTCACATGCAGATCCTAAATTGCCTCCCCAGCTCTGCTCTCCTCCTCTAAAGCATTCTCTCTCACTCACTCTCACCCTGGGTGGCATCTTTAGCAGGCCCTTGCCCCTGCCATCTTTTGACAGCCATTTTTTCACAAGAAACAACCCAGGATGTTTCTGACCACCTCCCCTCCTCCTTCCTTCCCTATCCCTCCTCCCTCTCTCCTGCTGATTTGTTATTATGTACTGCAGCTGCCTGGAGGATTTTAAATAGACCCATAAAGGCAGAAGTTTAAATAGAACCTTCTTGTTAATCTTGTCTGTCCTGGTGGCAGGAGCAGCACCTGGAGAAGAAGGCGATGGGCAAGGGTCCTGGCGTTCCACCCTGAGGTCATCATTTAGCAATCTTTCAGGTGTCCTATGATCTGAAAGCATTTAGATTCAGTCTCATTGGTGGCTGTGCCTCAGCCTAAGTGGATTTGGTGCTGGACTGACAGGCTATATTACTGGAAATGTAGTCTAATACTAGAGAAAAAGGCAAGAAGGGACAGTGGTGACAACCAGAAACCCATCCCCATCTTCCTCTAATATGCAACTCACTCTCTAGACCCTCAGAGGCAGAATGTGTTTGATGTTATTAGCCTTTGGCCCTGAGTAGAAGCCTGGAGTGGGAAGGGCTAATTAGTGTCAGTTGCATTGGTGTGCTGATTCTTAAGGAACAGGTGTATAAATCAAGGGACAGCATGAAGACCTCAGATCAGCATCTAGGGAACATATTGGGTGGTGGCCATGAGAAAAGACAGTGGATTTTTGGTAGAGGGAAAGCAGGCCATGAATTCTAGTACACAGTTCCCCACTTCTCAATTATTTATTTTAAATTTAGACTTAACCAATGTCAAACCTTGATATTAATTCAGCCATCCAATAAATATTGAACAAAGGTGATTATGGGAAATGTTTTGAAATAAATGGATCAATGGGAAGATAAGGCCATAGGAAATGAGGTCACTTGTTAAAGTCGGGGTCTTTATGTTGGGCTAAGAAGCCATTCCGAAAAGAGATACTCAAGTTATGCTCAACACCCTGTAGGAATGTTCTAAGATGTGCTTCTCATCCAAGGCTGGGTATAAAAGTAGGCAAACATTTAGTGCACTGAATTGAAATTCTATGGAGTGTGAGCAACTGGGCTGAACATAGTTTGGGTGTAAGGGACATAGACAATATAAGCTCTTGGCACCATTAGGTAATTTACAGTATGAAAAAAACAGAACAACAAGCATCGAGCATCTTAATACTTTGTGTTATGAGTTCATGCTCATAATTCTGTTCTATATGCATGCCACCTTGGGAGGCAAGCAATGTTATCTTTATTTTATAGAAGAGAAAACCCACACCAGCAGGTTACATGGTTCCTTCTAGATCATTCATCTGGTGAATGGAGAGACAGAGATATAAGATATAAGATCATGTTGCTCATTTTGTATCTGTAGGGGATGGTACAATGCATTACACATGGATTTTTTCCTTAGTGATTGAATGTCTGATACCTTGTGCTTTTGATTCCCTTAATACTCATTTCATCCTTTTAAAATATATTATTATTGTTGCATGTGTGCATGTGCACATGTGTGTGTAAGCATGTTGGAGTATCAGAGGACAGCTCCTAGGAATTGATTCTCCCTTCCTCCTTGTTGAGGCAGGGTCTCTCTAGTTTCTGCTAAGCTGTGTGCTCCAGGGTAGCTGGTTCATGAGCTTCCAGTAAGTTCTACTGTCTACACCTCCCACCTCTCTATAGGACTGTTGGGATTACAGATGTGCACCACGCAGTCTGGCCTTTTTATGTGACTTCCAGGAATCTAATTCAAATTGTGGGGCTTGTACAGTAAGCGGTCTTATCCACCAAGGCATCTTGCCAGCCTCCATAATACTCATTTTAAAGGAAACACCTAAGCCATTGTCAGCACGTTAGAAAACAAGGGAAGTGTTCTTGGTGACCTGAGTAGAGTTGGTTGTGGATGTATCCTAGAGCTCTGGTGTTCAAAGCATGGTCTGAGGACCGGCAGTGAAAATGACATTTGTTGGTGTTCTCCAGGGCATTGTTAGAGTCGGGGGCCCCACCTCTAACCTTCCTAAACACAGCCCAAAGAAGGGTTGAGTGTCACTGAGTGGGTGGGGAGCATCCTCGCAAATGGAATCTGCAGTGTGATCAAAGTGGGATGTGAGGTCATAGTAAGGTGTCAGCAGCGGCACTTCAGCGAGACAGTAGAAAGGAAGAGAGCACAGAAAGGTCCCAGGAGGTGTCTCTCCTAGGTGTGTCTTCATGCAGGAGCAGCTGAGCCAGTCAAAGTGCATAGTGCTATTTTGTAAGATTTCTAGGGATAGGGGCCATACAAAGGCTGATCAGGGATTTTTGTCAGTTATTAAGGGTGTTGCATCTGTCTTGTGGATTAGTGTGTGTGTGTGTGTGTAGTGTGTTTTCACATGTCTGAGTGGATGCTGTATGTGTTCATGAGGTTGGTGTCACTTTCTACTTTATTTCTTGAGATGGGGTCTCTTGCAGTACCTGAGCTTGCCTGCCATTCTAGCTTGTCTAACTCTTCAGGTTGCCTCAAGGAACCTATTGCTGCTTCCCAAATTCTGGGACTGCAAGTAGTCCCTATGCCTGCGCGTCTTTTATGTGATTTGGCGGACCTTAATTCTGGTTTTCCCACTTGTGTGCCAAGTCGTTACCCACCAATACCCACCAAGGCATCCCCTTGAACATGAAAAACTCTGTGTGTGTGTGTGTGTGTGTGTGTGTGTGTGTGTGTGTGTATGACAAGATCAGGTAAGCTGGGGCCTTGAACTCCTGATCTTCCTGCCTTCAGCACTTAAAATTATGAATGTGCACCCCTAGATCACTTATTCAATAGCTTTAAATCCTATATCATTAGAAACTCCAACTAGATATTGCTTAACTCAAAATGTTGCTTCATGCCCATTTGAATTACTTTGCCCAAATGTAGTTTTGTGCCCATTTCAGGTAGGTACCATATTGATCTGTATTCTGTGAACCAACGATACCTTTCAGAATTGGGAACATGATTCTGTCTAACTTGAATCAAATGGACTCACCAGTCTCTAACCTAATGGGAACCGGGTTTTTCTATCATCATTTTAGTAAAACCCAATTTATGGCATTTGCTGAGGTTGCCCCTAATTCTTATGTTGAAATTCTAACTCCTAAAGTGATGACACTAGGAGGTGGAACCTGCAGGAGATGACTAGGCTATAGAGTCAGAGCCTTTGTGAATAGAACGCTCACAACACAGGCCCAAGAAGACTCTGTGTTCCAGGTGAGGAAGACACCATCTCTGAACCAAGAAATTTGTCCCCACTGCCTCTGCAGTCTTGATCTCGGACTTCCCATTTTCTACGAACTTTATTAAGACACGGGCTATAATTCTCCCTTAGACCATCAGCTACTTAAAATGAGATAAAACCATACAGGCTTCACTTTTCTCACTCACAGTACCACGCTGATAATTATGAACATTGTCTTAGTACATATTGAGATGAGGCATGACAAGGCAAGAGATGTTAGAGAATTCTGAAAACCAGCATATTCTATAATTTGTGCCTCCAAATTGAAGTTCCTGAAAAATATGTTAACTTTTTACCCTCTCAGTCCCCTGGGCATTCAGAGGCAGTGCTTAACCTGGGTAGCGTTTAAATTCTTTCAGCTTAGCCCTCTGTGCTTGCAGGGCGTAGTTAATCAAGTGCTAGGGACAGGTAAATAAGAGATGGACAGAAGGACTGGACATTTGGCCAGCCAGATGGACAGACTACATGTGTTGCCAAAGGTTGTTTATCTCACGAAGGGTTTCAAACTTCACTGGCTTTTCCTTGTTCCTTTTAGAAGGTAACTTCATATTTAACTAGCTGTTTGCTTTCAAGGTTAATGTCCAGATCAATTTGAAATGATCTTAAAAGCGTCCCCAAAGTGGGGGAGGACTTATCTGTTACGCGGTGATCCTAGCTGTAGTCGATCATGCCTACATTCTGTGGTTCCTCTCTGACCCCCTTCCCTCCACCCTCACGGACAATCCCCCCACTCATCTTTCTTCGATGATATCATAAGTAGACATTCTGTTAAAAAGCTAACATGTATTAGACTCTTACTGTGCGTTACACAAATGCTTCATAGACATTACCCCCTGGGGTTCTTTGAACATATACATGTTCAAGGACAGGATTGTGTATGATTCTTTTACCCGTTATACAGGTGAGAAAAGAGGTTTGGAGCGTTTATATTAATGGTAGAGTGGGAGTGCATGGTGAGGTCGGGTTCAGGTCTTCTAAGTAATTAACTTTATTTATTCACATTTTATTTGCCATTGCAACAACCGGCCTACCCTCTCTAGGCAAGATCCAACATATATTTCAATGGCAACAGACACCTTCTCAGATCTGCTCGGCTATCTCTCAACTTAGGCTCTTGTTGTGATGGCCTTTCCCATCTTGTTATATTACTAATTTAGTTTATTGTCCACTAAATGCCCTTAATTTTCCTCTGCTGAGTGTGAATGGCGAGAGCTTCTTTTTTCTATGAATACTTGGGTGTTAGAGCTAACCTTTGTCTGTTAGATTCCAGCAGTCTCAGCATTCTGGAGAGTTAGAAGAACTGGACGGATTTTTCCTGAGACCTAAGAGTGGCCTGAGGAATCCTAGGGCTCTTGGCCACACGCTGCAACCCAGAAGTTGGCCAAGGCATGCAGCAGCTCCTATCCTGGCCAGGCTAGCTGGCAGCTCACACAGAGAGCTGAATTTTACCTGCAGTGCAGTCTGGCTTCAATGCCCAGAAAGACGGAGTGGCTTGGTGTCCATCTGGACTCAGCGATCACCTCCTGGGAGAATGAAACCTGAATTACATTGTCACAGCTGAATGGAATGGGGCATCGTGCATTCTGGAGCTTGGTGTCGGGAGAGACACTCATGGCATTATGGCATTCTGCTGAGTTCCCCATGCCACCACTAACATTATTCTTAGTTCCATTTCTTCTGATTACTGAGTTGTCTTAAGCTTTTTTCTGTGTGTGTGTGTGTGTGTGTGTGTGTGAAAAATGATGTCTTTGTCAGACAGTTTAAAAGGGGTTGTTGCTAGTAATGAACCAATATAAAAATATATAATTTTCCTTAATGCCATGGGAATCTTTGTGACCTCTTGAAGCCTTTGTTGGTTCATTGGAACATTGGAGTGTCACAGTGATGGAAGAGCTGAGGGGTGACTGTGGGTCCTAGTGAGAACTCATTGTCACTGAGCACTGTAGCAGGGAGGTGTGGTTGTGGACATACCGAAATGGACGTTCAGCTAAGAGGCAGCTACTGGGGCATTGCCATAGAAACGGAGGTGGTCCTTGGAAACGTGCAAGTGTGCAAACTGAGGACTCTTCCTTTGCATTAACTTTTCTGTAACTTTCATCAATGAGTCACTTTTCAGACATTAAAAGCCTGCCTTCCTGCTGTCTCCTCTCCCAAAGTCTGAGTTAGACAGAACTGCGTGACTGCTTTCTGAGACCATGGCGCAGTGGACATGTCATCCAAAGAAAGGGCCAAGGCACCAGCAAAACAGCTTGAAGAGCCAAGGGCAGATAGGGCTGATCTGCCTCACAGTCTGTAGTGAGGAAGAGGGGTTAGGGCCAAATTCCTGGTGAGGGAGGGGTTGCTCCATGTGAAAAAGCAGAGAAATCGGTGCAGTCAAGCATGCTCATTTCATCTGCTTCAGAAGGGAGGCATGGGCTGAGCACACTTGTGGTTGGAAATTAAGGGACAGCTTGAAGACGAGGGATCTGTGCATTGTACAACTCTTCTGTGATTCAGATCTGCTTTGGGATTGGTCTGAATTGCAGCCATCAGAAATAGACTAGTGACATTCCATGTGACACTGAAATCCGCAGACCTCACTGCTTTGGGAATGTGTAGTATCAATAGCAGCCCTAGTAGCATGCACTGATCCATGCTTCCTCCTGCCTCTTTAAGTTCACAGTTTCCCCAAAGGTCCTCATTCATGAGAGGTCTTAGGTTCAAAATCAGTTATGCTGTCAGCTAGCAACAGCCACTGTTTGCCCTGTGTGCTGCTTGGTTTATCCTTGCTACCACTGCTATTTGTAAGTTTGCAGTGGTGTGTGTGTGTGTGTGTGTGTGTGTGTGTGTGTGTTTGTGTGTGTGTGTGTGTGTACTCTTTGGCTTTGTTCTAAGGGGTCTCGCTATATAGGCCAGGTTGGCCTCTAATTTTGATCCTCTTGCCTTACTCCCTCTCCTTCCAGGGTTACAGGTACACTCCATGACACCTGGTGTATGTTCTCCTCTCCATGTTAGGTGCGGCGGCTGATTCTTGCAGGAGATGCATTGGTATGCACTGCTTGTGCCTTGCTCCATGGCCTCGGTCAGATCCCGTGTCTTCTCCCGTTGGGAACAGAGATGCCCTGATAACACAGTTCACTGCTGGGTACAGTCCTCAAGTACGGAGGAGCCCTGGTGCTGCTACGACTTCACATGGTCTCTGATGAAGTGTGTCAGGAAAAAAGACCCTTCATACACAGTCACGTTATGTATCACTACTAACAAGCCCCGTGATCTTGTTGCACTGTGGTTTTTTGTAATGTTTTTATTTAAATTAGAAACATGAATGCTTCACATGCCAATCCCAGCTCCCTTTCCCAACCCTCCTCCCTTGTCCCTCCACCAGCCTCCCAGCACCCTACCCAATCCCCACATCATTCCCCAGGGAGGGCGAGGCCCTCCTTGGGGGGATCTCTAAAGTCTGTCATTTCATCCAGGGCAGGACTTAGGCCCTTCCCCATTTCATCCAGGCTGAGAGAGCATCTCTCTATTTGGAATGGGCTCCCAAAGATCATCCATAAACCATGGTAAACACTAATCTACTACCAAGGCCCCAGTGATTTCTGTGGCCTCCTCACTGGCACTACATTCATGGAGTCTGGATCAGTCCCCTGCTGGCCTCTCAGCCATCAGTCTGGGAGTCAAGAGCTCCCCCTTAAATAGTCAGCTGTCTTTGTGGGTTTCACCATCATGGTCTTGACCCCTTTGGGAATTTTTTTATTACTTTATACTTATGTCTACTACTGTCATATTCCCCAAAGACCTGAAGGCCAGGTTGAAGAGAGGGTCCAGTGATGATCACCTAACTTGTAACCATTTCGCATCATGTGACCCTCACATCTGTTAGTGCATGAGACGTAATTCCTCCTTTGCATGCATGTACCCTTCCTTTTCCTGTGACAGTACCCAACAGGGAAGCCCTCTTGACAGGCACAAGCTTTGAAAAGACTGTGCCAGCTGGCGTGGGAACCTGACCTTTACGGGTCCTTTTCAGGGAGCCAGAGATGGTGCCAGCAGTTCTCATGGAAACTGAGGGTCGTGGCAGGCAGTACTGGAGGTGGAGTAAGTGCGTGGAGCAACCCCTTAGCATGGCATCTGCCAGCCCTGGGGTCTTTGCAAGCCCCTCAGATCTCTGAGCTTTATTTTTCTCACATGCACATTTGAGTTAAGTACTCCTCAAAAGATAAAGGGGGAAATGGGAAAAGCTAGCAAGAGGATGATAACAGTAAGGCTAGGAAAACGGTCTGCCTGTAACACGAATCATACACAGCCCGTGGTCAATATTATGGATCTTTTTAACCAATAGAAATCTGCAGGAGACGGCATGGGAATTCCTTTGTTTTGTACAGATTCTACTTAAGCCCCTTAATTTTCTCTATGATATATTTCTATAGATATTATTTTTGTATGTTCTGAAATAAGAAAGGCCCATCCAGAGAGTGTCCCTGGGCTCTCACCTCCTCCCCCTGCCACTGGGTACAGGCTCTCACCCCTGTGTCCCTCTGGACCTAGTGTTCCGTTCCCAGGGCATGGTGTCAGCCTTGTCACTCCCACTGGAATAGCAGTCCCTGGCATGGTTCTGCCCACACTCCTATCTCACGCCTGTGCTTCTTATTTCCAGTGCAGTCTTGCACAGACCTATCTGCCCATCTGACTTGGATTTTACTACAATCTTAACTTCATTCTAATGATGATGCAGCCACAGCAACATCTTTATGGTTGAAGTTTCTACAATGTATTTAACTCATTCTTTTACACTTTTATGTGTTTATTCATTCTGAGAGGATCTCACAGCATAATTCAGGGTTGCCTCCTGGAACTTACAGCAGACAGGCTTCCTGCCTCCACCTCCAGAGTGCTGGGATTACAGGCATGAGCTGCCATGCCCAGCCCTACCATCTACTGTCTTTGGGTGCACATGTATCTATTTGGGTCTCTCAGAAGAAATAAAGACATTCCCATCTGGATCTGACAGATACACAATTAAGGAACAGTGTGTTTTAGAAGTGGGGTCTTTGTGTGTTTGCTTTTATTAAATGCATGGAATAGTCAAGGACAGCGGAGACGGAACGCTTAGAGAACAATGACCCAGGTTGGAAGGGATTGAGGATGAGTTGGATAGGGAGACCTCGGGAGCCTGGACCAGAGGAGGTTAAAGGATGCTGCAAAGGTCAAGAGATAGAGACAGAGGTTCACTAAGAAGAGGATCCCTTCAGGGATTCTGTCAGGGGGCACGGAGGTCCCTGCTGGCAGAAGAGTCATAGCCGAGGGACAGTGCTCATGATGGATGAGCTGGTGGAGACGGGCAGTCGAGGACAGATTCAGTTCTGGCCAATACTTCTCATCCCCCGTTCTGTGTTAGATCAGAACCAAGACAGCAGAGCTGAGGGCCAAAGGCACCGTCTCCAGATCACGCCCCAAGCGTCAGAGACTATGAGTGGGGAGTGACAGTAGGGTATTCATGCTTTAAGCTCACCATGCTACGGAGCATGTACTTTTTTTTTTTTTTGGTTTTTTGAGACAGGGTTTCTCTGTATTGTTTTGGAGGCTATCGGTCCAGCCCAGCCTCGAACTCACAGAGATCCGCCTGCCTCTGCCTCCCGAGTGCTGGGATTAAAGGCGTGCGCCACCACCGCCCGGCCAGAGCATGTACTTTGAGTCACCTCCTTCCTATGACCACGCGGTGTCCCGGGACCCTTTTACATATTAGTGAAGACCGTTTGTGCATGTGAACACATTATCTCAGAAGCTGCAAGGTAAGATTCCAACTTACATTGTCCCCACCGTCTATCAAAACCATGTTTCCAATGTGACTTGTGAAAAATGGTGACAGTGAGGTAACTTTGGTTGTTAAATGTTTTTACACATATTAAAAAAATATATCAGACACTGAATACCTCCTTGTATTCATTGTTTTGTCAACTTGATTCTTTTCGCTATTTTTATTGTTAGACACTCATTTTTTATTTTATCTAAATACCATTTTTCATTTATTTTACATACCTACTGCAGTTTTCCCTCTCCCTCCTTCCCCTTCAGCTTGATCTCTTTGTAAGTTCCTGACACTTAGCCGGCTTTTGGGAACCTGGCTCATCATTGACACAGGAGCTCAGTCCTGTCTTAACTTGATGTACCAAGTTTTGTTCAAGCCCATGAGAGGTCTGCCCCTTTCTGAATGGAGATGGAGGAGGAGGGCACAGGGAGGGGGGTAGTTACGTCAACTTCTAATGCATACCCTAAATAATTTTTGAAGATTTATCTTATTTTTTATTATATGCATGTGTGTGTTTGCATATGCCCTCAGAGTCTGGGAGATCCCCTGGAGATGGAGTTACAGGCAGTTGTGAGTAACCTGACGTGGATTCTGGGAACCGAACTCAGTCTCTCTGCTAGAGCAGTAGTATGCCCGCTCTTAACCACTGAGTGGTCTTTCTAGTTGGACCCAGAATCCTTTAATTGTTGCAGTGGACCTTGTAAGGCCACAGCTGCTATTACCTTCACAGATGACTGAAACTAGCCACAGTTACACAAATTATCCAAATACTCAGAACCACTAAGAAAACTTACCTTGGGCAGATGCCCAGTACTAACACCAAGGTTCTGGGCACCTATGTAGTCCTGTCCCATCAGATGCATAGAAGCTGGGAAACCTCATCACTCTCACTCCTTAAGCTTCTTCCATCCTGGAACCTTGTTACCGGAATGTGGAGGCCATATAGACTTCACTCAATGTGACATCTTTTGTGGACATTGCTTCTAAAGATCAGGGCTGCTGATCAGATAGTGCTATGGAACCACCGGCATGTCATTCTGGAACTCTGCTGTGGGTCCTAGCGAGTCCGTTGTTGAGTGTAAGCACTTATAACCTCTAACCCTCAAGGCTGTGGATAAAACACTAGCCAGCTGCTTTGAAAACATTCTCCCCTACTTAATGAGGTTTTTAAGTGTCTATAGGGAAAAAACAAGTCAGGACTTTTAATGACGCCTTTGGCAAGAAGCTATAGAAGTTTGGCCGGGGCTGAGTTGAAATGTGGAGATACAGTGTTAATCAGATGCTCAGCAAATTAAGTGAGCCCAACATTTGCGGGGGGCTCGCTGTCATCCGGCACTTGCTCAAGGCCTGATGCTCGGTTGGGAATGGCCTTTCTTGGACAAAACGGAAGCCTCTCTCTGGCAGCAAGAATGGTTGCAGCTGAGCTATCAGCATTCAAAGAGGCCTACCTTTAATTCCTTCCCTAGACACTTCGGTTTTAGGGGCAGAACTTATCCACGAGGAGCATCAACACAGAGAAATCAAAGGTTCCGCAGAGAGAAGAAGCAGTTCATAGAAGAGGCGCATGAGATGGTGTTTTCTGTGGGTGCCAGATGACTTCTGTGTTTCAGTTAGTGGAAATAATTTCATTTCCCTATCCTTGGGGAGCTTTTTTTCCTTTTTTTAAATAAAGGTGATGGAGTAGATGATCACTAAAAGATCAAAAATTCAGTCTGTGCCGGGTACTTGGTAGGAATTGAGTATGTAAATTAGCCTTTTATTCTAGTTTTCTGCCATCAGCATGTGATGGTTCTAATTAGTATACATGAGAGGAAGCTATCATTTTAATGCCTATGTTTGCAGAAACTTTATGCCTATCAGGACAGTGACCATTTAGAGTCCAGGTCTGAGAGTTCTGAGTGTCCGGGATCCCCCTCTGAATTCTGTATCTTTTCCTAGGAACAAAGTATCAAGATTTATCACACACCATCTACCATCCTTGGGTACTCACCTGCCTTCCAAAGACACAGAGCATCCTTCTAGCTCTTCCCCGTGAGGCTCCCATCAGCTGCCTCAGAAACTACCCAGATAAAACAATATTGCAGGGCATGGTGGCACACGCCTTTAATTGCAGCACTCAAGAGGCAGAGGCAGACAGATCTCTGTGAGTTGGAGGCCAGCCTGAACCTGGTCTGCATGGTGAGCTCCAGGGCATCCAGGTCTATGTAGAGAGACCCTATCTCAAAAAGACAAAACCCCAAACAAAACCAGAACCCCTGCCCCAGACCAAAACCAACTTGCTATAATTTTTTTCCTCCTTCTCTCCCTTGGTTCTGGATGTCAAGGTACTAGACCCAAGGGACTTAATAATGGGGTTTCATAAACTGGGCCCAGAGAGATACAGGGCTACTATGAAAATCTTTCCCAAGTATTTGAGATAACTTGGTGTACTCATGTTGACCTGAGCTTGCCATCGTCATATATTACAT
Organism: Mesocricetus auratus; assembly: GCF_017639785.1. Lineage (NCBI taxonomy): Eukaryota > Metazoa > Chordata > Mammalia > Rodentia > Cricetidae > Mesocricetus > Mesocricetus auratus. The sequence continues at coordinate 4,708,069 of NW_024429187.1, read as the reverse complement.
TGAATCAATGGGATTGCTAAGTAAATTCAGATTTCTCAGTTGCTAACTTAAAAATAAACTTGGGCAATCTGGTACAATTGTTTATTAGGGACTGACCAACTTCATCTGTGAGATAAAGGCATTGAGATTTTTATTTCTAGTTTAAAAATTTTTGTACAGTATATAGTGTGCATTGAGCATATCCCCTCACTCCCTCCCATCCTACTCCTCCCTACTTCCCAGAGTCCTACTTGTTCCTGGAGAGTTTCTCTATACTTTCACATTACATATACACTATACTCCATACAGAATCTGGGAAGAAATGAGAGAAAATGCATGCAATTTGTCTTTCTGAGACAAGATCTTTATTCTTAGATAAGTGGGCTCTGTGAAATATTGCTTCTGCAGAAAGGTGTGGTATGTTCACACACACACACACACACACACACACACACACACACACACACACACGACATCCCATAGCAAACAACAACCTAACGATAGGACATGTTACTCATTCCTGTTTACTCCACGTTCATGTGACAGTGAAGCCTTCAGGATGAAGCCCCGAGACCCGGGGCAGCTCTTTTGGAAGAGCAGGCCACCTGCCTATCAATGTGATCGTGCTGAAATGTGATCTAAAGTTGAGGACTAAAGGGAGGGCCAAACCTGTTTATCAGTCTCCCCGCAGCCTGTACAGTGGGTCCTTCTTGCTGGGTCCAGGACAAAACCTCCATGGAATGAGGGTGGTTGATTCCCTATCAGACCAGATAGGTCAGAGTGTTTCTTTATGGCTACCTGCTACACAGTAAAGGCAGGAAAAAAGTGACTTTGATAGAGATGACTTCAAGTTTCTATTTCCTGCATCAGTGGAGAAAGGATTAGGAGGAAGCTGGAGATGATGCCTCTCTGCCTCCCAGGAACAGTCTGAGGTACTTGGCAGGACAAAATGCTTTATTTTGGAGTGTTGAGCCCTGCCTCTCCCCATTCTCATTTGTTTGAATTGTATCTCAAGGCTTATTGAAGACCTGTTACATGTGTTCGAATTAGCAGTCTTAAATGCTGGTCAAAATGAGTGTAACAGGACATAGGAAACCCTTAGATAATTACTGTGTCTTATGAACATTCTTTTTTTTTTCTCTCTTCCTCCATGGAATCTTTTCTTGCTGGGATGACTACCATTTGTGTGTGTGCCTCCATATTGCCTACCCTTTGGCATAGGCACTGATGGATGTGTCACCTTGCCAAAGGGGAGGGGCCTAGGAGGAGAAGCCATGGCTTGGCTAAGCCCACCTTTGGCTGCTTGGTGGGTACAGTGAAGCACCTGTGCTGTTGTATAGCCTCAACCCTTTTTGTATTTAGGAGGGTGTGTAGCCACAAAGACCCATTTTGGGTGCCATTTCTTTCCCCGCTCCTAGATTGCACCCTTCCTGGTGACAACCCTGACAAGCAGCGAGTGAGTTCTGGGATCCAGCCACTCCTCTTCCTTCGTGCAGGGCTCCTTGTACATTTAAGAGCAATTTTTTTTTCGGATGATGTTAGGTAGACTCTTTCTCTGACCATGTGTTTCACCCAATAACCAGTTCATAAGTCTTGAAAAAGGTGATTTAAATATGTCTTAGATGAGTCTGGGGAGACAAGGGATGGCCCCAATGCAGCAGGTAAGAATGGCCTATCCAAGTTCCCTTAGAAGGGGCGGGTCCCTTTGCACGTTTTTGCTTCTTTGAAGTCTGCATCTGTTGCTTCTCTTTTGTGGAGAGCCTCAAACTGGGAGGACTAAACACTCTTGAATAGAGCCTTTCTGGCTGGCCTCTTAGCCCCTGCAGCTCTCCATAGCCGCCCCCACCTGCTGCGTAGCTTTATCTACAGAGAAGAGCAGTGGGCAAGCTGGGTAGTAAGACACCCCCCATGTCTCCTTCCTTTCATTCCCTTTGACTTAGTGGAGAGTGATTTCCAAGCTTACAGGCTCTCCTGGGTTTTTAGTCAGCCCAGCCCCCTTTCTTTTCAGTCTGTCCTTCTCTTCAGCTCTGACACTAGTAAATCATCCCTGGCTTTCCAAGACTGCATTGGCCTCCTGCTTTGGACGCTTGTGGCCTCATGTGTAAGTGTATCCAATGGACTCGGGATGGCTGTGGGTGATGCGCTATGTAGTTAAAAGATAATGCAGGGCATGTGACGTGTCTCACTGGGTAAAGGCACTGAACACCAAGGCTGATGACCCAAGGACCCCGGTTCCATCCCTGGGGCCTACGTGGTAGAAAGGGAGAGCTCTCTAACCCCCCCATGCCCCATTTACTCTAATTAAATGTGCAAATGTAGGTCTGAAATGGCAGCACAGTTCTTGAAGAATAGAGCGTGTTGCTGTGTGATGCTCTTTGAGAGATCCGTATGTGTAGGAGAGGATAAGATGACCATGCTGAAGGCGTTAGTGTGTACATACATCTACATGCATATTCGGAATAGCACAGAGCACAGTTGGGATTATGAAAATATTGGCTCAGTCATGGATGAGTGGGCTAAGAGGATGGACTTTTTCTAACATTTTTATTCTAATTGCCTCCAAGTCATTATTTAAATTTAGCGTTAGACTTGGAACTCTGGCTGAAGAGCAATGAGTGAGACAAGAAGGGGAGAGTAAAATTTACCTGCTGAGCTCAGTTTAGGAATTCTTACTAGAAAAAAAAATGGGCAAAGGCCAAACCTCTCAGACGCTGCTGGAGAAGTCAGGGAGCAATTATGTTTTCCCGGGGAGCAGAAAATTAGTGTGAGACTGGGGAATGAAAAATATTTAGATTCATGCTCAAGTCCTGCTGGTGATCGCATCACCTTAGGCAAGTCACTTAATTCAGTTTAATTGACTCTAGCAAATATGGGAAAGTCATACAAAGACGTGGCATATATAGTCAGCTTGATCTACAATATATAGAAAATAATGATGGTGACTGTCTGAGAGTTTTTGTGATTAACAATATATATATTCTTAATATGCTTAATAAAGGGCTGTTGGGGATATGGCCCTTTGATTACATAAAGACAGTGAAGACTGGGGCAGTACTTCAGAGTGGGTGGCATCCAGTGGGATTTTGTTTAGAAAAAGGTTACAAGCAAACAAGACAAGTTGAGCCAATAGACAGAAGAGGGAAGGATGCATGTTGGTGAATGGTGCAGTGAGCCCAGACTGGGAGACAGGGGTGCAGTGAGCCCAGCGGGGATACAGGATACTGAGATGTGAGACCAGAATGAAAGCCGAGACTGGGTAAACCATGAGCAATGCTCGATGCTCGGTCGCAGGAGCAGTTTTTTTTTCTGTTTTTCCTCTGTAATGGGCATGGTATAAAGGAGCTAAATGTTTCTCAGAGCTGAGTGATGCTATCCCCTGTGTGGTCTGCAGTGAGAACCCTAACACGGAAATGTACATTTGAAGTAGAACTCAGCCCAGTTGGGAATCCAGGAAATTTGACTCAGTTGTAGACCAGATGGCTTAAGAGGGTGGACTTTTCGGACATGTTCATTGTAATTACACCCCGAGTTATTTAAATTTGGCTTTAGGTAGGGTTAAAGCTGAGATGGACGCCAGAGAGCTAGCTAGAGGCTAATTTAAACGAGAGGCTGAGAACCAAATGAGGACGTTAATAAGCAGTGGCAGGCAAAGGCTTGTGAGGATACGAGATTTTACCGAATTAATAAGATCCTTTTTACCTTTTCTTTTAAACTAAATTAGTAAAAGCTGAAATAGATCACAAGCTTGTGTAGGCAAGGTCAGTCATAAGAGCACACGATGCACTCTTAGGGGTTGCGTTCGTTCACTATTGTTGTAATAAACTGTCCGAGAAGCAACGATGGAACGCCACAACCACGTCTTGTTCTCGGGAGGTCAGTAATCAAGGAGATGGTTCCTCTGGTTTCCCCTGACCTCCGCCTGTGGTCTGTGGTCCACCATGGGCTGGGGAGGATTCTCTGCTAACTGCAGTTGAGTTCTCTCACTTTCAAGTGCTTCTAGAGGCCTAACCTTGGAGCTATCACAGCACCAACTCATTCAAATCACCTTGGCAGAAATAAGTCAGGATGCTGACTCTGTTGAAAGGGTGAGGAAAACAGTTCTTCCTTCTTTCTCTTTTTATTAATTAAATTGATTCATTTATTTTACACCCTGACCAAAGTTTCCCCACCCACCTCTCCTTCCATTCTCTCCCCTACTTTCTTTCCCTCCTCCCACCTCCCTCTTATGCCCCCCACACCCACTCCTTTTGTTTCTGTTCAGAAAGGGGCAGGCCTCCTATGGGTGTCAACAAAGCATGGCAAGTTGCAGTAGGACTTAGCTCCTTCCCTTGTACTAAGGCTGGGCAAGGCAACCCAGTGAGAGGAAGAGGTTTCCAAAAGCCAGCCAAAGCTGAAGTGACAGCCCCTGCTCCCACGGTTAGGAGTCCCACAAGCAGACCAAGCTACACATCGTCATGCATATGGAGAGGGCCTACGTGGGACTCAAACAGGCTCCCTGGTTGGCGGTCCAGACCCTGAGCTCTTACAAGGCCGGGTTAGTTGTTTCTGTGGGTTGCCTTGTGATATCTTGACCACCATGACTCAGATAATCCTTCCTCCTTCTCTTCACTGGGATTCCTGGGGCTCAGCCCAATGCTTGGCTGATCAATTCCTCTCATGAGCATTGATGTAAAAATACTTAACAAAATACAAACTGAATCCAAGAACAACCAAAAATATCATCCACCATGATCAAATAGGAATGTTTTATTCCAGAGATGCAGGTATGCTTCAACATACAAAAATCTGTCAGTGTAATCCACCATAAACAAACTGAAAGAAGAAAACCACATACTCATCTCATTAGATGTTGAAAAAGCTTCTGATAAATTCCAACACCCCTTCATGGTAAAAGTCTTGGAGAGAGCAGGGATACAAGGAACACACCTAAGCATAATAAAAGCAATAGACAGCAAACCAACAGCCAACATCAAATTAAATGGAGAGAAACCCAAAGGGATTCCACTAAAATCAGGAATAAGACAAGGCTGTCTACTCTCTCGATATCTATTGAAATTAGTACTCCAAGTTCTAGCTAGAACAATAAGATAACAAAAGGAGATCAAGGGGATACAAATTGGAAAGGAAAAAGTCAAAGTATCACTATTTGCAGATGATATGATAGTTTACATAAGCAACCCCCAAAGACCTTATTTCTTAATGTGTGAACTATAAACTCATACTTGAAAAGGGGTGGCTACAGCAGATCACAGATGGGAGCCAGTGATATTCAATCAATCACACAAGATCACAGACCAAATAGAGCTGGTGCATTCACATAGCAGATGTTTATTCAAAGCTTTGTATATTTTAGTCACCATCCCAAGCTTTTCCTTCCTTCAAAAAGTTTCTTTTTGCCGCGGAGACAAACTTGTAGCTAGCCATGGCACCAAATGATACGTTCTATGCATTTGGTATCTGTTCATTTCTACCTTCCCAATGATCTTCTAAGAGGCTAATTCAGAAACTACTATATACCAAGTCTGGCCAGCAGGCAGGTTCTAGAGTTTTACTGTTTGAAATGGCGTTGCTTATTGGAAATGATGTCATCTGTTCCATTATGATGAAACATGAAACATGTTTTAACCTCATGGAGGAGGCTAGAGGCCTTAATCAATTTTTCTGGGTTTTTACAGATCTCAGTCAGTTCCCTTTGTCTGTGTGACCCGATTGTTGTCCCTAAGTCAAGGTGTCCTTGTTGCTGTGGCTTTCAGCTTTTGAAATATTTCTCTGTTGTCACCGTCCTAACACTGCCTGTTGCTTGGAACAAAGAGCTAGCTGCCTGCTTTGTACCTCATTGCCTCTCTGTTGCTCTCTGAAAGCCTGTCACTATTAGCAATCCTCTTGCCCTACATTTTGGAGATCAGTAAATGTCTGTAATGCACTATGAAGGAGATCTTGGTTGATCACAGAATACTAAGTCTCTCTCTCTCTCTCTCTCTTTCTCTCTCTCTCCCTCTCTCCCTGGTGGTACATACTTTTGTCTTTTCAGTGCTACTCCCCTCACTTAAGGGATACTTGAGTGAGTTTTTAATAAAGACACTGAATAAAATGAAGACTTCATTTTTGATAGTGTGTAATAAACTTGCTCAATCTTTGTATTATTTAAATTCGATAGTGAACATACAAATTATAGATGTTATATTTGTTTCATTTGGTGTGTGAGATAATGTGGGTTTTTTTTAAGTAAAAGTATCCTGAATTGGGTCTGGAAAAATGAAACATATAACATCTATAATTTGTATGTTCCCGTAAGTGCTCTTGCGGAGGAACCCACATGGAAGCTCACAAATATCCATAAGGGAAATTCCAAAGGATATGGTGCCCTCTTCTGGCCTCTCCAGGTACCAGGCATGCACGTGGTGCACATGCATGCATGCAGGCACACACGTGTATGTATATAACACAAATTAACAGATCTTTGACAATGTAGCCTGAATTGAGATCATTGACACCAGATGCCACCTGAGCTTGGACTCTTAGCATCACGAGTAAGTGGATTCACTCCTTATCTCCATAGACAAGAAAAGAAATCGTGCCCATCTACCGTCTTCATCCTTGGTTTCTTCCAAGTGGAAGCGGCTGTGACCATTAGTGAGAAGGTCAAACTAGTGTAGTGGGGAGATAAAGCTGGATGGGCTGTACGGATTGCGAGCAAAGAGTCTCCTGGTATTGGGTTCACATCATGAAGGGCAGATAAAAAAGAAACACAAAATGCAACTATGAAACCTTAAAGAATTATTTGTTCAAAAACTGCAGGAAACCAGTCTCATGCTGAAGTTCCAAGGGGGGATATTTTGAATCACGGATCTTAGAACCAGAGGAACTGAGATACAGTCTAGAATACTTGTTGTGTTCGACAACAGCTTCAAACCAAATACAGAAGGGATGTGTTATAACCTGTCAACTTTAGTTCTTGTCTTGAACAAACACAGAGAACTCATCTTAACCTAAATAGTGAAGATAATCTGAATATCAAAGGGAAATTGGATTATATGCTGATTGGAAATACTGACAGACACAGAATTCTGGTCTAGATATCACAGGAGAGAGAGGGGAAGGGAGAGGGGGAAGGAGGGAGAGAGAGAGAGAGAGAGAGAGAGAGAGAGAGAGAGAGAGAGAGAGAGAGAGAGAGAGAGAGAGAGAGAGAGAGAGAGAGTCCCTCTCTTTCCTGAGCCCTACAGGACCCACTTAGGCTGGTGACCTGAAAACTGGCTTTGTCTGCATCCTGTTTCTTTCTCCAGCCAGGGCTACTTGTTGGTCTGTGCTTTCTGAGCCTGCTCTTTGTTCAAACTCACGAGCTCAAAGCCCAGCACCTAACTGTGCTGACATCACTGGTCCACAGACACAGAGGGCTGAGGTCTGTCTCCAGCAGTAACACGCATGCTCCATGTGGCGCGACCTCATGTTTATGTTACAGTGTCAGACAGAATTGGAGCCCTTTGTTCATGTTTTACTACACAGACATCACCTTAACAGAGTCTTACAAGGAGCATTAAGGATCATTTGGTTCGACATCTCACTCAGTGCAGGAATCCCTGGCTGGTATCCCGTTGCTTTTTCTTAGAGCATTCCCCATAGCAGGAAGCTTAGTTGGATGATCAAGAGAATTTTTTCTATTCAGAAATGGGAGCACTTTCCTTTTTTTTTTTTTTTGAAATCTGCTGTGCTGTCACTGCCATTTGGGGGTCATGGGGGTCATGTTTTGCTTCCTGGAGTTATTTTAAGACCTCTTTTCACGTGACCACCACAGACTACATTAGATCCCACAGGGCAGCCCCCGGTTGTCTCTTCCTTCAACCTAAGCTGTCTCAATTTCTGTGGAATATTCTTAAGGTAAATTCCAGCTGCTTTAGGCCAGGCCAATCAAGACACTGGTGATCAGTTTTTCAGTGTGCTCTGTTTACTATCCAGCGTGATGAACCACCATGTTCCCCGTTTACAGGAGGATCTGTCTTCCGTTTGACACCTCTGTTCTTCTCATCTTCTTGCCAGGTACACATTCTGTAGTTTAACCCTGAGTTCTCAAGGTCGTTGATTCAACTCTGAATGGAATGGGACTCAGTAAGCATCTCCCTCTCCAGTATTTCTGCAACGATTTTACCAGAGTTTCACGTGGGTCTTACTGAGTCCCTTGCTGAAGTACTTGGCTACATCTGTGATCATAAAATCCCCCTTTTTGGAAAAGGCACAAATAGGATATAGGTTGATACACTGCACAAGGCTTTTTTCCCACTTTTTCTTGAAATGTTTATAAACTGTGATTCTTGCCTATGCAAACCTCTCATGCTTCTCCCTGAAGCTCCTGCAAGCCCTTTTATGAGCCCTGGCGAGAAGCCGTTTCCCATACAAATATCATTTACTCTAGCACTACAGATAGATCTCGATGATCTTTGACTCCCAGATTTTGGCTTTCTTTTCTATAAGTACTCTTGCCATGTTCAGTGAATGAACTGGATTCTAATTTACTTTCTCTCTGCAGTCTATGTTCGGCTCATTCCACATGACCAACCTCCAGTCACTAATGTTCCCAGTACTCCTGGTACCTACAAAGTTGTTTTGAAAGACATTTTAGGAACCAGAACACCTGCTGCTCCTTGTGGTTGAAATGAAGCCATTGCTGGGGATGGATGCAGCGCCTGCTTACAGGTCACATAAATAATATACTCCAATATCTGGGAGGGTAAATCACAGTGCTTTTTTCCTACAGAGCCATCATGACATATTGTCTAGAATTCAAGCATAGAAGTGGAAATTGCTTGAATAAATGAGAAGATGGATTTAAAAATGGCGGTATGATAAACAAGCATCCAAGTCAATAAAATTTGCACTTCTTGGGTTCCCTGGGCCTGGGCTATACTCAGGAAATTCACCTCTATGTGACCTTCTCTCTGCCATCCCTGAGATAGCGTTCTGTAACTAGTTAAAGATGCAGCATTATTCTAGGGCATGAGATCCAGATAAGAGAAAGAAACATATGAGAATTGTTTTGCTGTGGTGACACCAATTCTTTCAGAAAGTTTGAATATAAAGTTGAAAAGGTGACCAGTAGTATTGGGAAATGAAAGAGTGTAGGAATGACGAGGCTAACATGGGTGTTTGATGCCGTCTTGCTCTGCTTCAGAATTCCAGCCTCCTGGTTGAAATTCCCGTGTAGCCTTCTGGTGTGTATCATTAGAACTCCTTGAAATGTGGGTACGCAGACACAGAGGGTTGCTTACGTAGGACCAAGCTAAGAGGTGGCAGAAGTGTCAGTGGCTGGGCAGGCAGTATGGCCCCAGCTCCAGTGTCCACAATGCGCCACCAGTCACATAGACTAAGTGCACACTTGAAATATGGCATCTCCAAGTTGAGATGCATTATATGTGCAAAATATGCACAAAGAACTTAATTCAGAGAACACGAATTAGCTCCTTAATAATTTATATAGTGATTTTACATTGAAACATCTTATATATTCAATTAACATGCATCTGTAAACGCTCAGCTCATTCATTTTTGTTTGTTTGCAATGATCCCAGGAGACATCTTAAAATTACATACGAGGTTTATATTATATTTTGGTTCATGAGCTTCAAGATTGTTGTTTAGAAAAAACTAAAAGCAAAGAAAAATGTTGAACTTTAGTCAAATCCAAAAAGCTACGAGAGAATAAAGACAGACCCATATCAGAGTAGTATGGTGAGTTGAGCTGTCCCCTATTGGAAAGGAGGCTGTTAAAATGAAAACTGGAAGCTGGAAAGGCCAGAATCATGTTGAGTGACTTAGAACTGCAAGGAAAATATTTGGCCAAAATTAAGTTGATTTTGCAGACATCTCAGAATATTGATCTTTTACCAAACAATAAATTAGTAACTGAATGATAAAGGAATAGGGGCTACTTAAAATAATAGATCCCAGGTGATTCTACAACAAAAGGATTGGGGAGGCAGGAAGCGAATCAAATGCGATCATGTGATCATGTTAGATAAACCACTGACTCAGGTGGAGCCACCCTGCTCATCCAGGGTGATCTAGAGTTCAGCTGGCCAGCACCTATGTGCTTGGGTGGACATCAGTCCTTGAAGTGCAGCCAGACATCTGTATCCTTAATTCCCACGTCCACAGAGTCAAGCAGCTATGCACCCAACATATTTTTGAAACACTTGAATCTGTTCAGAAGTCTTACTGTCATCACTCCCTGCACAGCACAGTATTATAGATATTTGCATAGCATTTACATTGTATTCAGAGTTATGTGTCATCTAGAGATGATTTACGTCTACTTGCTGGAGGATGCCCATGAGTCATATGCTAATCTTGTGCTGCTGTTTCACAGAAGGGGCTTGAGCAACCTCGGAGTTTGGTATCTGCTGCGGTTGTTGAAACCAACCCACCAAGGACCCGGAGTACCAGTTAGAAACTGGTAGTTGGTCCTTCTGATTTTTCCTGAGGGGCATGCTCCATCCCTAAGTAAGACTGGCTATTAAAAGAGTCATGTCTGTTGTGACATGTTCTGAAAATTGCCCGTGCTTGAGGGACACCATCTCTTAGTGTTATACAGTTTGTATCATCCTGTGATCTGATTGGAGAATGGTGTGTTTGGTGGAATCCTGTTCAGCAAATGCAATATGTTCTTTAAAGGAAGTAATTTGGGGCCTGGAAAGATGACTCAAAAGCTAAAGTGCTTGCCACACAAGCATGAGGACTGGAGTTCAGACACCTGGAGGCCGTGTAAATACTGCATAGACATGGCAACCCACCTATAAATCAGTCTTAGTAGGTAGAAGGCAGACAGACAGAACAAGGTGGCTAGCAAGACTGATCATCTTGGAGAGAACCTGGTTTTAGTGAGAAAGCTTGTCTCAGTGAACAAGGTAGAAAAGTTATTGAAGACAATGCCTGCAATGATGCCTTGAGTCTCCACATTCACAGGTCTGTATGTGTATGTGCACCCACACACACATGCTCACACGCATAAAAAAGATGCATTATGTATACACACACACACACACACACACACACGAAAATGGGAACAGGATAAAAATATTTAAAAATCAACTTGGAGTAGAAACTAAGAGCTCAAAAGATTTCAAAGCAGTAGATGCTCTGCCTGGAATGAGGAATTACACGAGCAAGATAAAAATAAAACATATGTCTGCAAAAACACAGCTTTCACTTCAAAGGGGATAAGAGACAACTTATTCTGAAGATACTTGTGAATGCCCATGGTCCAGGAACACAGATTTAGGTTACCTAAATTACATGTTCCAATGCAGAAGCAGTTCCATGATGTTTTCATAGTAACAGAGCAAAAAAAAGTCATAAATCAAGACACTTTTGAAGTACACTGGCAGAGACATGTATTAGAGGGGTGTGGGAGGCAGGGCAAGGCAGGGAGGGCAGTCGCCATAGGCGTCAGGTGCTTTTGATAACGTTTTAAGCTTTTGGACTGGTTGGAAGCTAATTCTCTGTTTGTGCATTCCAAAGGCTTTAAATAATTAGACCAGGGAGAGAGGAGGGCAGTAAAGGCTGTGAAGGCAGCTAAAAGTGGCCCAGGATCTTTAACTCTGGCCCTGCAACATTCTCACCCCTCCACAATCACAGAGGTTCTAAGCCAGCACATCAGTCTTGCAGAAGGGCCAGTGCAAGCTGCTGCCTTCTTTCCAGAAACTTCTGTTCACATAGCTAATGCTCAAAAAATAGGAGGGCCCTAGAGGAATAACACGGCAGAGATGAGTGGAGCGGCCACAGTGCTGGGGAAGGACAGGAGGCGGTCTGTAGGGGTGGCCTTCCCTATGCATTCAAGTGTGTGTCTAAGCTCACAGATAGGTAAAACACCCGGGAGTCTCCTCTGTGTAGAAGCAAGCCAAGGCTTCAGATTGTCATTGGTCTGGCCTGGGCAGTAGCAATCAGACACGGAAGCTCAAAGAGGCAAACGAAAGAGGGAAATGATAACCGAGGGAAGCATTTTGGTTGTGTCAGCCGCAGACTTGATGCTTGAGTCTGAGTCGCTGGAGCCTCCCAAGAATAGGACATCACCTGACACGTGGGCTACTAACTAGCAAGTGCGGAGCGCCTACAATACCAGTACACATTTGGGACATCAGCATTCTTTACGGAAGGGGGCAAAGAAGAAGGCTATGAGTCCTAAGACTTTGGAGGAGGACTTGCCCATGTCTCCAGGCACCAGTGACAGATGCGACCCACACTCCCCCACATAATTTTTTTCTGAGATAGGGTCTCACTCTGTAGCTCAGCCTGGCTGGCACTGCCTTTGTAGGCTAGGCTGGCCTTGAATACTCCACAGTTCCTTACCGCAGCCTCCTGAGGACTGAGATTTCAGGCTTGGACCTCTGGGCGGTCATCTCTTTTGGCTTATGAATCTTTCTACCTGGTGATTTTCAGCGACTTCTGTAGCCTATCCCCTCCTGAACTCTTGATCTAGAGGAAGTTCTCTGCCCACTAGTATGACAGAGTGACCTTTTCTTTTACATAGCTCTTTAAGAATATATTTGGGTGGCAACTTCATACATGGCTACCACAGTCTTGATCATGCCTATGCCCAACTCTTTCCCGCTCTCCTGGGACATGCCTCCCAGCACCTGCCCCCTCCACTTCCACGTCCTCTTCTCCCTTGCCCCTGAGTCCAATTAGCTGATCTTGCACAGGTCTTGTGTTGATAACCATAGCTGTTGTGAGTTCGTGAGTGCAGCTCACGGCTTGTGTCCAGAAGATGTCATTTCAAAACACTGTTCCCCATCCTATGGCTTCTCCATCCTCCCTGCTCCCTCTTTGACCGTGTAACCTGAGCTTTGGGGAAGGAGTGGATGTACCAGTCCCTTTTAGGGCTGAGTTCTCACAAACTCTCTCAGCTCTTTGATCAGTTATGAGTTTCGGGCTGCTGACCACCGTGATGAGAAGCTTCTCTGGCCTGGGCGATGACTTTCTTTAACTCTTCCTTCTGCCTTCTTTTTTTTGCCCAACCTGACATGGCTTCACCACAGATCCCCGGCACAAGCGAGGTAGGCTGAAATTGGCACAGACAAGGAAGAGTCCACAGAGGAAGGAAAGTAGGTGTGAGTGGTCCTGATGTAGGCCAGAGTATCCCACGTGACCAGTCCTCTGAAGAAAAGGATTATCCAGGAGCCCTTCTGGAAGAAGCACTCTTGGCTGTGAGCCAGTGCTCTGCTTGGCTCCCCACTGCTGATGCTGTTTCCTCTAAACTGTCCTTCCGTTCTCAGGACCACAAGGGGGCATTCCGAAGGTGCTTTGGTCGGAGGCATCCATACTCAGAAGCTATTCTTGCTGGAGGTCGGGGCAGAGGCAGGGCCGCCAGGTTAATGGAAGAGGGCTCTAGATCATCTTGGCTTTGGTGCCGTGCACCTCTGGGAGTCCCATTAGCTCGCCCTTGCTCCCCTGCACTATTATTACCTCTGCCACCCACACCACTGTCATTGCACACACGGCACTGTGGCCAGTGCCTCACAGAAGGACAGAAGGATAATGGATTCGGATTCACTGAGGATGCTAATTTTAAGAGTTGGGGACTCCTGTTTTCACGTTCCCTCTTTCTTTGCTTGGCTTTGGCAATCATTTTGAAGTTCAGTCTTTTCTTCCTTCATTTTGCTCCCTCTGAGCACTACACTGTCTTTGTATTTTTTGTCTGCTCTCATTCATACCGATTCCTAATTAAATCCCTCACAGGTTTCCACTTTTACCATCTAGAATACATATAAGAATACATATAAGATGAGCCAGTATGGAGTGTGAGATAGTGCTAGTTTGTTTCCATGATCAGTCATTTTCTAGAACTCTACATTTTGTTTCTTGTTAAACCTAAACTCTGCAATGGAATCCCCATTGTAAAATAGGAATACCACCCTATGAAGAAAAATAAATGTGACTAATAGCATGAAAATGTTTAACTTTGCTCTAACCAAAGGCATTGAAATTGAAACCATAGCTCATTTTTATCCCATCAGTCTAGCAAAAGCAAAGGCAAAACAAAACACACACATACACATATACACACATAAAACAAAGAGTGTATGTGTATAACATGTATGTTCTTTTGAGAAAGGATGTCATGTAGACCAGGCTGGCCTCAAACTCACTGTGTAGCTAAGGATGCCATTGCACTCCTCCTGTGTCTGCCTCTGCCTCCCAAGTTCTGGGGTTATCACCATGTGTAAAGAACATGTTAACTATGGGCCAAGAGTGCCTTTATACACTGCTTGCATAAGTATGAAACAACATAACATTTCTGGAAAATAATGTGTAAAAACCCATGACTAACTTTTGAAGCATTAGTGTTTTGACTGGGCCGTCTTCCCTGGGCTGTCTTCAAAAAGTTGTCTTTATGGTGTGCAATAGAGTCAAAGATATGGAAACAAATCCAGGCCTTGGTGAGTCACCTGCTGAGTTCCGATGCATGGGTCACAGTATACCCAGTAGGCCACAGGCTCTGCTTAATTTGCCATGTTGGGTGAATACTTTCCTAGTCCATTTTATAGGTTAAGAAGCTACAGCAAGACAGGCTATGTAATTGCTGTAGGGTCGCGAGCAGCCTGCAGATGGTGGGGTCTGGTTCCAGACCAGACAATCTCAGCAAATAGCACTGCTCTTAGGCCTCATTCTGCAATGCTAGATGGTGCTTTTATTAAACACCTTTTCCATTTACTTATTGCTCCCTTACTGAACTGTGCAAGCAAGACTGAAGCTCCAGCCTTGACCTTCAGCCTCGAATCTAGTGTTGAGAGTGTTAGGTCGACTATCTACCTGCCTTCTTCTTTCCTGCCTAGAAATCAGGCCACAACCTACTGTAGCTCTCTCTGGAACGGAAGCACTCTGGACTGCGTGTGGGTTTGCAGACCCTTTCCTTTGTGTCTACAAGATTAGTTTATGGTCCCACTTAGTGCCTACCTCTGTGCCCCTTGACACATAGGACAGACCAGGGTGGATTACATGGCACAAAGTTTGTCTCCCACCATGAAAAACTATGAATTAGAATCTTCTTTTCCTCCAGATTTGAGGGAAGCCTCTCTGACCCTTCAAGGTCTGGACACTTTACCTAAATATGATGTTTTCTGTCTCCTAATGCTCTCCCACTTCCAGGCCTGTCCATGCTGCCTAGGTGTAATGTGCATTCTTTCCACCACCCTGGTCCCAGAGCCACGTCAACACCAAATAACACACAGAGACTCTGTCAGTTACAATGTTGTTGGCCAATGTCCAATGCTTCTCATTGACTAGTTCTGTTCTTAAGTATCAACCCATGACTACTAATATATATATATATATATATATATATATTTTTTTTTATAAGGACTTATCTTTCCAAGGATGCCATCTTGACATGTTCTCTCTTCCTGGGATCACTTGGTGACTCTCCGCCCTTGACTACATTTCCCAGAATCCTTCTTGACTCCTAGTTCCACCTATCTTGCTTCCCTATTGGCTAACAGTGCTTTATCAACCAATAAGACAAACATATACACAGAAGGACTTCCTCCATCACAGGTATGACATTCTCTCTCTTCTAATGCTCTCCCACTTCCTGCCTTCCCACCAGGGTGATGAGACTCTGTCTCTCCTAATCAAACTCATTTTACGTGGTAACTTCACATCAGATCCTATCCTGAATGTGTCTTTTCTCTTTTCTGCTAAGTTGTAGCAGGAAGTTTATTTGGTGCCCGATAAATATCTACTAAGGGGATGGCCTGATTACATATATTTATGAATTGTGTATGTGAATGTGTGTGGGTACATGAATATCTTGGGGCCTGTATGGGGATCAGGGAACAGTTTGAATAATTCCATTCCTCCTTTTGCTTTGTGGGTCAGTTTATTATTTTTTTGCAGGGGAGGCCTGTGTAGGGGGGTGACACTGAACTCAGACCCTCAGGCTTGGCAGCAAGTACCTTTACCCAATGAGCCACCAATCAGCCCCTCATTTCTGTTCCAATCGCAGCCTGTACTAGGAATGACCTCTCTCTTCCAATGAGTACCTTGTAGTCTCCTCTTCCACCCCCACCATCACCACCGCCTCACCCTCCTCAAAAAGTGGCAGCTCTCATGATTACTGGTCATGTGTGGTCCTTTCCTTCCAGAGCCCTGCAACATCTGGTGGCAATTGCCCTCCACTTTGCACCACCGTTACTTGTATATTCCAGCTGTCAGAGCTGTGAACCCCGACACAAGGTCGATCCCAGCTAGGCGTGGTGACACACATCTGTAGTCCCAGAAGTTGGGAAGTTAAAGCAAGAAGCTCGTAGCACCAGCCTGAGGCCCCATAGTAAGATCTAGTCTCAATGGAAAAATAATCCTATTCCCTTGTTGAGCATTGCACCCTCATTTGTGCCTAAGAGACGCCTGTGTGTAGTATGTACTGAGAAGTGACTGAAAGCATGTAAATATGTGGGCCTGTGTTAAAACATGCCCCACTACAGCTTCTATGGAGAGCAGCCTTAGCAGAGCACTGATTCCATGACCACATCATGTTTTTAAAAACAATATTTGTTCTTCCTTTGTTCATCTGATTTGCAAGATTAGGAAAACAGTGGTACTGAGCCCTTCCTGCTAAATTCCACATTGCAATTATTATGAAATCTATAAATCAGATTAAATGCAACTTCTGCATTTTGGTATTCTCAAATTCCTATGGCTCTGAATTTCTATTCCTGGAATGACTTCTCCAATAAAGCCTCTCTCTCTCTCTCTCTCTCTCTCTCTCTCTCTCTCTCTCTCTCTCTCTCTCTCTCTCTCTCTCTCTCTCTGTCTCTCTCTCTGTCTGTCTCTCTTCTCTGTCTGTCTCTGTCTCTCTGTCTGTCTCTCTCTGTCTCTCTCTGTCTCTCTCTGTCTGTCTGTCTGTCTGTCTCTCTCTCTTTGTCTCTGTCTCTGTCTCCCTATCTTAAAATCTTAACTCAATCTTTCAACCTCTCTCTCTCCCACAAATATCAGGCAAATACACTAACCTGAGCTTCTCCCAACTTCACTACACAGGTGTCTTAGCATTTGGGCAGTTTAACCACATTCACCATCTAGAAATTTGTCTCTTGATTCTTTTGTTTCTCACTCACTGTTTGTAATTTTTCACCTTTTGAGGGGAAAAACTATGCTAGCAAACTGATATGAATTGGACCCCAAATGGTTTTAACTTCATTTTCTGTGTGACTGATTTTTGTACTCATTTGTACCAGTCGTTTTACTTAAGGAGAAATAGTAGCCACATGTTTGTTTTCCAATTTATTGCTAAGACTCACTTTCACCCATGTTAGCAGGATGCACAGTCCAACCCTGAAGTCTCTCCATGATCTGCACCAGATTGCTTCAGAACATTGCAAGTCTGCTTAGGTCAGCCTGGTTCAGATGAAGAGGGAGCAGTACAGCACAGCAGTGCGGGCAGGGTGTGGCAGCTGCTTATCCCCCAGAGCCCTGTGATGGAAGACTGGTTTTCAGGGTGACCATGCTAGGAGGTGGGGGCGCCTCGGGGTGATGAACTCTGAGTAGACCTGGTCACTGGGTGTGGTCTCAAGAGGAAGTCATGTGATAGCGTGGGACGTTAGTTCTTTTGTGGGGCTGTTGAAAAGCGTGGCTGGCTCCTTCCCATGTCATTTACCACCTGACACACCTTCTTGCCAGTGTTTTGGCATCCAACATGAATCCTCACCAGAGCAGTCACCATGCTGCTTCGACTTAATATTTCCAAACCTCACAGGGAGCTCAGTAATGGCCTTCTAAAGTATCAAGCTAGCCTTGGGCATTTTGCCACAGCACCAGAAAATGACTGACTACTTCTCTGCTTGATTTATTTTTCTGAAATCTCTTTGGTTTGTAGTGTTCATAACTTTTAATTTTTAATTAAATTAGTCAAATTAATTTAGGTAATTCATTTGCTCACTGTTCCCAAGAAAGGCCATTGTTGGAGAATGATCATATCTGAAAAGATTGGAACTTGTGCGGTCTGAAGTCTGGCCCTTTTCTGTGAACCGGCTAACCTTAAGCTGATCTTGTTCATGTGTTGGTTCACTGCAGAGCCGGGTGTCTGCGACAGTGCCAGCCACCACACTTCTTTCTGACCAGTAGTTCCAATCTGAATTTTATCATTCTGTACATGAGTTTTTATGGTTTTGTTCTGTGTTATTAGAAAGTGATGAGACTCAAACCCAGGCTTCATGAATGCTAGAAAATGCCCTACCATTGAGCTATGCTCCCTCTTCTCAGTGTTACTGAAGGGATTTGGTCTATGAACCTGTCTTATCCCAACAGTATGCTCTGCTCTTACTACACTTCGCCCCACCTCTGCTCCTGATGTCAGTGTTAGTCATAGCAGGAAGAATCCCTGTGTGACGGGCAAACATTCTTTATTCCTCTTTCAGGAAGAGGCATTTGTGTGTCCTGGAGAACTTCCAGGAAGATGCGAGTTTCTCCCAGGGCCATTCCTATGCATACCATAATAAAGAAGGCCAATAACTTCTTTTAGCAAACAGCATTCAGTCACGTGTGTGTGGGGCACAGAGCTACCTACTCTGCACGTGTAGATCTTGCTACCACCCCAATTTTGTTTCACAAATGCACACACAACACTATGAGGATGTAATGCATAAACCCACAAGGACTATTTCAAACACTGAAAAATTTGGTTTGGAAAATAACAACAATAAGGAATATGTAGGTTCTCTGAGAAAAAAATGTCTCTTTAATAGAGTTCTTTGGTTCCCGTGTGGCTGAATGGGACTTGCTAAGTATGTGCCTTGAGTCACTGGGTAGAAACATGGGCACACTGGTACCACTATAGATTTAACCATCACTACCATCCTGAGTACCTCATCAGGCACTCTGCTGACACTTTCTAGCACTCTGACTTTTGAATGTGAGATTCACCCATGGCCAAAATCAGTGACTTCATTGTTCCCTCTCAGAGAATGACCCTTACAGCCTTACCTTGCTTTTGAGGTTATGGGTATAAGAGTAGAAGTTGAGGCTTTCCTCTCAGGCCACTGACCCTACCCACTTCTCCTTGAGTTCATCAATCACCGTGTATACATTAAAACATCCATCTGATTGAAATTTTGTAATATTGTTTTGTAAAATTGCATGTTACAAGTACATATATAAAAATGAAAAGTAGAAAATGCACTTGGTATCAAGCAAGAAGTCATTTGATAATGATGAATAACATTACCTGTGGGCCTATGAACAAGTTTAGAAATTCATTGGTTTGTGAAAGAAAAAAAATCTGTTACAAAGATGCCAGGTTGAGTAACAGGACATCTATATCAATTCACTGCACACAAAGGCTCAGAGATCAACATTGAAGAGGTAGCAGAATGGATATAAGATCCAGAGCTAGAGGACTTCTGTAGTAAAACAGTATTTGCCAGACATGACAGGGCTATAACACATATGAATTCAGGGCAGCTGGGGCTGAATGCATGAGACCAGCACAAAATACCCAGCCAGCCAAATCCCGACATGGGGATGGGAGGAAACATGAATTCCCTCCTCTATCTGAGGAGATATTGGCAATTTCTGGCCATGGAAGAGTCAGTGTTCCTCAGGGATGAGGCCCCCAAGGCTACCCATGCTCCAGTGGGTGGTTCTCTACCCATTCAATGCTGGCAGTGCCAAATGAACTCAGTGGGTTTTCAAAAGTGAGAGAGAGCACACATGAAGTTGGGAGGGGAGAGTGGATGGCAGTAAGGGAGGATTTGATTTAAAATGTAATATGTACATATGGAATTTTCAAACAATAAAGAATAATGTAAAAATAATTATAAAAGATGGCAGGTTGCCTATGCTAGAACTGTGTGATGAGCCTATCAGATATTAGAAACTCAATTTTCATTTCTGCTTTCCTTCTCTTCCAGCTCTTAATCCAGATATTAATTCTATGCAGTCACGACTTAAAAGGCACTTCTTTGTTAGTAGGAATAATTTTGCATTATTTTGTGTACATACCTACATAATTTCACAGTGTCAGATTTTGATTAGTTGATATTAGAAAGCTATTTCGGTGCACATACCCCATCTGATGAGTCATCAGAGGGAAGCAAATGGAGCTAGTGGACCAGCAGGGTTACAAATGAGAATGAAAAGCAGGACTCTCAGGCTGTCTGTGTTGAGCAAACAGGCCTGTAAGGAGATAGAAGCAGGTGGCTTCCCTCAAACTGGTAGAACTCAGAGTGGGGCAAACTGAAGAAACCTCCTGTCTTTCCATGTGAAGACAAGGACAGTTTCTCATATGGGAGGAAAGGACTGTCATGTTTGTCACAGCAGGGAAGCCTGATAATTGTCAACATGGCACCTGCCAACCCTACTTGATGGGAGCTGTCCTTTCTGAGTCCTGGTGGCAGATCTGAGTAGTAGCTGAAGAAGATGGCCTTCATGAGACACCAGAACAGGGATCCTCTGTGGATCACTGCTTCATCTCTAGATGCCTTGCTGAACAGTAAGGGATAGGAGAGAGATGAAGTGTATTTCATAAGCTAGAAATCATAGCAGTCATCCTATTAAGGGAATAGCCCGTGGTCATGGTTAGAATCAATCTAAGGTCGGGAGGATAGCTCAAAATCTGTTCCGGAGTCAGTGGTCCCCAGGGATACCCTGCAGGACCAGTCAAACTTGGAATCAGTGTCTGGGCAAAATGAGTGCAGCTTAGATGACAGGACAATAGAGAAGATGAAGAATTTTGCAAATTAACCAATTTATAAACATGCCAGAGATAGTGCTCTCCCACATTCGTTGCCTTCAATGGCTTAATATTTCACTGAACCAGAAAACTTAACCATGTACCTGAGACTGTGCAAAACCTTCTGGTCTCACGTAAGCCTATTTACTGATCTATTTATTAAAAATTATCATTCTCGTCATTTAGGGAAGATGAGACATGTGTAAGTTGAATAGCTTGCCTAAGATCCAAATTTCCCATTTGATCTAGTTTTTATTTTAATAGCAGTAGTTGCAGCTTTAAAAAAATGTTCTACTTAACTGCTTTGGTGCCTCAGCAGCTTGGTAAAATCTGTCTTTAAGAAGACCACATTGGCTTACAATGCTAAAAACGTACATTTTAGGTGTTTGTCTGGAGCCATTATGAAGCGTGGGCCACAGGGTGCCAGGTGCAAAATTCATTAGGAAGGTTGAGATGACCGTGGGCAGAACACAGGAGTCCAAAGTCTGCAGGGGTCTCTTTGGGGAGGTCAGAGTCTTGTAGATGGAAACTGTCATAGAATGACTTAGGCCACTGCTATTTGAAATAAACAATATCGGTCTTCTCTGTGTAGTTAAAGCCGAGGGTATTGCAGCTTGGGTTGAGATATCCATAAAAAGGGGTAACTTGCAAGCTGAACTTCCAACCTCAAGTCAACCTCAAGTTAACACAGCGGTCACCTCCTCCCACTCCAAAAAAAAAATCCTTAAGTGTTTCAGAAACTAGATTTTTTTGTGATAAGTTGTTCAACCACCTTCTCATGTAAGGTGGAGTTCATATTTTCACCTTGTTATATTCCAACACCCTCAGAGTGAAATCCGTTTGGTCCACATTAGTGAAACTTTAAGTTCTTTAGGAATAATTGTGGATGGAGTGCTCAGTGTGGCTTGCCTGGGGGTGCCCAACAAAACACAGCTCTAACCGTGGTAGAAAGAGTTGGTCTTCTGGTCCTGTGTTCATTCCCTTGGGTGGTGGCGTGGTTTGAGCTCTATCTATCTGGGGGGGGGGACTTGGCTCCATTGAAGAGATGCCGTTGCTTCTGTCTGAGGGGGGGCAGATAGAATTTTAAAAACCAAAAGTCACAGTCGGATCAGTCAGAACCAGATAAAACAGAAATTCAGGTAAAATAAATAGCTCATTTTTCCAAACTGCTTACTAATAAGCTGGCATTGCACGGACAGCCTGCCCCAGGGCCTGTTAGACGTGCGTGTGGCCCCTTTGCTTTCTTTCTAACAGTGTGGAAACAACCACCTCACATTGTGTCACAGGACACTCATCGTCAGTTTTGTTCATTCTCATGTAGTCTTAGGTTCTTGATGCTACCCATCTGCTTTATTTATCTCTGTGGGGGTCGGGCTATACCTGGCTAGCAAGCAACTTCTGGCTAACCCTTGACGTGTATGAAAGGATTTGGTTTTGCTGCTATCAATTACTTACTTGCCAAGGCAAGCAGTCTTCTTTAAGTAAACTGCTACTCTTCAGGTTTATGATTTGACTTCATCATCAAATAGCATTGTCCTTGCCGTGCCGAGTTCTACGTTAGGCACCTGTTACCTACTGAATAGACAAATAGCTAAAAGAAGAAATGGAGAAACGCTGTTAGTGGGGGCTCCTGCACTTCCAGGAGTGTGACAGAATTTGAGAGAGTGTGTGTGTGCTGTTCTAGTATGAACACAGTGAAGGAGCCATCCATCTTTAGACCTGTATGACAAAAAAGCCACACTTGAATGAATACATAGTCAGCCAGGGGACGAGTGCAGAATGGGGGATGAGGGAAGGGCTTTGGGTGGAGGCAGGAGGCTCTTATCTGAATGACCTTGTGTTGCTGAGGGACCTCTGTCAAACCTACCCTTTCTGCTTCAGGAGCGCCAAGACTCACCTCAGCGGCTTAGCTCTGCTGAAGTCTGGGAAAGCTGGAAGTCACCTAGGTAGACACTTGCATGCAGAAAATGCAAAGCATGTACAACATCAGAAAACCAGAACACTGACTCCCGCAGGAGCCTTTTGATGCTGAGTCAGGCTCGTGAAATTAGCAAGAATGGTTGTCAATGGAGCGAGTGCAAAGCCAGCATCAGAACAAAACACAAGAACCAGCAACTGATTGTGAGAATGTGTTTAGAGAAGGTTGGAGAGCTGTGAGGACTAAGTTCATTTCAAGACTGGCTGCCTACTGGGCCTCTCAGAGAACAAGGTCTGGTGTGTGTGTGTGTGTGTGTGTGTGTGTGTGTGTGTGTGTGTGTGTGTGTGTGTGTGATGTATGGGTGCAGGCTAGTTTGTGCATGCAGCAGCTCATGTGTGGAGGTCAACTTCCAGCTTTGTTGGAGACAAGGTCTCTTCACTGCTGTGTAAGCCAGTCTAGCTGGGTGGTGGAGGTCCTTTGTCCCTGCCCCCATCTCCCTGTAGGGGCACACTGAGGCTACAGACTCCTGTACTACTGCCCCCCACTTTTACATGGGTTCCTGGATCTGAATGAGGTTGTCAGGCTCACATGGCGAGTGCTTTAATCCAACAACATCACCTCCCCATCCACAAGGTCTGTATTTTACATCCCCCCAGTGTCTCCTGTGTGTTCCATGTCACTTTCTAACCCAGCCCTCTCTGCATGCCCTAGCTCCTACTTCTTGCCCTGAGACCTTGGTTTGCCATGGCCCCTACTCTCCTTTATGTTGTAAGCGAAAGACCTGCTGTTCTTTCACAGATCCTGAGAGAGACAAAGGATCCCATGGCTCACACCAAGATGGGTGACTTCAGTTCAGCGCAGTGTCTGTTCTGAGTAACAGCGTCTATGTCATGAAGAGCAATAGCTGAGGCTGAGAGTAGTCAGAGAGGTTCCTCTCAAAGGAAGACTGGGCAAGACAGAGTGTAATGTACCAGGGAAGCGAGTTTAACTAACTGTGATTCTAGAAGCCATTCCCTGAACAAAGCACAACCTCCCCCAAGCCCCCGCCGATCCCCAGAACATGTTAAGTAAATAGGCCAATGTGATGTCTGAAGAAACTCCTTGTGACCAGAGCTGGGAATCTGTTTTCATATGGAGGAACAGATCTGAGAATCCGGTGTTATTCTAGAGCAGGGAAGAATTAAGAAGTTGACAGAATTAAGACAGAAGACTACTAAGAGCATTAAGAACTTGGTGCAAAAAGATTATTGATACAATGCAATCCCTTGGTGGGAATTTTATTCCTGTTTTCAATCGATATTTTAGGTTGACATACAAAATGAAGGATTACATCATGTCATACTTGTGTTACAGTTGGGGTTATTTTCCCCTCTGCCTCCCCCACTGCTCCCCCTATTCCTCCCACCCCCTCTTTTGCTGGTTCCTTTCTCCACTCTCCCCCCATAGTCTGTCCTCTTGCTTTCATTTCATATGGATTTTACCACTCTCTCGCTCTCCTCCCCATCCCTCAAGATCTCTTCCTCCCCCCTTCATAGGTTCCCTTTCTACCTGGGTGGCCCATCAGCCTGACAACCTCATTCAGATCCCAGGCCCCATGTAAAAGTGAGGAGCAGTAGTGCGGGAGTCTGTAGCCTCAGTGTGTCCTACAGGGAGATGAGGGCATGGGCAGGGACTAAGGACCTCCACCACCCGGCTAGACTGGCTTACACAGCAGTGAAGAGACCTTGTCTCCAACAAAGCTGGAAGCTGTCTTCTGACCTCCACACACGGGCTGTGGCATGCACAAACTAGCCTGCACCTATAATCACACACACACACACGCACACACACATACACACACACACACACACACACACACCTAGATATGAGGAAAAACATGGTGCTTGTCTTTCTGAGCCTGATTTATTTCATTTAACACATTGCTCCTTCCAAATGTTGTGATTTGTTTTTACACCTGAATAAAAGTGTATTGTGCATGTGTGTCATGTTTTTCTTTGTTCATCATCTGTTTATGGACACAGAGGCTGATCCCACTTCCTACCTATTGTGAATGGTGCAGTAATGAGACAGAGATATAATGGCCATGTTTGAACTAAGCCTCCTTCTGGTAAATGCCCAGGCGTGGTATAGCTGGGCCATATGGTGATTATAATTTTAGTTTTTTTGGGGGGGGGAACTTCATACTTACTTCCATGGTGGCTATAGCAGTTCATCTTCCTTTAGAGGGAACTTTTTGGGGACTTTTGTCTAGATAATTCTGATAATCTTTGCATCATTGTGGAACACAGAAATATGAATAAACTGAGTCATTTCCTTATGAGCCAAAGACATCTTCCCTCTTTTCTGTAAAGCGTAACTTGCAAACTGAACCCATGACTTTTAATAACTGTTGAAAAATCGTTGCATATGTTGACAGGTAGACAAGAATATTATGCTCATCTCTTTCGTACTCAGAAGTGTCACTAGTTCAGATTGTGCTGTTACTATGAAAAAGGTCAGGAATTGTGTTAGATCACTACTACAGTTATTGTTATTATTATTATTAGTGCATCAAGTGTAGCACTGTTATTGGAGACAGTCTTGCTGTGTAGCCTTGAATATCCAGTATTCACTATATAGCCCAAATTCCCCTTTAAATCATGAGAATTCTCTTCCTGAGAAACCCAAGTGCTGGCATTACAGGCAAGCATCACTACATCTGACTTCACCACATAGTCATTTAATTTCATTTAGCCAAGAATAAAAGCAGTTATTTTAAAAATTGATCTTTGCTTAATCAGTAAGAAAACAAGAAAAATAGCCATTACATTTCTTTAATAAACAGGCAGGCAGCTTTGAGAACTGATAGCATTTGTGTATTCATCTATCTATTGTCAAGTGGATGAAAAGCAAGGAGTAATAAATTGAATGGAGAAAGAATTTGGCATCAGGCTGCTTTTGCAAGTTGCTTAGATATAAATTTGCAACTTAAGTCATCTCCATACAGCACTTAAATAATTGATTGGTCTGCTGGCCAGTTTATCTAATTAAAAGTGGTTGTATGTCCAGGGGGAAAAGGGCAGTAGACAAGAATAGGAGAAGAGACTAGAAATGATTGTTCTCCTAGAAGGATGAAAAAAGAAAAACAAAAAACAAGACATGGTCATGCACCCCCATCAGCTTCTCCAAAGGAATACTGAAACAAAATCTTACAAAACCAATTTGCAATCATTTGAAGGGAAGAAGCCCTTTTAAGCAGGAGCCTGACTTCATAACGGACAGGTCCTGTCGTACTAATCTAATCTTCTGAGATGAAAATGAAAGGTTAGAAAGATCAAGGAAGAAGCTTTATATGGAATTCATTTAGGCTACAGATACTATTTGGATATGTTGCTGTGTAGAACGTCCATCACCCTCCACCTTGCCTTGTGCGATAGCAGACACCAGAGTCTCACTGTCTACCTGGGGACAGATGGAAGGCTATGTTTGAGGCCCAGGGTTATCTGTGCTCCTGACCACAGCCTGGCACTTGGGTGGCAGTGCACACACACGGGTATTGTTTATTCATTATACTTACGGGAGAGAAAGATGGCAATTTTTAAAAAGGTACATAGAAAGAAGGTTTAAAATGATAGCTGTCGCTGTCCAGGGCAGTCGGCAAACTGCTTGCCATGGATCACGAGGCCCTGCATTCAGACCCTTGGCACCTATATAAAAAGCCTGAATGCATCTGTGACTCTAGTTCTGGTTGCCTGGGGGAGGTGGGGAAAAGAGAAGCAGCTCTCTGAATCTCAGTGATCATTTAGTCTAGTCTAATTGGAGAGTACCTGGTTCAGTGAGAGACCATGTCTCAAAAAAAAAAAAAAAAGGTGGAGAGTATCTGAGAAGACACTACACACCAACCTCTGACTTCCACACACAACACACATGCACACTCTCAGGAACGTCTACACATTCACATACTCACCGCATGTACACAAGAAAGGAAATTACAGCTATCCACACACCCTTTTCTCATCTTTCTTAGGACCTATTCCAAAGCTAATGTCATCATTTAAAGTAGGTGCGATTACCTTATGCACATCAATGTTACCTTCCCTTCAACTCACTGGAGACTGAGGATGTGGGCTTCATTTTTACTTCCTGCAACATTTAATAATATGTGATTGATTGGCCAGTGGTAAGGTTTTAACGAAATTGTAAGGATTTGCAACAAAAGAATGCTACCAAGGCTCTTGCTAGCTGGCAGAGGCAATAGAGAGAAGCATGAGAGTAAGCATGGGAGCAAGCATGGGAATGCGTGTGAAACTAGCTCTATAGTGTCATGGAGACTAGACTCTTTCTGCATGGCTGTGGCCATTCTGATCTGAAGTAGGAATGTATACATAAATGACTCAGAAAGGAACTTCTGCAGTAGCTGATGGAAGTTCAAGCTCGTATGTACTGCAATGGTTAGGGGCACAAGCACCCTGAGTTGGATATGTCTACCTTCTTTCCTCCCAGCAACCTTGAGCAAGTCATTTAACTTTCCCAAACTCACTGTCTCCATCGGTATGAAAGAGAAGGTAATGGGGCTTACTGTATAGGGATATGAGAAGAAATTTGCATAATGCTTAGACAGCACAGAACACACTTTAAGCAGCTCAATAAATATTGTTATAGGAGCTGTGAGAAATTAGCTATGCATGAGGATGCATGCCTGCAATCCCAGCAGTCAGGAGGAGGAGGGAGGATCAAGAATTCAAGACTATCCTTAGCTGCACAGGGAGTTCAAGACCAGCCTGGGCTACAAAGAACACCTTATTTAAAAACTCAAAGAACAACAACAGGGCCCTAAGAAATGAAAAAAGAAGAGATGTTGCTTATGTCTAGGAAGAAAAAGGCTGAGTGGATTAATAGTAATCTTTGCGCATGACAAACCATGACCCCCTGGACACCAGTTTAATTGTTGGATGACGTTTATTACTGCCGTTCTGTGTCTTCACCAAAGAGAATACGAGAATGAGAGGGCTTAATCTTCACCATGATAGAACTGGAATAGATACAGATCGTATTTCTGCTGGCCTCACTGGCCTGCACAACTGGAGGAGGGTGACAATTTCTTTCAAGATTTAGGAAACAACCTAGTCTAACATTATACACCTTCCTTGTGTGCTTAGTGGGGGTCTACTCAGTGCTGAACATAAGCTTCTTAGACCACTGTACATGTTTATTCTTCATGATTTGACCACTTCAGCTGGGCTGAAGCTGAACACATGAGCTGAGGCAGTACCAAAGGTGTATGAAAATGTCATTGCAGAGCCATTAGGATGCTTCCGTTTGGTTTGTCAGTAAAGACCCGAATCCATTGCCTGTTGATGTGTGCCTGATGACTTTAGGTGAATTGCTGCAGTTCCAGGTCTACAGAGTAAAAGTCATGTGAGCCTCAAGTCTGTCTGCTGATTCATCTGTGGACAGAGACCCAACTGTGAGGGTGCAGATTAGCAATTAGTGAACTCTAGTCAGTATCTAATTATAATGCCAACGCTACTCCAGGGAGCTTGAGAAAAGTGGACCAAAAAAATTTCCAAGTTTCTCTGTTTGAAATTGCTATTTTCTATTTTCTTCTTTCACCCACTAATTTTTTTCTTTCTGTCCTCCCTTTCTCTTTCTTCTCTTTTCCTCTTTCCCCTTTTCTCCTCATCCTCTTCCACATCCACCACCTACTCCATTTGGCACCTGATGACAGAAGCTTAGATTACCAAAGTGAAGGGAAGAGCTTGTTTGATGAATCTTCAGAGATCCTCATTATGTTTTCTAGACAAATGCTTGCACAGGGATGCAATGTAGATGTAGGGCATCTCTTACTCCTTTGGCCCAGGCAGCTCTGTTGAGTCTAGTATTGTTACATACATTGGGAATCCCCATAGTCTTCATGCAGATTTCCATATATTTTGAGTGACAGGTTTCTTGAAGCACAGTCTGGGCTGTTGGGGGGGACTTGGGAATGATGATGATGATGTATTCTCAGGTCACCATATCACGAATGGCAAAATGATCCTTAAGTTTCTCATCACCTCCTTTTATAGGAGCCACTCTGCTGGGCTCAAGCTGAAATGGAAGAGTATTAGGGTTTTGGAAAACAACTGGTCTGTGTGTTTGTGTGTGTGTGTTTGTGTGTGTGTGTGTCTGTGTGTTTGTGTGTGTGTGTGTGTTTGTGTGTGTGTTTGTGTGTGTGTGTATATGTGTGTGTGTGTGTGTGAGTGTGTGTGTGGTATGAAAGTGGAGGGCACAGGATGACCCAGGTGTCATTCCTTGGGCACTATCCACCTTTTTATTTGTGAAAGAAGCTTACTCACTGGCATGGAGTTAACATAGTAGGCTGCATTAAATGGCTCCTGAGCTCTTTCTCCAGCACTGAGATTAAAGCCAGATCCTGAATTTGAGACCAGGCTAAGGCAGTGAGTGTACACCACCACAACCAAAGGTTTATATGTGGACTTTTGGGATAAGACGTGGATCCTCTGACTTTCAAGTTAAGAATGATGCCAACTGAGCTATATTCCCATGCGTCTTTTTTGTTTGTTTGTTTTGAAGACTTCTTTGTTCTAGTTGGAGTAATCAGGGAATTGTTATAAACTGTGGACATGCTGGAGACCACTGCAGGTAGTATAAAAACAAATTTCAAGGAGACTGGAGAGCTGGCTTAGCCATTATACTTAATGCCCTTGCAGAGGACAAGGTTTGTTTCCCAACTCTTGCACTGACCCTTACAACCTTGTGTAACTGTATTCCCAGGGGATCTAGTGCCCTCTTCTGGCCGCTGTAGGAATTGCACATATGTGGTGCACACACAAACACACAGGCACACATAGATGCACACACAAACACACATAGATGATAAAGCAAAAATAAATCTTTAAAAATTTTGAAATAAAAACATGTGGCATATTATTTTATTGTCAAATTCTTAATCCTAGGAAATATTGGAACAACTTTGCTTTCTTCATGAGAGTTTCTGGTGTCGTTGCTATCCCCTGTCATAAAGCAGAGATGATGAAGGTGTTTCCACTCTTGTAGGTCCCAATGGGGTCAGTGAGTACGTGGTTACTGAGAGCAGTGGGGGCTTCTCAATGACGTCTTGATCTGGGGATTTTAAAAAGAGGTAAATGAAGAAGTCTGGGACCTGGGCTGCAGTGAGGTCTTAGTAGCAAAGTAAAACCCAGGAGGATGGCAGGGTCTACACTGGTGAACCAGAGAGGACAGACTAAGCCATGAGAAGTGACTCTGTTTGAAGCTAATTCTGCAACAATCCCAATAAATACTCCTTTGTAGGGAGGGATGGGAAGGCTCTTTTCTAGGACTGTAGACAGGACTATGTGGCTAGCAAGCAGTTTTAGTGTGGTTCCCCCTGTGGTTGGCAGAGAGCTGGCACCTGCCCGGCACATGGTCCCTGCTTACACTCTCTAGGTGGCCGTTCCCATCAGTTAGAGGGACAGACAACAAAAGACAAAAGGTTAGAAACTCTGAAGCCTTTTATTTTTGTTTGTTGTTTGTATGTATGTATGTATGTATGTATGTATGTATATGCATGCATACATACATACATACATACAATTTTTTGAGACGGGGTCTCATCACATAACCCAGCCTCTCCTCAAACTCATGATCTCACTGCCTTAGCCTGGATTTAATCTCAGAATCTTATTGCTCCAGCCTTCCAAGTGCTGGGATCTATAGATATGTACTGCCAGTCCTGGTGGAATCCTATGATAGTTTAATTTTTTTTCTTTAAGATTTAAAAAAATATTTATTTAGTGTGTGTGTGTGTGTGTGTGTGTGTGTGTAGCCACACACGCACAACATGTTCCATAGAACACATGTGAAGGTCAGAGAACAAGTTAGGAAGTTGGTTCTCTTTCTCTACCATGTGGAGTCCCAGGGAATCAAGCTCAGGTTGTCAAGCTTAGAGCAAGTGTCTTTGCCTACTAACCATCTCACTGGTCCAAGGATCTCTGAACTCTTTTTATTTCAATTTTTTAAATATGTTTTATAAAAATTAGAAGCAATCTTATTTTACATATCAATCCTAGTTCCCTTTGCCTCCCATCCTCCCATGTCCCCCATGCCCCCTCACCCTGTCCCAACCCCCATCTGCTCCCCAGGGAGAGTGAGGCCTTCCTTGGAGATCATCAATGTCTGTCACATCATTTGGGGCAAGGCCTAGGCCCTGCCCTGTGTATCTAGGCTGAGAGAGTATCCTTCCATGAGGTAATGGGCTCCCAAAGTCTAATCGTGCACTCGGGGTAAAAACCGGTTCCATGTCACCAGAGGCCTGAATCTCTGAACTCTTAA
Organism: Mesocricetus auratus; assembly: GCF_017639785.1. NCBI lineage: Eukaryota > Metazoa > Chordata > Mammalia > Rodentia > Cricetidae > Mesocricetus > Mesocricetus auratus. The sequence continues at coordinate 4,677,149 of NW_024429187.1, read as the reverse complement.
GAATTCAGTTTTCAGCGCTAACTCATGCTAAGAGTGGGCCATCAAAAAAAGCATTGGATGGTTCTGGAAAAGGAGAGATATTTTCTGTTTGAAGCAAACAGCAGTGACAATAAGAACAACAAAATTCAGAGAAACGTGTGCAGCTAATCCAACCCAGGATGGCAAACATTTTTATGCCATTGCACACCATGATATCTATGGATCCAAACAATGAATTTAGGAAGAGTCAGAGAGCTTTCTTACATCTAACTCCAACACAGGATTGTCTGACACAGAGCAGAGGTCACCAACCCCCCCCACCCTGTGCAAGATCAGGTAACCCTCATGATGTCATTCATACTGGTATGGGTATACAGGTCAGGGTCTTCAAAAGTCACAAATCAATGCAAACACATTGGCATTAGTAATTTGGTAGTAACCTCACTCACTGCTTAACGGGAGCTGGAACTGGGAGAGATAAGAGGCATCTATAGCTGTAGGGAACTAGGTTTAGACAGTTTGTCAGCAATCATGCAAAGTAGTTGGGGGTTCTGAATAGAGTTCTTCATCTGGCAGAGACTGGGATAAAAACAAGGACACAAGGAAACAACTTGGTTCTTTGGACTGGGCACATCATGTGATGGGTACCCTGGCAAACAGGCTGAATCTAGATGGCTGAGAATATCCCGCCAAGCCTATGGCCAGCTTCAGGTGTTGTGAGGGTGGTTCTTGGCCAGTCTTGGTTTAAATATTAGCAGGCAGCTACCTGCTGGTCAGTTTTAGTCATCTGAGAGAGGCTAGGCAGGCAGGTGCCACCAAATTGTTGTTGGCATTAAAAAAAACAGTAATAACAACACAAGGAAACCAAAATCACCTTCATCTATGCTATTTTATTTTCATTTCTAGAGCAAGAAGACAGATGGGCAGATTTGGTTTAGGGATGTGGATAGATTCCGAGCCATTTTGGTGGTGAATACCGGTACTGTCTGAAGGGAATGAGCGATCTCTTTTCCAGACCAGAGACACAGGGAAATTAATCACTGATGTTTAGTGGGGAAAAAAAAACTTTCCCAAAAAACTTCTTGCTGGGTTTAGCCATTGGAGACAATGGCTTGTTAATTGGTGCCAACTGAGTGTGACTGATCCACACTCAGAAGTCAGCCATGCTTAGTCTCTCTGCTCTCTCCATATGGAGCAAGCGAGGACAAAGACAGCCTTGTTTTCCAGGGATCCTTAAAGAGACCCACGGGGACAAATACAGCCACTGTACCTAGAAGCAGGGCTTTTGTTGCATTTGGCCTTTCAGGAGGCCCAGTACTCACATTTTAATCAAATAGAAAAGTGGAAGACTTCGCCTTTGTCAAGGCCTTGCTCCCCTCCGTATGGGAACGTGATGTTCCGACCAAACACACATGAGGAGCTGGGAATGATAATTTGTTGGAGGCAAATGTTGACCTATTTACTCTGAAAAATGTTGCTTGTACATCAGGGATGTTGCTAGCTTGTACCTAACTCCACTCTTTAGCAGCAATCAGGATCCCGTGGACTCTACCCTTCTGGCTTCAGCGAGATGTTTGGGGTTTAGCGTTGCATATTTAATAAGAAGTGGTTTGTGTTCCCTCTTAGTAATTAGGTTTTGGTTTTTATGGTACCTTTCTTTATATCCTGTCTGTGACCATATTTACACTGGACACAAGTGTGGAACACATTTAATTTCATATAGATTTCTCTAAATAAATTGAGTCTGGTTCCTGATGACTCTATTATCTAATTAATGTTAGTTTAATATTCTCACTATTACTTCTCTTCTCCCCGTTAAGTTCCACCCCATCCCCCCATTTGTTTAAATATTACATCTATGGCCAAGAGCACCTCAGCTAGGGCTGGACTAAAGTTGGGTCGGGAAAGCAGTAGAGAGGATGGAGGAGGAGCTGGGTGGGATGGAGGAGAGTAGATTTGATCAAAACCCATTATATGCATGGACGAAGTTCTCAATTAAAAATACTTCTCTTCCATCACAGAGCCTGGTTGCTGCTGAGACTCACCAGCTTGCGATTTTATGGAAAGGAGGCCTTTTAAGAAAAATACAGCCCATCAGAGAACTGTTTTGATCAGTGCAATGGAGGCCATAGAGAGGAATTTTAATTTAAGATGAAATGGAATGGGCTTGTTAAGATTTTGACAGTCCTGGTATATCGCTGAGCATGAACACACTCCAGCAATTCTCTCCCCTTTCTCGGCCCTTGCCCAGGATTCAGTGCTGGAGCTCAGCTGGGCATCCTAGTGGGGGCAGGGATCAGAGTGTGCATTCTCCTCTCCCTTTTCTTCCTCACAGGCTTCTTCTTGGGACTTAGGATGTGAAGAATCGGGGGACACCCTCAAAGTGAATATCTTCAAGTTGTGTGCTAGCGACTTGCATTTAGGGTCACAAAACAGAGTACAGATCAGGGAGGAGAATGGGGAAAAATTCCAGGAGGAAGCAAGCTTGTCTTGGGATGCACAGGAATGCTGGCTGCTATGGGAGGGAATTAATTACCCAGAGTGGCTCTTAAAGAACCCAACAAAGCTGCTGGGATTTATGTTTGTGGATCTTTGGATGCTCAGTGTTTTTTATGCCCAGGGCTTTAAAGAAAACAAATCTGGCATTTGACAGATGGGGACACTCCAGATCTTCTACCCATAACTTCAACTGTGTACTTAAGTTGTGACTTTTGATTTTGTTTGGTTTGGTTTTTTTGAGACAGGATTTCTCTGCAGACTAGGCTGGAGTCAAACTCACAGAGATCCGATTGCCTCTGCCTCCCAAGACCACTCAGTGTGATATATTTAAGTAATGGTGAGTCTGGAGAAGATCAGAGATGTTCCCATATTGTGAGGCATGGCACATAAAACCAGCACCATTCAAACTTCCCCTAGGTAGCTGACTCCAGCCTTAGTGAGCTGAAGAGAGATAGTGGCATGGTCTGAGGGTTGGTCACCTGTAGAGGATGCGAGCTCTAGCAGTTAAGTAGAGAAAATCTTCCCTTCAGTGTGGAAGAAAAGATCTGTTCCTTATGTAACTTCAACTCTGCTGGGAATGTAGAAGAAAGATGAAGGGACAACCATGAATCCTCTCAGAGCTGCGATGGTAACCCTGGATTCTTGTCCCACCACGGTATCCTTTCTTTCTAAATCTGGTGGAGTGAAGAATTATCAGTGGAAGCCTAGCAGATCTAGACTTTCAGAGGCAGATTCCTCTCCAAGGGGACCCTTAGAGACTATTGGTAAAGATGTAAATTAGTGTAGCCCCTGTGGAAATCCATATGGTGGCTCCTCAGAAAACAATTAAAAGTGCCCTGTGACCCAGCTCTGCCACCCCGGGGTCTGCATAGCCACAGGGAGTGAGACACAGACAGCTGAACATCCATGATTGTGGCACTGTTCGCAATAGTCATATGCTGGAACCAGCCTGGGTATCATAAAGAAGAATGAGATGTCATTCATTGGCAATGAATTGGACCTGGAGGTCATCATGCTAAACAAAATAAGCCAGACTCAAAGACAATGACTACAGGCTTCCTTTCCCATGCGGCATCTAAATGAAAATAAATGATGAGGCATGAAGGTAGAATGGGGACCAGGAGAAGCAAAGGGATGGGGAGGGGTGGAGAGTGAGGACTTGAAAGGATAAGGAGTGGTGAGTATGGGTAAAGGATATGCTACACATGAATGCGAATGTCATAATGGAAGCCATCACCCTGCACCATTCATATATATATAATCACCCAAATGCCCTAGCAGAGCCATTATCCCTATGACGTTATGAAGTCCCAAGAATAATGCAAAAGATGTTCAGATACTAAAAAAGTAACCAGGGTAGTAGGCTAACAACAGATTTTAGAACTGCAGCATCTGAGAAAGCGAGGTTTGGTTTATTTACTCATTTATTTGCTTGCCTACTTGTGTGTTTGTGTGCGGTGATACATATGTGAACAAGCAAGCAGCTTATCCACTGGGCCATCTCCCCAGTCCAGAGAAAGGAGGGTTTTAGCAGAAAGACACACGTGTCAGCCCTGTGGATACCTGGTCAGCTGGAATGCTTCAGGCAGAGGAAGGAGGCAGAATATGAGGACATGAGGTCTGCTCATTCCATGGTGGTCATGGGTAAGGAGATTCCAAATCAGCTGCATTGGCTGCTTCCTGTAGTCAATAGGGAAGCCATGGGCAGGGGGGGGGCACAAGAGCAGCATGGTTGATTTAGTTATAAAAGAATCACCCTGCTTCACTTTGAACAAAGAATGGAGAGGGTTGGAGCAGAAGTGGCTGGGCCATTTAGCAGCTCTTATGGTGATAGAGTTAAGGATGTCATGTCCTGATAGTGGGAGGCAAGGACTGCACATTGACCTTGGAGTTGGCATGTCAAGGTCACCACTGCATTTTACAGGAGGAGCTTCAGTGGAATGGTCATGCTGCGAGCTTGGAATCAGGTAAAGGGAGGGGATTGGAGGAGGTAAACAAAGACGCCACACTCAGCAAATGGGAGTGTGTTAAACTGCTGGAAGCACTGTCTGCCAGCATGGCTACCTACCATAGGGGTCTGCTCTTATTAAAGCACAGCTTCGGTGTGGCTTTTCATGCATACCTTATTTCCATGACATGGATTTGCACCATCGGAACAGAAGTAGGAAACTTGATAATCAAGGTCATTTCTGTCAATTTCCCATTTCAGAAATCAAATTTCTTTGTAACAGATTTGAGCAAACAGAGTTTTTGTGTGTGCTGTTTATAGTTCCATAGGTAAATAAAGGCTAGACCCTGCTCTTGAAAAACACACATTTGAGGGGCAGGGAGATGACCCAGTCAGTAAGGCACCTGTGGTGCAAATCATGATGACCTGGTTTTGAGTCCAAGTACTCATGTAAAAATCTGGGCACGGTCACATGCCTCTGAAAACCTGGCGCTGGAGCAAGGGTGAAGACAAGAGGATTCCTGGAGCAATTTAGCCACGTTAACCAATAGTGAGCTTTGGGTTCAGCAAGATACTGTCTAAGAAAAAAGTGGAGCTTCTATCATGCTCATTGTTGTATTGCTGTGAAGAGACACCATGGCCAAGGCAACTATGTAAAACATTTCATTGGCATTTACTCACAGTTTCGGAGGTTTAGTCCATTATTCTCATGACAGGAAGCATGGTAGCATGTGGGCAGGCACGAGAGCAGTAGCTGAGAACTGTATCCTGATCCACAGGCAGAGAGAGGAACTCTGGGCTTGCCATGGGCTTTTGAAATCTCAATGTGTACCCTCAGTGACACACTTCCTCCAGCAAGGACCCTCCAGCAATGTGTACCATCAGTGACACACTTACCTCCTAATCCTTCTAATCCTATTAAATAATGCCACTCCCCAGTATCATTATAGGGGCCATTCTTATCCAGACTTCCACAGGAGGGTGATCAAGGGGGACACCCCTGGCCTCCACACATATGCAGAGATACATTGCATGGGCACTTGTACACCATGTACTATTTGCACACACATATAGAAACCCCGTATTTGTAGGGAGAGGAGGTAAACTTGCCTGATCTCATTGATTGGTGTCATGGTAGTGACACAAAGTCACAGTTGAAAGGGCACTTGAGAAGAGGATAAACATGCCCCAGGAGTTATAAAAGACCACCGCACATCTCAAAGGACAACCTGTGACCTAGGTCTTGAAGGTGAGAATGAAGTCAGAGAGAGCATTGGGAAGGAACCCTTCATTAGATAAGAATGAGGCTCCTGTTTCTGATGGTAGTGGAGAGCTCACTGCCTTCAGAGGCTCATTCCATTAAGAAATGTAACAGCTACTGATGCATTTCTGATATTCAGCTAATACCTTTTACCCTCATTCCTACATCTCCAGCCCATGGGCAGAGGATCATATTTCTACTGCATGAATCACTGTGATATTTGAACATAAACATTACGTTTAAATATTTTTATTTATGTGTAAGTGTGTGTGTGTGTGTGTGTGTGTATGCATGCATGTAAGTATAAGTGTGTGCATGCATCTGTGCATGTGGAGACCAAGACTCTACATTGGTTGTCTTTCCCTATCACTGTTCACCTTATCTTTTGAGAAAGGGTCTCTCATTGTACCTGATGCTTATCAACTGGCAAACTTGACTGGCCAGTGAGCTCCAGGGGCATGTCTGAGCTAGGGTTACATTTAGGCACAACCCTGCTCAGTTTGTGTGTGTGTGTGTGTGTGTGTGTGTGTGTGTGTCCTTTTTAAAACATGCATGCTGGAGATCCAAACTCATGTCCCCCATGTTTGTAAGGCAGACACTTTAGCAACTAAGCCATCTTCCCAGCCCCTGTGTTGAAGTCCTTTAAGGCAGCTCTTTCCATGTTTACAAAGGAGGGTAAATGGAGTTAGGTTCCAAGGGAAGCAGACTGACGGTGAAGGCAGGGTACAGGCTGATGAAGGAAGGATCTGGACATCAACACCAAGAAAGGGAAAGGAAGATAAAACTAGACTGAGCAGAAGGAGAAGTACAGGTGATGCAGCCATAGTGGACACTCTTTCTGACCGTGTGGGGAATTCAGAAGGAAGATGGAGCCGTCTGCACTTAGAGCAACGGAACCAGACTTTAGACACCTTGATAGCCAACTATGCAAGGCCCTGTGTTCCAGGAAAAGGACTGTACACAAATGGCTCATTTCATCTGAGAGACAGTGGTGAGTGTGTGTTGGGACAGGGTACTGAGATGAAGTCTGTTGCCAGGGGCACTGCAGTTACTGGGATACTTAGTTCTTCATTTCAGAAGTGGATCAGTAGGGGATCTGGATGATGAAAAACTCCTCGTGCTGCTAATTCTTTAGGCAGCTGTTTTCTGAGGCAGATAATGGGATGAAAAAGCACTTCTCTTTATTTCTTCTTATTAGCAAACAAACACTGCGAACATCAATGTAATGGAAGTACAACGTAAAGGTTGTAGATTGGTGGGGTCGAACGTACAATTCTACCTCCTCTCTGCTAATTACCCGTCTCAGTTAAGGCAGCCTTTTATGCAGGAAGACTCTCAAGATTCTCTCAAGGCAAGTTGAAGTGCATTATGCAACAAATTTGGCTGGGAATTTTCACTGAGGGGCGGTGGCTGAGCCAGGGACCCTTGGGCATCAACATTTTGTAATATCATTAGGAGATAAAAACGTTCATCGGGAAGCAGAGTGAGCTGCAAACAGAATTGTGTCTCTGTCCTTTGTCCTTGATCTCTAGTGGGTGATCATAGTAGATTCTGGGTGCCTACAAAGATGGATGTGTGGCCACCAGTGCTTTCCACTCCATGCGCATATGAAGATTTGTGCTTTGATTTGTGGCAGAGGCCATAATTAGCAAAGCCTGTCACCATTTGCAAGTTAGAGTTAGACCAAAGCTTTGTTTGAAAAAAAAAGAGCTATTCTACAATGGACTGCTATACACCAACCTGACACATCAACTAAATGAACAACACCATACTCCTCATTATATGGGAAGCCTTTGCCCAAGCCCTGACTCTGCCTCTTGATTTCTATCTGGCTTCATAAAATTTGATTTGTTGACAGATAAAATGGTTGCAGAAGGCATTCTTATTGAGTGAGAAGGACTGGCAATACAGAATGGGTAAGGTGGGCATGATGAGGGCTGTATAGAAAAAGTGTTATATATGATGATGGGATTATAAGATATGCTCAGAGTGCAGCTGGGGTGTGATGCAACCATGTTAAGTTTTATTTTCTTACTCTCATTGGTAGATTAATTTTCTTTGTATACTAACTGGTAGTATCTTTATGAGTCCATTTAAAACTGTGGGGAAGCTTTAGGAGGAGACAGAAAGAAGAGAGGGTCAAGTTGTTGTTCAATAGATTTTTCATTCTCTAAGTTCAGTGTCATTAAAACTGACCATCTGGCCGGGCAGTGGTGGCGCACGCCTTTAATCCCAGCACTCTGGAGGCAGAGGCAGGTGGATCTCTGTGAGTTTGAGACCAAGCCTGGTCTACCTAGCGAGTTCCAGGACAGGCTCCAAAACAATACAGAGAAACCCTGTCTCGAAAAAAAAAACTGACCATCTGAGATGAACATCAATGAGTTTTCCCCAAAGCTGATTCTTGCTGTGTATTTGAGCCAATTTTGGCATCTGAGATGAAAATCAATGAGTTTTCCCCAAAGCTGATTCTTGCTGTGTATTTGAGCCAATGTGGGACATTGTGTATATTCAAGAGTCTCCTTGTGATTAAATTCTGTTCACCTATCACAGAATGGGTTAATTTATTTCATTTGAACTTGAGATCTCCTTCTCTTAGGTCCTCTATATCTTAAAGTATATTGGGAGCGTTTTCACTTTGTGTAACCATTGGGCCTATGGAAACTCACAGGATGAGATTTCCCATTTGAGAATCTCCAAGACTGTCTTTATAAGAAAATCAAGTAGGTATCTCCGCAAAGCAGTGTTTATTCTAGATGAGCTGTTATGTCAGTGGGCTTTCTTTTCTGTCTCTTTTCCCTTGTGACTCTCTGCATGCAGGTCCTTGACAAGTGTTGGGATAATTAAGATTCATTGTCTCGGATACCCACTTGCCTTAGTCCTTTTAAGCTGCTATAAAAATATCATAAAGGAGACAGTTTATCAATAAGAGTTTAGTTTTCATCGTTTTGAAGGCTGAGAAGTCAACGATCATGGTGCTAGTAGATCTGGTGTGTAGTCAAGACTCCCTCTTTGGGTTGTTGAGGCAGCTTTTCTCTGTGTCCGCTCAAGGTGGAACTGTCAAGGCAGCTCCCTGGAGTCTCATTTCTGAGATCTCTGCCTGCAAAACCTATCATCTCTCAAAGGACAACACGTTCTACTACTCTCATCTTACAGGTTAGGATTTATTAAAATAGAGGGACAACACTCCACATCACAACTCTAACCTACACCTAAAGAACAGGTCATTTTTCTCCTGAAGAACAGTCCTTGTGTTATAGGGAAATCCAAGAGCAGGGACTGGCCAGAGTTTAGAACACTTCTTGCATTAATTATTCTAGTTTGAATTCATTCCCTTTCCTCTAGGGGATATTCTTATTGCTTCATCTTCCCCACTTCTCTGACATTTGTAGCCCCTTGGAGCTCATCTCTGGCTGTATTTTTAAGCTCAGAGGAAATAGGCATAGTAAGGGTAAGCAGCATCGCAGCATAGGTAGGAAGACTCACCACTGCTGGATAAACATCTCCCCCACGCTGGATGTCACCAGTTCAAGCATGAGAAGCACACATTACTCTGGCAAAGCAAAGGGTCTGGCAATTCTCACTGCCCAGCTAGGGTCTTGAGATACAAGCAGGGTATTTTCCAGCCTGTATTTTTTCAATAGTTGGCACTCAAGAAATACTTGGCTGTTTCTCGATTATTTATTCCTGAACTAAGAAATTGCTATATAATTTTGCTTAAAGGCCCAATTTTTGGTCTCTTGTAGCTGTACTTTAAAGCTCAGGTTGTTGGGGCTGGGGAGGAAATGGCCTTTGAAGAGAGAGACAATTGTGTTAGCCTAGATAATTTCAAAATGGACAAGGGGCCCTCAGATGGAAGGTGGGGGCACAGACTAGGAAAAGTGACTCCATTACCAGGAACAAATCAGGTGAGTGGCCGGAGAGGACAGGCTGAGAGGGTGTCTATTCTGTGGTTTCAGATTCTTGTAGCTATAAGGTGGAGCTACACTACAGGCTTTGACACGGCAAAACAGCAGGTAAACTGCAGCTTAAAACGGGAGGAATTCAAAATGGCTTCTCCCTCAAAAGGAAAGGGAGGAAAACAAGATGCTCAAAATTCTCTCTCTCTCTCTCTCTCTCTCTCTCTCTCTCTCTCTCTCTCTCTCTCTCTCTCTCTCTCTCTCTCTCTCCCTCCCTCCCTCCCTCCCTCTGTGTGTGTGTGTGTGTGAGTCAGTGTGTACATGTTACACAGATCAGTCTAAGACTTGTGGCATCATATGGGTTAGAAAACAAGCCCTCTTCTGTAGGTGGCTCTAAAATCAAGCAGGGCCACATGAAGAATCTAGCTACCAGTATTTTAATGTATGGTTTAGAGGCGCTGTTGGAGCCTTGCTCTAAGTTGTGTATCTTGTTAGCTGAGCAACAGTTAGAGAATAAGCCAAGTTAATAGACAATGCTAGTAAGCCTAGCCTGGTGAAACAAACTTGTCATTTTAGCTATTCAGGAGGATTCCAAGTTCAAAGCCTGCTGAGACTACACAGAGTAAATCTAGGTCCAGGCTGGAAAACTGGGTGAGAACCCATATCAGACATGTTTCAGTAGAAAGGAGGGGGGCACTCAATGGTGAGGCATAGCTTATGAGACCTGGTTTCAATCTCCAGTACTATGGGGGATGTGTTACTAACAGCTTTATGTTCTCTTTGGTTTCCATAGCCACATATCAGGTATACCGTGCATGAGTGGACTTACACCAGCCATGTAGGCAAATCTAAGGGCAGACCTATGGTACTTTAGTTTATCCATTCTGGTACTGAATCATAAAAATCTACAAACTCAGAAATTTAAAATCCTTGAGAAATGGAGGGTGTGTATGCATGTGTATGTGTATCTGTCTGTCTGTGTGCATGAGGGCAGCTCACCCGACTGGCATGAGGCCTTGGGCTCTTCTTTCCATTTCCTGATTATTTGATGTTCCACTGTGTAAATATCAATGTGTTTCCTTCTGAGGAGCTATCTTAAGCTAGGACCCTGTGGAGTTCATACAAAAAGACTCATAGACTGATGCTGTTTCCTTTTCTAAATGCCAGGAAATACTCTTAGGAATGAATTTATTATAAATGTTCGAAATTCAAAAACGTTCATTTTTTCCCCCGAAAAACTGGAAAATGAAAAATTCTGTGAAAAAAAAGATGAACATGGACTTATGTATCCAGTTGATTCACAATCCCCCTGGCTATCTTTGTTTGATTTTTCTGTTTCTCTCTCTTTTTTCTTCTACTTTGACTACTCTAGGATGAGTCCTCCATGTTCTTCCAGTTTGGCCCATCCATCGAGCAGCAAGCCTCCGTCATGCTCAACATCATGGAAGAATACGACTGGTACATCTTTTCCATCGTCACCACCTACTTCCCCGGCTACCAGGACTTCGTGAACAAGATTCGCAGCACTATCGAGAACAGCTTTGTGGGCTGGGAGCTGGAAGAAGTCCTCTTGCTAGACATGTCTCTAGACGACGGCGACTCCAAGATCCAGAACCAGCTGAAGAAGCTCCAGAGTCCCATCATCCTTCTGTATTGCACGAAGGAGGAAGCCACCTACATATTTGAAGTAGCTAACTCAGTCGGGCTGACCGGCTACGGCTACACATGGATTGTGCCTAGTCTGGTGGCAGGGGATACAGACACGGTGCCCGTCGAGTTTCCCACTGGGCTTATCTCTGTGTCCTATGATGAATGGGACTATGGCCTCCCTGCCAGAGTGAGAGATGGGATTGCCATCATCACCACTGCTGCCTCCGACATGCTGTCCGAGCACAGTTTCATCCCTGAGCCCAAAAGCAGTTGTTACAACACCCACGAGAAGAGGATCTACCAATCTAACATGCTGAATAGGTAAGTGTGGAGCAGCGCTGAAGAGCGCATGGTGGGGGCCAGGAGAGAGCTGCAAAGGCAAGAGTGGGGGTGCAGGACCAGGGGCGGGCCGTGCAGGACCAGGGGCGGGCCGTGCAGGACCAGGGGCCGGCCGTGCAGGACAGCAACAGGCTGAAGGCTAGCCTTGAAATGGCACCTGGTCATGGTCAGGGGAGCTCTTCAATTAAACCTTGTTCTTTGTATTCTTACTCGGAGAAACAGCAAACCAGTTGGTAGAGTGCTTGCCCCCAATACACAAAGGCTTGGGTTCCATACCCACCACCACATAAAACCTGGCATAGTGGTACACAGGGCAGGAGGATCAGAAGGTCAGAGTTATCCGTAGCATGCAGCTAGCCAGCTTGTGCTACATAAAACCCTGATACACACACACACACACACACACACACACACTCATACACATGAAAGTAGCTTTCATTTACTAAGCACTTACTGTGTGCTTGATGGTGCTATAAGAGTTTTCATATATATAATATATATAAGTTTTTCCAGACACAGTTTCCCTGTATTGTTTTGGATGTTTTGGAGCCTGTCCTGGAATTCACTCTGTAGACCAGGCTGGACTTGAACCCACAAAGATCCACCTGCCTCTGCCTCCCAAGTACTGGGATTAAAGGCATGCACCACCAACGTCCAGCACCTCAATTTAATATCTCAAATAATCCATTAGTCAGAATTTAAAAAACAATCATTTCCATTATATACTATATGAGAATAGGTCCATACAGAAATTTGTATTCAATTGGACTTGAAATTGAACCCAGACATCTGTGATCCCCAGGTACTTGATCACTGGATTCAGTAGACTTAGAAAAAGGGACAGCGGAATCAACTTCCCTTTGGAAAGTTGCTACATCAGGAAGGAGTGGAGAACAGTCTCCATGGGTCTATTAGCATATGAAGTATTCTTTCCTTAAAGAAAGAGACTTGGTCTCCTCATCTTTGCTCCTCACTGTCTTTCTTCATGAGCCAGGATGTTGTGGCCCTGAGTCTGGTTTGTAGTAAAATAAAAGAAAGGACTCTGTTTTGGGCACTTTGTTTTGTTCTTGCAAAACACCTGGAAGAAACGACTCAAAAGGAGGGAAGATATATTTCGGGGCATGGTTTGAGAGGCATTAGTCCATGATGACTGGTTCCATGCCTCCTGGACCACAGTGTAGAGGAGGACACCATGGTGGAAAACGTCACAGGGAAAGACAGTTTACTTCATAGTATACACAGAGCAGAGAGAAACAAGAAGGTCTCAGGTATGTCCCTCAAAAACATGCCCTCAGTGACCTTCTTCCTCAAGAAAGGATACACCTCCCAAAGTTCCTACCACCTCCTAAGATGGTGCTACCCCCTGGGCACCAAGAGTTCATCACATGAGCATCTGGGGCGGGAGGGTTTCACATTCAAAACTTTACTCATGGGATGCTGTGCTCCTGACCTCCTCATCTGAGGCATTCATACCTGTGCTACACCCTCCTGAAAGTGCTAACTGAATGCATGATGGGAATCTTATACTAGGCCTTTGTGGTTTTCTTATTTTGGTAAAATGGCTATGCATGCAGGCTGTAAAGATCTGAACAAAACAGATCACGAATAAGGAGATTAAAATGACCTTAACTCCAACTAATGATATATAATTATTAAGTTAGTTAGGGACCATCCTGGACATCTTGCTATACATCTATATGGGTTTAAATATATAATTTTATACAAACGTAGTTATGACTGCTTTTTAATACTTCCTTTGTTCAACAGTAGGCATCTGCCATCCAGCTCATGAAATAAAATACAAGAGTGCACCCTGAGAAAGTTAAACAACCTTTGGTGAAGGTTTGTGTAAGTTACTGGCATTCTGCCTCTGGAGGGAAGTTGATCTACAGTTTCTCAGCAAAGCTTTTAATTTAGAGTTAAAATGAAAAGCAGCTCTCATGTGGCCATGACTGTGACCACTCAACCTTAATACCCTCCTGCTATGAGCTCTGCTCTCCCACCATCCTTTGGTGATATGGAGGGTCCTGGTTGACTATTCCTCTCAGGTTTCCTATCTTAGGCTCCTTGGTACATTCTTCTTTAATTCTAGGGGCCTCTGTCTTACTTAGCTGCTCATTTCTGTACAAATGGCCTTGGACTCGAGGTCTGTATATTCCCTGACTTTGCATCTCTGTCCACATCCTAACCCCGGCTCATATCTTACACATTTTTTGAGGTACTAGGTACTAGTCATGATCTGACTAACTAGTACTAGACTGGCTTTGAATTTTCTCTGTGACCCAGAAGGCCCTAGAATTGTTTCAGCCCAGCCTCCTAACTAGCTGGGATTATAGGCCTGTACCACCGGGATTGAATCTCAGCCTGTGTTTTAAACTGGATAAGACTTTTCTTTTGATACTGTGGGTACTGGGAGCTCACGCCTGTGAAGCTGAATTGTTCATTTCTTTGCCCACTCCTTTTCCATTTCTAACCAAATTTATACTATCTGAGATGCATCTTGTTAGTATTTCATTTTGATTCATCAAAATTCCCAAGATTTCCTTAGTCCTGTGCGTCCCTGATAGCTCATGGCCAGAGTCTCCCAGTAGCTCTGGGATGCCGGTGCAGTGCCTTCACCTTTCCTACCATGCTCCAGCCCATCTTCTTTGAGCTGCTGCAGCCTCCCCTGCACCCAGGTCTGCTTCTTGGCAATCTATGCTGCACCCAGAGTGATCTACAATGGGGTGTGATTTTATCACCTGCCTGCTTAATGCTTTCCAATGGCTTTTTATTGCTGCTCTAATAAGGAACCATCTCCTTAATGTGGTTTATAAAGTTTTACCCAGCATGGGCCCTGCCTGTCTCTGCAAAACTGCCTCATGCCTTCTCTCCCGTCAACATGACCTTCCTAGACTGCTGAGCTCACTTCAGTTGTGTGTTTTTTTATAAACACACTACAGTCTCTCTCCTTCCAACTCCCCTCACTGTCATTGGGTCTCATCATGTACCCCAGTCTGGAACTGTAATGTAGTCCATGGATGATGACGTAAACTGATCACCCTGCCTCTATGCTAGGGCTACAGCTCTACACCCCCACATCCAGTTTATGCATGTGTGGTGCTGGGGATCAGATCAAGGGCTTTGTGCATGCACAGGGCTGAAGGCGGGGTTTAAATGAGTCCATAGGACCCAAGATAAATGATTAACAGGTATTTATTAGGGAAGCACTTACACAATTAATGGTAAACAACAGCCATTGTATTCCAGCTCCTGAAGACACAGTCTCTGCCCTTCTGATGCTCTGACCACAACCCAAGACAGCCAGTCCCTCCTCTTCCTTATAAGGGGTCAGGTCTGCACACCTGAAGCTATACCCTAGGATATGGCCCATCACCGCAAGTTCACTGGCAAAGCAAGATGTCACCCAGCAAGCCCTCAGCCACCAGTGAACACATGTCCTCTACTTACCCAGTGCTAGTCATCCTTAGGTTTCCATTGTCTTGACTTCCCTTGGGAAGATGCTCCTAAGACTTGGTCTGGCATCCACATTATATGTCTTCACTAAATCTAATGCTTTCCTAATTAAAGTGTCTCCAACAAAAAGTCTCTATGACAGCAAGCAGCAGCTTTCTGTCCTTTCCATTCCTCTGTCCTTCTCCCAACACAGTGTGTGACACGGGGAAGGGGGTGAGTGAGGTCCTCCAGTTCTCCATGCACGTTCACTCTGCAGAGGTGGGTAGCCTGCCCAGCTGCTCTTTCCAAGGTCAGAAACCTTCCTGTGGAGTCGATTCTGTAGACCCATGCATTCTTCTGATATTTTCAGAGTTCACTGAAATCTGATCTGTGCTAGTTTCCCAGGTATCTTCCAATTAAAACCAAAACTAAAGGCCAAGGGCTACTGAGACTAAAACATCTGTCAAACAACACAAATCAAGGGAACTTCGCAATGCTAAGTCTGAGAAAGCAGTTCAAGCCTCCCCACTTGTGTTAAACCTTCCCCCAGGGTAAACAGCAACCTTCAGGTATATTATTTTTGGCTTAGTTCATCTTACACTAGAGTGTAAATGTCACCTTTGGAACATGGGCTCTATCCACACCCTGAGGCCACCTTTGGTTTAACCTTTGTTCAGCATCTCTTGGGTCTGAGAGGCCTTGTGCTACCCAGTAGGGCAATTCTCATTTGCACTCTGCTTATAGGTCAGTCAAGACGATGAGCCAGTAGCACTCTCTGAGCTCATGATGCTAATTTGAGGCCAACTTTGGCTATACAGTGGGCTCTGGACTAGCCTAGACTACAGTATCAGAAGATTGTGTTTTAAAAGTATCACTCCCAAACAAATGAGCAAACCAAACCAATGACCCACAAATGTACCTTTCCATTGTCTCAAGTGCAGCCAACCCGAAGCAGCCAGGCAGGGTCTACACAGTGAAGACCGTCCACAAAACTGCAGGCTCCAGGGAGAAGGAGAAAGAGCATCAGGAGGAGAGCAGACAGGGTCCACTGTGGCCTGATTCTCCAGTGTGTTGCTCAGGTAGTGGATTCTGCCCTCCCTGCTTCTCTACTTGGTGGATGTATTCTCCTGCCTCAGTCCCTAACATCCCTTCCCCTAAGTGTCTCCCTGCTGGCTGGGCATCTATTCCCAGGTTCTCATTCACACCACTGCATCCTTCACTCATCTTCACTCATCTTCCCCTTTCCTTTCCAATGCAGCTTCTGGTGGCTCTTGGCTCCAATTCGCAGCCTCTGCTAGGGATATTATAGTAGATTATTTTAAAGGAGTTCAGAAATGCTTGGGTTAACTAGCTGGGACTTATAAAGAGCTATCCTCAGGCCTGAGGTACTGTCACCGGGCATGGATGTCTGGAGACCTCCCTGGGATTCAATTAGGCACTCTTTGTCTTAGCTCTTCTCTGTCTCAGAAAGAAGACTTGCCCCTCTTCAGAGCTCTGGTTTCATTAGGGTCACTCTTTTAAATAACAAACCAAGCAGCCACACTATTTAGCCACAGCAGGAAATCTTTGCAAACGAAATAGCTGCAAATGGTTGACTGTTTTATGAGGTTGGCGGTTTTATGAGGAGGAAGGTCCCTTTGGCAGGCTGCTCCTTTCTCAACCACAGCCCAGAAAGATAGGCTCCCCTGGAGGATTCTGGGAGGTGGGCTCATCCCAGATGCCAGATAGGTTAGGAATGAAGACCAGGAAGGGGGCTTCTCTTCTCACCTCTATCTCTGTCCTCCCAGAAATAGAAAAGGATGTGGAGTTCTCCTTTCTATTGGACCAGATTGTGGCTTTCTTGCCATGTGTGGCAAATTCCTCCATCCCGAGTTCAAGAACCAGAATAAGAGGTTATATGCGGGATGGGGGCGATGGCTCATTCAATAAAGTGTAAGTTGGGATCCCTAACACCCAGGAAGGCCAGCCATGGTGCTGTGTGCCTATAATCCTAACACAGGGGGAGGGGGCCAGAGATGGGAGAGTCCTGTGACTATCTCAAAAACTAAGTTAGCAAGTGATTGATGGAGACAACTGATGTTGACATCTGGGCTCTACACATGCATATAAGTGTATGCACATGTACCTGTACACACCTCACCTATGCACGAACATGTACACACATATACCACATACTTGGGGGGGTTAACTGATGGACTTGAATTTCAGAGACAGATACATACTTATGATTCATGTATTTAGAAAACCAAGAAGAGTTTTTTTAAAAAATGATCAGAGAGGACGCTTACATCATTTCATAGCACCATATAAATGGCGTTTATCAAGTGTTAACTTAAACCCTTATGATAACACCGGAACTCTTTGAAGCTTAGCTAGCTAGAGATCTGGTGATTATTTCTGGAGAGGCTTTGGATTGGTTGGAGATTTTAACTATCCTCCCTCCCTCCCTCCTTCCTTCCCTCCCTCCTTTCCTCATTCTCTCCCTCCCTCTTTCCCTCTTCTTACCTATCTATACACACAAACCAAGCATGGCAATTCACATCTTTGACTCCAGAACTCAGGAGAGTAAAACAGGACTGCATGAGGGCAAATTAGGTTATCTAGTGAAACTCTGTCTCAAACATCACCAATGAAATCAACAAGCAAAGCATCTCAGTGAGCCCAGAATAAACAAGGAACATGTGATCTTGGTGTAAGTTCCTCCAAATACCGCACAGGATGTACTTCTACTGGAAGAACAGTTGTTATTTATATGAAATTCAAGTTGAACAGGCCTCCTGGCTTTTTACTTGCTAATCTAACAACTCTAATTTGTACATTAATAAGAACTAATTTTCTTTGGAACCATGTCACATCCATTTATGTCTTATTAGTAAATACAGTACAATGCCCTGCTATAATGCAGGGCATGCTGAGAGGGATTTATTCCAACTGGGAAATTCACTTGATTGAAAGAGCTGGAGAATGTCTTGTGGCTAGCGATGGATGCACTACTAAGAAAAGTCTACAAATCTTTTGATACCAGGTCATCAGAAACATTTGGAAGAAAGTGTTTCAATCCTATTCAATCCATTGTTTCAATCCTACCTCAAACTGCCTGAAACAGAGAAGAATCGCCAGCTACTAGTGGGCATGGGTCTATATTTCTCCCTTTACCCTTCCCCAGGGAGAGTTCATGGCTAATACACTGATGGTTGGTTTCTGTCACTCAGGTGATGGTGTACCTGCCATGTACTTTGGGGAATCTTTTTAAATCCCAAGTACCCAGTGCCTCTGCTCTCTCTGCTCAGTGGCATGTGGGACTTGGAGAGAGAGCAGATGCTACTTGAGATAGACGGATCTTAATATAGCCATGCTCTTATGAATCTTGCCTAACGATTTCCCCCCGGTGTCTTCAGCGTTCTTATTCAACACTGGTGGTTCTGCACTCTCTCAGAGCTGTTCCTTCTCAGTGAATGATGCCATAGCGAAAGGACTGGACTCTTCCTGGCCTGGCCATTGGGGAATGGGGACTGGTGACTTGGAGTTAGGGATATGAAGAAAGGTGTACCTTTAGGTCCTTATTAACAGAGCTGTGATGAATACCATCTTCCTACAACCTGGAGGCAGATGCCCAGTTTTTGGAATCACCGTGGTAGCTTGTTGTTCTCATGGGATGCCTCCTTGACTCTCTTAGCCTGAAAAGTGCTGGGAAGTTAAGAGATAAACAAAGAATTGAAACCTTTAGATTTACACAGTATGAACAGGAGCTGATTGGTCATTTTCATTTTAGTTTTTATTAAATGTTTACTGAGCACCAAACATAGGTAGATTCATAGTAAGACAAACATGTGTATTCAATTTATACAACTTAATTCTGTAAACATGTTAACCAGGGGAAAGGTTATATGGATGTGTAGTTGTAAGTGGAGGAGCTGCTACTGTGGTTCTTAGCCTTGTCAAACAAAGGCACCAAGGAATCTGATGAAAGCATTTTTGTATAAAATGTTTGAAAAGCAAGAGCCACCTGTGTATACTGGGAAGGAGACTCTATCCACTCAGTGGTTTAAGAGGGCATATAAACTGGAGAACAGACAGGACTGAAGGATCTTTTAACTATCTTAAAGGATATACATTCAACACTTATATTGCAGGTATAACCAAGCAGATGTGAAGAATAATTGGATGTAATGATTATTTAAATTATTATTTCCTTGAGTTTATTATTCCCATAATATTAAATATATGATGATTATTCCAGTCAAGTAATTTTTTTAAAAAATTAATTATGTGATTTCTTGTATATCTGTATGTAAGGTATGCACACGAGTGCAGGTGCCCAAGGAAGCCAGAAGAGGGCATCCAATCCTTGGAGCTGGGGTTTCAGGACATTGTAAGCCACCTGACATTGCTATTAGGAATAAAATCCAGTCCTCCACAAGAAAAGGAAGTGTTTTTAACCAATGAGCCACCTCTCCAGTCCCAAGTAATTGCTTTCTTTCTCCTAGGCACTCACTAATGCTTAATACTGAGGCCCTTATGTGATCATTTCCTTGATCATTGTTTCATTCTATGATGTATTTGTGAAATCTAAAATTTACCTATAGCATAGGTGGAATTTGTTTTTCTCTTTCTTACCCATTTCTTGCCTTCATTCTGTCCTTTCTCCTTCTTTAAAAAGTGACATATACGAAGGTCAAGGTGAAGAGGAAAGTAAGCAGGGCAAGGGTTTTACTTCACTAAGAACAATGGAGCAAGGACACTATGTGCCTGTAGGAAGATCCAATGCTTCGCTGTCTAGGGAAGGAATAAAACACTCTGGGAGAGGAAAAAGAGTCAGAGAAGGGAAGTGGCTCTTGGTGGATTAAGCAGATCTCACTAAGCAGAAGAGATTCTGTACACACTGAAATACAGTATGACCAGCCAGGCAACATGAGTGCCCTCACTGCAGACTTAGAATCATGCTATTCCACTTATAGACAGTCCTGATGCCAAGGTACTCAAGAGACATCCACTGGTCACCATGTTTAAAAGTGTATCTTGTCTTTCCCCCATCCCAAGCATCCCCTGTCCCTTTCTTCTGCTCTGTTTCCATCTATAACACTTAATAGGCAACCTGCCTACAGCTTGTCTTTAAAGATTTTCCTGACTTTTGCTTTCTAACCGATTTCAAGGTCTGCATGTCTTGTCTTAATGCTTGTATTCCTAGAATAGTAGATGATAAGCAGGTAGTTGGTGAATGCATTCTAGGTAATAGCATGAGCAAAGATAAGGGAGAGAGAGAGAGAGAAAGAGAGAGAGAGAGAGAGAGAGAGTGAGAGAGAGAGAGAGAGAGAGAGAGAGAGAGAGAGAGAGAGAGAGAGAGAACAAATAGCAAAAATAGCTGGCCTAGAACTTACTATGCAGAACAGACTGGCCTCAAACTCAGTGATCCACCTGCTTCTGCCTCCCGAGTGCTGGACTTTTTAATCATTATGTATGTGTAAGAAACCTGAAGCCCAGGGTCTGGAGTGCATCTCCCTGCTGAGCTGTGTCACAGTCCCTTCTGCACAGCATAGAATGAAGCTTCGGGGAAAGCCTGGCTTCCCTTTGCCTGTCTGTCTGGTACTCATTTAATCCAGCCCTCCTCCATCTGTGTCTTCTTGGTGAATGGTGCAAAGATACATCTCAGTGAACTTGAGAATAGATTCACAGAGGTCACTTACCGTTAGAGGCTGGCAGGCCTGAAACCTAGGGGTTCTGCCGGCTGGGGCAGTGTGAGCCTCTTCCTTGCTTTCCCTGGAGCCCAGGTTGGATGTAGGTTTGCCCTGGCCTGACCACACCCCATGACTCTTGCTGTTCCTTTGCTTCTTAACCCAGACTAGGCACACATTCACATTTAAGGAGAACTGAAGCTGACATCATTCAGAGATTGCGTGGGAGCTGTTTTTCTGTCTGCTCTCTCTTCCCACCAGAGGATAAAGATGGCTGAGTGGGGGTTTCCAAGAAATGAGGAGACTGTCATTTATGGCCACAGACCTGGGTTGGAAACCTGAGTGAGAGCTGGACCCCAGCTGGGCAAACATCTGTGTCATGAGAGCAGTGGGAGACATACAGCCTTTGCAGTCATATGAGATCTTGTGTGTTTTAGACTAATAGTGGTTGCATTCCTCTCTGCTTCCTTTCTGGTGGTACTGATGGGGGGGGCAGAGTTGGTCATGTCCTAGTGACAGTTCACTAGACCTGATGTGCCCAATATGGATTTGAAAAAAGTGGTCACTCAGGATGGTTGCTAAAGTGTGTTAAGCAGTGCTATAGATTCTGCTTGGGTGGGAACCAAGGAAGGGCTAGGTTGTACAAATGCACACAAGGAGCCTTTGCTGGGCTTTCAAGGTTTTCCCAGTGGCACACCATCTTCTGCAGGGTCTGGAGGGGCGAGCACGTCTGGCCTGGCACCAGTCCCCAAGCTGGGTTAGGCTGGTCACACATGGAGGCACTGCTGCTGACAGATTAGAGCTCCCTGCTGTCCAAGTCTGTTCTCTCTTGTCCAGCCTCCAGCAGTAGCAGCCGGCCGGGGGCTGTCCACAGCTCCCTCACTGCTTCGGCTGCTTCTCATTCATTATCGTTTCACACCCACCCCCTTCCTTCCCTCATCCTCTCATCTTTTTTTTTCTAGAGGGTGTGCTGTTCATTGATCTTTTACTGCCCCTTCTCTTCCTTTAGCTGGTTTCCATTGAAGGGCTTTGAAGGCTTTTGTACTCATAAGCGACCACTTGTGTAGTTCTTGTGCGTGCTCATACACACACACACACACACACACACACACAAACACACATGCACAAGCACACATGCATACACACATACACATATGCAGAGCCATTATGTGACTATTGCATGTGCAATGAGCGCCTTTTAGTGTTTGGTCAAAAAGAAGATACTTGGGCTGGGGATACACAGCTCAGGGGTAGAGCACTTGCCCAGCATGCACAAGGCCCTACATGTTCGGTCTCAGTACTGGAAGAGAAAGGGTGAGGGGGAGAGAGGAGACACAGTGATCAAGTGGCTTTATACATTTCCAGTAAGGCATAGATGTCTTGTTTTACTTAATATTTTTCTTCCACACACTGTTTCTTCCTCTTCTCCTCTTTGAGCAAAAGTCTGCCAGGTACTTTGCTTATGCAAACATACCCCAGGAGAAGGCTGTCAGAATGCATTTAATTATTGCATGGACTTGAGTAGTAGAACATATTCTTGCTTCTTACTGTCTGTGTAAATAGAAAAATCAGAGAGAGAGACAGAAATGACAGAGATAGAGACTATGTGTTCTGGATGAATGGGCTATAGACTATGTGTTCTGGATGAATGGGCTATAGACTATGTGTTCTGGATGAATGGGCTATAGACTATGTGTTCTGGATGAATGGGCTATAGACTATTAGTGATAATACCATCAGGTGGGACATACAGGACTCTTATCTCCATCCCTCTGCTGCCACATCTCCCATGTCTCCACACATAGACCTGGTTCTTTAGTTTTGGACCGTGGGGGTCACATATTCAACAACCACTTCTGTCTAGCGATAACCAATGAGGAAAGCAGAAACCGCTTTGAGCTAACGTTCCTGACAGCAAATTCTTGTGGATTGTTTTGAACTCAGAGCCATCTTACTATAATTTAATGTTTCTAAGGAAGTCTGCCCACAGTGTCCATAACCCAGTCTAAACAAAACAATGACCATATGCATGGTATCTGAGTGACTCCCCAGACCCAATTCCTTCTAGTTCCTTTCTGGCTGTGGCCTTCATCCTTCTGCCCAAGATGGCTGCCAGAGCTCCAGATTCAAGCAGTAGGTTTCCATGGGGAAAGACACATACTTCTCTTTTGGGGGAATTCCTGGATTACCACACTTTACTTACAGCTTATTGTCCAGAAATCAGTGTGTAGTCCCCACCAGCTGCAAGGACAACTGAGGTTCACTTTCTAACCTGGACAGCGATATGCTCAGGTTAAATAAAACAATCCAAGTTCTGTGGACCTGAGAGCCTCCAGAACACCTTTTTGTAGGCAATGAATAGTCTCTGGCATGTGTGCTTCTGTGACTTCCCAGAACACAGCAGCCTAGATATAACAGAAGCAGTGATGGGGATCAGGTAGGCCAGCTGACAGCATTAACAAAGGACCGTGGGAATGGGGGAGGTAATAGGGAAACCCAGCAAAAGACTGTGAAAAGCGCAGTGGGAAGACCATTTGGGGGAAAGCTCAAATCCATCCGGGAATATGAATGATCTCCATGTAGCAAAACAGTATAGTCATTGTGAAGTCATCAGTGGGAACTTAAATTATATTGATTATCCTTCGTTTCAGGAGCCCAAGAGCTCTACCTTACCTTTATAAAATTTCCATTAAAAGACTTCCTATAATTAGGGGGAAAAAGAGGCTTGGTACTTAAAAATACTGAGCTTCAGCAATTTAGAAAAACTATTTTTAAAAAGGCTATTGAGTGACTACGTGTGACAAGTGGCCTGGTTCATTCCAGCTGGGGAGGACTAACTGCCCTGGGCATCACTGCTGGGGAGGACTGCCCTGGGCAACACTGCTGGGGAGGACTGCCCTGGGCATCACTGCTGGGGAGGACTGCCCTGGGCATCACTGCTGGGGAGAACTGCCCTGGGCATCATTGCTGGGGAGGACTGCCCTGGGCATCACTGCTGGGGAGGACTCCTGGGCATCACTGCTGGGGAGGACTCCTGGGTATCACTGCTGGGAAGGACTCCTGGGCATCACTGCTGGGGAGGACTGCCCTGGGCATCACTGCTGGGGAGGACTCCTGGGCATCACTGCTGGGGAGGACTGCCCTGGGCAACACTGCTGGGGAGGACTGCCCTGGGCAACACTGCTGGGGAGGACTGCCCTGGGCATCACTGCTGGGGAGGACTGCCCTGGGTATCACTGCTGGGGAGAACTGCCCTGGGCATCACTGCTGGGGAGGACTCCTGGGCATCACTGCTGGGGAGGACTCCTGGGCATCACTGCTGGGGAGGACTCCTGGGTATCACTGCTGGGAAGGACTCCTGGGCATCACTGCTGGGGAGGACTGCCCTGGGCATCACTGCTGGGGAGGACTGCCCTGGGCATCACTGCCTTCCGTTTTGCTCAGGCAACACTGGAGAGCCAGCAGAGCTCATCATGTTCACACTCGGCTTGCAGATGGGGTTTCAAACCCACATTTCACACGTGTCTGAGGCACTAGGTCCTGGGTTTCCACCCGCCTGGGACTACTTCCTTCTGACAAGGCTGAGTCAAATGTGAAGGACTTTGATGTGGACGAGCACAGCACTAACCTAAAGGACAGAATGGCTTAGAATCGAGAATGTTTTCTCTTCGGCTGAGCAGATGCTTTGGTGTGTAAAGCACTTGCAAACCCATGCGATGCCAGGGGTAGCAGTGTGTGTCTGTAATTCCAGCCCTCCTTTGGAGGGCTGGAAGGTGGGGAAAAGTGAATCCCTGGAAATTCCCAGGGCAGCTTACACACAGCCGGGAACAAGACACTGCTCCTCAGACAACGTGGTGAGAACTGACAACCAAGGATGAACTCTAATTTCCACATGATTGTGCCCACACTCACATAAATGAACACACACACACACATGTGCACGCACACACACGCACACACATACACATGCATGCACGCATGCACGCGCGCACACACACACAGCTTTGCCAGACCAGGACAGACCCAGAGTGAGCCCTGGAATGACATCTAGTACATGGAAATTAAAGATGTCCACACGGACCCTGAGGATGCCACATTGTCACACTTATGCTTTCCTACGGAGGTGAGGGCATCTTCCTTTTCACACAAGGAAGGATGATGTCCATCTCTTAATCTGTCCCTGTGTGTTCCTAAGTTCTTTATCCCATATGAGGAAAACCACACACGATCCCCGCACACCTGAGAATCTTGTGATAAAAGAGGATGCCAAGGTTCTATTCTGGAATCTGTTGGGGCTCAGAGAGGTCGGAGGAACATTGAAAATGCTGTCATGGATAATGTGATAAGACAAAACAAGACCTTGGCCTCTGTCTTGATTTACAGATGTCCTCCAGGGCCACTGCTCATTTTTGACAGTTAGATAAGTTGGGACTTGTTTGAAGCATAGATGCTGGAGAAAACCCGGGGTGGGAGAATGTTGCTGCAGAGAGCTGACAGGTGGGGCCAATTTTCTGCACTTCACAAAATGACACTGACTCTTGTTTCCCTGGATAGCATATGCAATAGGTGTTTGAACCCCTTTTATATACCGAGACTTGAGCAGGGTTCGGGAAGGTACAGATGCCATCCAGCATCCACTTTGATTGGCCTCAGGAGGAGTGGGGCATCCACAAAAAAGATTCTTTTAATTTGTAGGCTTGGACTTACTCCTCTGGCAACACTAAGTGAATCACCCAGGAGGCTGGCAAACCACATGGAAGGAACCAAGATCAGCATTAAGAAGGGTGCTGGCTGAAGCTATCCACAGTTTTCTGCTGCTTCTGACACAGGACTCAAAGAATCTTTTGTGATCGAGACCAGAGTAGTGAAGCTAAGAAGAAAACAGACATTCTTACATCCCAAGCTTCGGTTTTTATTTGTTGACCTCCTGGTCACAGATTATCAGTCCCTGAACACTCAAATGTGCATGGAGAATATTCCCCTGAGATGCATCCCAGTCCCTCCCCCCATGCACATACACGCACACTTGGTGTGCTCACTCACCCACAAGTTTAAAAATAGGAGCCATGGTGTTGCCATGACTCCCGGTGCTACTCAGCGCTTCTTCCCTGGGATGAGATTTCCCTTCACAGCCGATTTAAGCGAGACTCTGGTGCAGAGCGGCCTCTAGCGGCACAATCCTTAGGGACGCGCTTCCAGTTCAACCCAGTTCCCAAACTAACCCACCAGAGATGTTCTGAGCCTTTCTCCAAGGGCTCAGCTTTTCGCAGATCTGTCCTTCTCATCAGTCATGAGTAACATGCTAGTGCCTACTGTGTCCCACAAAGCGGGGGTAGAGCAGCTGGCAGATTTGCAGCCCACAACTATCTGTAGATTAGTGTAGGTTAGCAATAGACGCTGGCGGTAGAGATTGGTGGCCAGTGCCGTACACCAAGCAAGGGAGATTTGCTGTGATCATCATCAGCTAACATTCTTTTTGAGACAGAGGAGTCTTTTAGCCTGTTGCCACCTGGTAATGAGTCAACAGCCCTGGGGAGAGTTGACACACTGGCTTCCTTGCCTGCTGTCCTTGCTGTTTTCCTTCCTTCCCCTGTGTTTGCATGAAAGAACTTAGGAAGATTGATGAAACTCTGTACTGAACAGGGCCCAGCCTAGCACAAGGCCTTACTCAGAAAGACTGGAGAGGCAAGGGCTTGGGGACTGATAGGATTTGGAGCTCAGAGGTTGATTCTAAAGAGCAGCCAGGAGTTGGGGAGCACCCTGTTGTCATTTGGATGGTTCAGATGAACAGAACAGAGTAAAATGAGGTGGCATTTGCATGGATTTGGGATCTGGTGCTCGCGAAAGAATTCTTTTCCTTGATTCTCTCCTGAAGACCAACCTAAAACTTGTGATTGTCGCTGGTGTTGGGAACCTGCAATTCTGGAAAGGGTGCAGGCTATGAATGTTTATCTCATGAGTGGTGATCTTGGTCCTCTTATGACTTTTGTCCCTTTAGCTGACAGTCTGGGTCTATTTGATGCAGAGAGATGAGTTTCTGTCAGTATGGTTGGCAGCATGAACATCAGAATGAATTGATTTTAAACTGTCTTCAGTCCAACCCATATACAGACTACAAACACAAAAATCACCGAACTTTAAAGCTTCGGGTATGGTGTATGTCCTGGTCTTGATGAGAAACTGAAGCTTTTCTAAATGGCGAAGCACATGAGTGGCTTTAAAATGAAAGTTTTTACTGCTACAGAATGATGTTCTTTGTATTACTACACTCTTATTATATTTAATGGAATTGCAGCTCGAAGTGCTATAGAAGGAATGGGAAAATAGCATTTAGAATGAGGAAGAAACAGGATGGGGATCACAGTAAGGAAGCAGTGAGTTGTCTGTCTCCTACCCCACCCCCAGCAATACCCTCCTTTGGAGGAGGTAGTTACAGTGGTCCTCATCCCATGGAGACAGGGACTGGGAGGTACTTTTATAATGTGTGGCATTTAAATTGTTATGGTTCTGACTGGGCTCAGCCTTGGCATGGTTCTGTGAACCAGCAAGGCCAAAGTGCAGCTCTGTAATTGTATTAAGAAACACAATTAAGGAATATTGCGTTTGCAGAACAGGCAAATGCCAAGTGTCTGATTAAAGACTTGGGAAGATGTTGTGTTTCGCCAAAGAGTAAGAAGACAAAGAAAAAAACCACTGCGTTATTCTTGTTAGTTCTCTGTGATTTGTAAGAGAGAGAATCACGGTAGGGCCTCCAGGCACACTTACCATAGAAGCATCATTAGGCGATTGTTGCCATTGGTTTTAACTGGGCTTCCACCTACCCAGTCATCTCCCCACTTGTATCACAGAGATAGCTGACTGAAATGGGCAGGATTTTTGCAGCAGATCCTTAAGCCCACCAGATTTCGACTTTATAGAATGATGGGGTGAATCTACAGTCCTTGTTCTCCACATCCAGATTCCAGATCAGGGTGTTTATATGAGTTTTCCCGCATCCCTACACCAATAACACACCATGAGAAAAAAGCTAATCACCACTCATAAATAGCATTTATTAATTGCTTTACAATGCTTGCTCTCCTTTTGGAACCAGCCAGGCATTTCTTGTGTAGCATATTCTAATATTCAGCTAGCTTCTTGAGGTTTGATAGAAAAATATCTTATACAGGCAGACAGTCGAATTCTTATTTTACACACCACTTAATGTCAGGCACCGTGAGCAGAATTATGTATTTAGCAGTTTGCTTATAAGCATTTCTAGATCTTATATCTATATGCACAAATTCTTCACTGGTGGTTAAAGAGGGATAACAGCCACATTGCACTCTCAAACCATTATGGGGCCATGGGATTTAGTAGCTCAGAGTCTGTGACCATTCTTTAACACCTCTTGCACTGTATAGTCTCCTTTCCTGGCTGATGCGATTGTCTTCCTGCCTGATGTGACCTGAGGTTCAAGCTATGCCGGCCGTTTGGTAGTGGTGATGAGACTCATGCAGGAAGTAAAAGAGACGTGCCCAGAAATTCTCACAATTGCCTCCATACTTCCCAGCTTACATGTTCAGTCAAAGAGGGTGACTCAGAAATGCCATATGGCATCCCTGAGGAGCAAGGGTGTATCTGAGTATCAGGTGGTCCCCTGCCATCACTTCTCTCTGTCTTTGCCATGGACCATAGCCATGGTTCTTAGTGCTGGGAAGGCTGGGGACTGTTTCTTCTTTCTACTGCAAAGGGAAAGGTTAGAAGTGGGAAATGGCAGAAAGCACAGCATTGATTCAGTCCCTCAGATCTTTTGGGTCTTGTGTAAAGGACATACATGCTAAGTCTGTCGGTCTGTCATCCCCACACCTGCTTATTTATTATTCCCAGAAATTAAAAAAAGAATTTGATTTTGTTTTGTTTGGGTTTCATTTTATTTATTTAAATTAGAAATAAGCTTGTTTCATATGTCAGTCCCAGCTCCCTCTTCCTCCCCTCCTCCCCCACCCCCCACAAACTCCAACTTCCCAACCCCTTACCCCATTCCCCCTCCCCTCCCCAGGGAGGGCGAGGCCCTCCATAGGGGATATCCAAAGTCTGGCATATCGTCCAGGGCAGGGTCTAGCCCTCCCCATGTGTCCAGGCTGAGAGAGCATCTCTCCATGTGGAATGGTCTCCCCAAGTCCACTCATACGCCAGGGATAAATACTGATCCACTACCTGAGGCCCCATAGATTGCCGAGGCCTCCTCACTGACACCCACATTCAGGGGGTCTGGATAAGTCCCATGCTGGCCTCTCAGCCATCAGTCTGGAGTCCAAGAGCTCCCCCTTGTTCAGGTCAGTTTTTTCTGTGGGTTTTATCAGCCCAGTCTTAACCCCTTTGGTCATCACTCCTTCCTCTCTGTCACTGGGTTCCAGGAGTTCAGTTCAGTGTTTAGCTGTGGGTGTCTGTTTCTGCTTCCATCAGCTACTGGATGAAGGCTCTAGGATGGCATATAATGTAGTCATCAATCTCATTATTGGGGAAGGGCATTTAAGGTAGCCTCTTGACCATTGCTTAGATTGCTAGTTAGTGTCATCCTTGTAGATCTATGGAAATCTCACTAGTGCCAGGTCTCTCCTCAAACCTTTAATGGCTCTCTCTATTATGGTATCTCTTATCCTGCTCTCCTCTATTCTTCCCCTGACTCAACCTTCCTGCTCCCTCATGTCCTCCTCTTTCCTCCTCTTCTCCCCCTCTCTGCCAGCTCCCTCTCCCCTCCCCCATGCTCCCAGTCCGCTCCCCTTCTCTGGGGTACCATGCATATCTCTCTTAGAGTCCTCCCTGTTTCCCATACTGTCTGGTGGTGGGACTGTAGTCTGGCAATACCCTGCTCCATGTCTAAAATCCATATATGAGTGAGTACATACCATGTTTGTCTTTTTGTGACTGTGTTACCTCACTCAGGATGATTTCTTCTAGTGTCATCCATTTGCCTGAAAATTTCAAGATTCCATTTTTTCCCCACTGAGTAGTACTCCATTGTGCAGATGTACCACATTTTCTGTATCCACTCTTCGGTTGAGGGCCATCTAGGTTGCTTCCAGGTTCTGGCTATTACAAATAATGCTGCTATGAACATAGTTGAACAGATGTCCTTATTGTATGAATGTGCATCTGTTAGGTACATGCCTAAGCGTGGAATTGCTGGATCTTGTGGCAGACTGATTCCCATTTTCCTAAGAAATCTCCATACTGATTTCCAAAGTGGCTGTATGAGTTGGCACTCCCACCAGCAATGGAGGAGGGTCCCCCCCACAAAAAAGAATCTTGTATCATCCATTCCTTCTGAGTCCCAGGAAGGGAGCCTACTTATATGGCTGTACCAGCTGTTGAAATCAGTCGTTTTGGTTATTAGTAAGCAACTGAGAATGTGTCTATAAAAAAGAAAAGAATTTGACAAGAGACATAAAGGCACAGGATTACACTGATAGGAAAGAAATGGAAGGCATGAACAAGGTCAAGGTGTAACCCTCAGTGCCCAGGCACAGAGACCCTGATGGCAGGATCCCAGATTTTATCCAGATTGCAAGAGTCACGGATGCTGCTGCAGGGGAACCAGCCTCTTGGCAGGAGAATGGCATGCTTTAGCCTGGCAGCAGTGTACTACAGGAGAGAGGAAAACCTTGCTCCTGTGAGTTTAATTCAAGGAAAAGAGGTTGTCCTCCAGAAGGGACACATGCTCAAAAATCCTCAACTATGTTCTTCATTTTCCCACCAAGTATAAAGAAAGAAATAGGGACTGCTCAGATACCAATTCCAAAGGCATGGCTAAATACCAATGAGGCCTTTCCAAGAAGCCAACAATGAAAACCCACCATCTTGGGACCTTCACATTTTGTAGATGGAGAATGTGACAGGACTACAGTCATCTTCTCAAACCGAATCTGGAGGAGGAAGACGTGGTAGCTTCTGCCTTATTGAATTAAATAAGAATCTAGTATGTTGGACATTACAGAGAATTGGATATCTAGAAATGAAAACTCATTTTCCCCCAAATCTCTGGTGGCTCCCTTCCATGAACAAGGTGAAGCCTAGAGTTTTCAGCTAGCCTCAGGGACATCTGGACCCGCCCTTGCTGACTGAAGTGATCTCATTTAGGATCAGTCTTCCACATCCCCTCAACGTGCACTGCATGAGGTCTAGCAGGATCAGTCTGCATAGCTGACATGGACAACCACCCTCTGAACACAGTCTATTGCTCCCCACGCTTTCTCCAGCTGTTGTCATTCATGCTCCTTTCTTTGTATGCTGCGGGAAGGATAGGGATGTCCTTTAAGTCTCAGCACAGCTGTGTGCTCCACTATGAAGCCTTCTGTGACCATTAGCCAATGTCCCTGCCTTCCATCTGTGTTTCCATCCCCCTTTGTTCATCCCTCTTTTATAGCTGCCGGATGTGCATATGAGTCAAACTGAAAATCTATATGGGCATATTGATGAATTGGAACATCTCATTCACTTTTGGAGTCACCTTAGGTAGGTCGCAGTGCATGGTAGGCATCACCATTTTTACTGAGCTTGATCCTTTGACAGTTTCATACATGTCGATAACGCATCCCGAGCACTTTCCTCCCCCTCTCACCTCGTCCACCCCCCCATTCTTGCAGCAAATGCCTCTCCCACATTTACATCTCTTTATTCTGTTTCATGACTCATTGATTTCAACCAGGACTGTCTGTGTGATCGCAGGTTTGGAGCTGGCCGTTGGAGCATGGCCGGCTGACTATTGGATATAACTGAAGACAGTAACTGTTTCACCCCCAGAGTCTGTCAGCAGCCAATAGTTCAGCAGGGAAGGGGTGGAACCACGGATAGATGAACAGGCGAGGAAACGAAAGGCCAGATTTGTGCCTGTGAGTGGAAAGCTTATCACCCTCTGTAAAGATTAAATGTGCTGTCTTTCATGTGTGAAGGTGATTTTGCAGATTCACCCATAGGAAAATGAAGGCTTTGAATTGTCAGCATTTGTTTTATAAGAGTGTCCACACAGCCGGCCGTCTGCCTTATCATTAGTATCTTGTGCTTGGAAGCAATTCCTCTTTGCCCTCCATTCCTTCTATGTATACAGCGGCTCAGTCTTCCGTCATCCCTGCCCAATACTCCTAAGTGAAGTTGCTCTCCTCTCTCCACTTCTAACCTTGCTACACTCGTTAGCCTGTGCCTAGATCCTGCACCAAGCTCCTCTGCAATCTCCTCTGTATCACAGAGTCATCTTACCCACTGTTCACTTACAATGTATCACATTTCACTTGGACCATTTTACCCAGGTGATAAAGGACCGATGGCTCATTTAGAAAACTGAAAGTTGGCTTGGTCATCGCCCTCTCTGCAGCCTATCTGTCCTATCTCAGAAGGGACTCTTCCAGCCAGGCACACTCACTTCATTGACCACTCAACCGATGCCCTGTGCTGGGAACTGGTTCATCAGGAGGTAGGGAGAGCATGGTACCTCCCAGCTCTGTGGTAACTCAGTGGACTTCAGACAGGCAAGCCATTCACCTCTTCCAGTTTCCTCATGGTATCACAGGAGGGGTGTCTGCTTGAAAGGAATGGATCTGGAAGAGCGGGGCCTCCTGTTTCTCTAATTCTGAATTTCCTTGACTCTTTCATTAATAGGAAGGATTGGGCTGTTTCCTTGACCTGTGCTCACTGAGGAGGATTGAACAGGAGCCTCAGTCTGATTCATACCACAGGATTGGACAGCAGATGGCCATACACCCAGAGGGGAATAAAGATTTAGGGCCTTGTGTAAGCCTGTATCTTGTATCTGAGGCACTGGGTACACTCTTTTCTTCAATTGGTTTTAGTTCTTCTCTCAGCCATGCTTTTGATTCACTTGGTAAAAGGAAATAAATAGGCCAGATTTGATTTTCTTTGATTGAAGGGTTCATTTTCTGTTCTTCCTGCCTCAGCAAACACTAACGCGCCGCTATTCACTCTGCTTAGCGGGTGCTGATCTGAGCTCCATTGCTGCACCCCCCTCTTTTCTGATCTGTCTGTGGAGACACTTTGACTTTTTGAGAAACTCTATCTGCAGACAAGCAGGGTGAAAGTCAAGAAACAGACCTTCAGTGGCCTTGGGGTCAGCATCATCTGATACAGTTCTAGTCATGAAATTGTTCGGCATTCCAAGGACTGAATTTTCATGGAAGACCGCATGAATCTCCACTGCCTTTCTCCACCACAGGAACTAGCATGCTGTCCTTTCCTTGCCTATGTTAGGAGTGCCTGAGTCATCCTTGATACCTCCTTCCCCTCATTCCCTTACCAAGGTTTGGAATTTTACTATGTCTCTAACAGAATACACCTCAGATCTGCCCACTTCTTTCCATTTTACCTACAGCCCTGACTAACCTCTGCATAGATGGGTCTTCCTCTGTCTGGATTGTTGACTCCATATCAGGAGGATGCTTGGAGAAAGTCTTCATTGTGCATGCACTGAATAAGTGAGTTAATTTAAGCTAATGTGAAGTCAAGCTTTGTATCATCTATGGAGTTGATTTCCTTTGGGTTTTTTTTTTTGGATGCGTATTATTAAAGGCTTGGTGTCAGGTTCTAGCTTAGATTCTTTACAATTTACACAAAATGGTGAAGTGTCTACACTAGCCCAAAGCTGTCCTCAGTGTAAAGACCAGCACAATAGGGAAGACACAATCAGATTTACCTCACAAGTCGAGTTCAGTTCAAGAAGCAAAGTCAGCCTACACGAACATGTTGAGTAAAATGAGAGAGGTAAACCATAGGGAAGCTCCAAGAGGGTGACATGAACCCCATGCTACAGAGCAGGGGCTTGCCTGTGTTGGCCAATGTTACATAACCTGGAACATTTGGAAGAGGGTGGAGGCAGTGGCATTTGACCTAGACTGCAAAGAATGCACAATAGAAATACCCGAGAGGCTGACGCTTCTCAGAGTGGGAATAATCATGTGAACAAAGCTTTAGACTCAAAACTTGACAGAGAAGGTTATGTTGAGATCAACATATCTTAATGGAAGTGAGGAGAAGAGATGACAAAGGAGTACGGGCTCACAGTGGAGGAACCTTACTCTCTGCAAAGACAACAGGCTGAATCTTGGGAGTCGGCTTCTGACTGTTTAAATTGTATAGCTTTAAATCAAGCCTCTTACTCTTATTCCCTCTAGGTCTTGGGTTTTACAGAGAGAGAGAGAGAGAGAGAGAGAGAGAGAGAGAGAGAGAGAGAGAGAGAGAGAGAGAGAGAGAGAGAGAGAGAGAGAGAGAGATCTTTGGTAAGTATTCCAAATGTGAAGAATCAAGGACCAGTTGGGGATCACAAATGTACTTAGAGAATGTTGACTTATTTTAGAATCTGCTAATGTCCTGTATAGTTGGGGGTCACAAATGTACTTAGAGAATGTTGACTTATTTTAGAATCTGTGAATGTCCTGTATAGTGCAGGCTTGAACAGTCAAAGCTCTTAGACTACTAATAAGGGAATGCATGGAGGGGAATTGAGATGTTGGTCCAGGAGATGCCTTCACAGAAGATGCAGCTGATCCTGAGCAGAGGCCGGACATGCTCCTCAGGGTATCTTGCAGTGCCTGCAGCTACGAATGTGAACTTCCAGATTTGATATTCACCAGCATTGAGTTGGCACAGCTGTCAGATGCCTGGCTAAGAGAATATGAGCTCTCCGGAGAGCATGCAGAGAAGAGGAAAGTGTGAGGGGAAGAGTAGGGGCAATGTCAGACAAAAGATGCAGGCCCGATGGAGGCAGGATGAGAGACAGGGTGGCCCGCTGAATTGAGGCAGTCCTTTGAAGCCAGTAGGGAAAAGAGGGAGGAGGCAGTGGTATCCGATGTGGCACATAAGGCAGAAGTGTTGGGTCATGTGCATTCTTAACTTTCCTTCTGTTTGACACAGCCATCATTAACCAGGGGCTGATTGCTTACGGTTTTTTAAATTAGGCAGTGCCCAATTTCTGATCACCTTATCTGTTTAAATAGCACAAGGAAGAAATTAAAGGGACCAAAATGGTTTAAAACAACCCCCAGTCACCAGATACAAGAAAAAGTTCGTGGGGAAGAAGCTTAACACTCAACTGTTGGCTAAACTAAGATTAGGAGCCTGCTGAATAGGACAAGAAGCCAGAGGGATCTCTCATCATCCTGGTCTTTGCACCGGTTAGCCAAGTGTCTGTGGCCAGTTAACCTAACCTTTGTGAATTTGCGTCTGCAGATGTCAGTCAGAGGTAACACTAACCATATCTCACTGTTCTTGTTATCTGCTC
Organism: Mesocricetus auratus; assembly: GCF_017639785.1. Lineage (NCBI taxonomy): Eukaryota > Metazoa > Chordata > Mammalia > Rodentia > Cricetidae > Mesocricetus > Mesocricetus auratus. Next base: position 4,642,201 of record NW_024429187.1, on the reverse strand, counting down.
GATGAGACTACACCTGAAGCTCCTTGCAGAAGGCCAGCGAAGAGAGTGTTCGAAACACAGTCAACTTTGCTACTAATATCTAATCTTACTTGTTTCATGACACTGCTTCTGGTCCTATTGACATTAATAACTGAGAAGTGAGTGGAAAATTATATTTAGGAAGTATGATCATTAAAGATGATTTCGGGGGGGATGCATTTCTTTCATTATCATCTTGTAAGATGTACATTTATATGAAACTAGACTCATGTTTGTTCTTCAATTTTGCTTGCCGTGGGATCTGAGGATGGAGGCTAGGGAAGGGCCCAGTGATGTCAGGGATGAAGCCATCCCAGTTTCTATCGGAAGTTTTTACTGATGTTGAAATCGGGAATCATCTTGAAAGGAAAAAAGAGTGACTATTTCTCGGAGCAAAGATGTGTATGCTGACAATTTCAATTCCTGCCCAGGGATGCTGGCATTTTGTTTCTGGGGGCGGCTCTTATGTTTCCAACAGTGTTGCTACTGCATAGCGTGTTCTCTCCTCCTCGTTTGTCTACTCCCACCCGTCTCCCCATATGTCCTCCTCTTTGTCTCGCCCACCCTGCTCCTGGTTTCTCTCTGTGTCTCTCTTCTCCTGTAGCTTATCCCCCTTCAGCAGAAAAGCGAATCCTCTTGAAGATCAGAGTATTACCTTTTCTAAATCCATCCTCCATCCCTTCAGCCATCTCTCTTCCGGAAGTCTTCTCAGCCTGTTGCCCCTACCTCTGTGTTTCTCCCTCCCTCTTCTTCATCTGTCTCCATAATAGCAAGTCCTTCCCTGCTCCTCTAAGACTGTCTCTCCGTGAGTAAATCACTCTTGGCCCTTGAGTTCTCTGGCTTTGGAAATCTTTATTATTATCCAAATCTAGGAAGGCAGAGAGTGACATAAGATTAGAGGAATAGAGCTGGGTGTGGTGACGCAGGCCTGGCCTCCCAGTCCATGGAAGGTGGAGATGGGAGGAGCTATCAAAGGATACATAGCAAGTTCAAAACTACCCTGACTACTCAATATCCCTATGTCAAGGCATTTAAACAAACAAAATTAGAAGATCAAAAGGAAAAAAGGACCCTTGAGTTTGGAGCTGGATCAGAATGACTGGACAGAGTGGTGGAGTTAGGAGCTGACCTCTAATTGTTCTAAGTGTGTAGCTTTAAATGAAGTCACTTATCCTCTCTGGGTTTGGATTTTTACAGATAGAGGGCAGGAGGGAGGGAGAGAGAAAGAGGGGGGAGGGAGAGAGAGACAGAGACATGGAAACACAGAGAGATACATACACACACACAGAGAGAGAGAGAGAGAGAGAGAGAGAGAGAGAGAGAGAGAGAGAGAGAGAGAGAGATTTTGATAAATATTTCAAATGTGAATGTGAAAGAATAAGGACCAGAATTTTGGAGTTCACAAAGGCAGCTAGAGAATGTTGAATATTTTAGAATTTGGCAGTGGCCCACATAGTGCTAACACAGGCTTGAAAAATCAAAATTGGCTCTTAGGTTACAAATAAGGGAACACATGGAAAGCAACAGCTACACTTCCGGATGGATTAAAGCACCTGTAAGACAAAATGTGTCTTGGTTTCTAAAACTCTGATTTGGTTTTTATTTGCCTAGTATAAGTAATGCAAACATTCAGTTGCACAGGGAGATGTAGGAACACTGTGGACTGGTTAAGTGATGAAGCATTAGAAAACCAAAGGTCAATTCTTAAACACTGATCTGAAGAAATTTCCAGTGTCTACTCTCTGGTATTGGTCCCACTCTAGCCACAGTTTCAGGAGGGCCACTCAGGGTATCATTTCCAGAGTGCCTCAGCAGCAACCAGAAAACGAGGACCACCAAGGTGATCTAAATGTCAATCATTCGTTCATTTGCTCATCCTTTTATTCTTCAACCACTGCTTCCTGGGTGTCAGCCGTGCTGCAGGCTTTTCAACAAGTTCCTGCCCCTTAGAGGCTCATGGTCTCTAATAATACAGGTAGCTAAGTACCCATGATGCTACATTAGTAACTGCTGTGAAAGGCTAGGGGCAGCATTCTCCAGTGGCCAGGAGAAGAGAGACATGCAGAGGTATGCTTCTAGGGCTGCCAGATTCTCTGTTATTACAGTTTTCCATTCTGTGCCACAAGGCTATCATCTTGAGCCATTAATAAATAGGAACATGGTTTGCATTTCTTAAGCCTTTTACTCACTGCCTCCTCCCTTCCCAGCAGCGATCACAACACCAGGTCCTCCCACCCTGAGAAACAATGACCGTATGAGTCTGTATTCTAGTCACCATTTCACAAACTCTGCTGTAGGAATGAGTGCAGTGTGCTCTTAACAGGACTAATCGCGATCATTACTGTAATAACAAGATTTTATGTTCTTCTTACGGTTTCTCGGGCACCCTCACATCGAGCAGTTAGGCTTTTCAGAGAGTTAAAACAGCATACGGTGGCTTCACAGCTAATGAGTGAAGAGCTGGAAACCGGATTACTCCGTTCCAAAGCCCCGAGTGACCAGGGTCAATTTTAATAATCCCAACCCCAAATGTTTCTTCTACTGTATGATGATGAATACATAAATCAGTTGAGCAGCTCCAGGGTAACCGTTAGAAAAGGCCCGAGGGGATGGTTCAGTTGGTAAAGTGCTTGCTCCATGAGCATGAGGATCAGAGTTCAGACCCTTAGCACGCACATAAATCAGAGTCTGGCATTGCATGCGCGAGCCCTAGCTCTGGGAGAAACAGAAGCGGAGCTTGCTGTGGCCAGTCTAGTCTACCAATGAACTCCAGGTTCAGCGAGAGACCCTGTCTCAAAGAAATCAAGTGGACAGGCATAGAGGAAGATGTTGAGCATCAACCTCTGGCCTGCATGCACACGTGCACATGCACTCACATGTGCATAAACATACATCAGACACATATAACGATAAGAAGACAAACAAAAACAGCAGGTTATGGTTTTGGGGGGAGAGGCTATTTTTTAGAAACACAGTTATGTATGGAGCCAAAAATTAAAAGGCTTCCATGTGTGCCTGTCTAGTTGGCTATACCCTACCTCATCCCTACATAAGTTACTAGGTTCATTGTATTTTGCTGCAAGATAAAAGAAATGGATTAAATGATTCTTAAGAGAGCAAACTGAGGAGCTAGACTGCCTGTCACTAACTCCGGCCTCTGCCCCTTGCTGATGACTCTAGCTCTTTGTACTTTTCACACAGATTGAAAAGTGCACACGTTGTTAACATCTTTCTGAGCCCCGGTTTCCTCATCTGAAAACCGGGGCTAATGACCGCAGCTATCTCTTTAGATTGCTATGAGCATTAAATAAAATCAGCTAATAGTTTTGAGCGATTAAACAGCGTGTGGCTTGGAGTCAATGCTATATAATGGCTCCTGTCCTTTCAGCTTTCGGGCACTGTGAGCCTTTGGAACTGCTATCACTGGGGGTGGCGAGAGGATGCAAGATGTACGAAGGAACAGGTTTAAAAGAAGAACCCTGAACAGGCAAAGGGTTGTGATGACTTCAGTAGGAAACCTCAGAAAGGGTATAGTCTAATAAGCAATGAGCTGTTTCATAACTATAACTTGAAGTTCCTGGCCAAAACTCGGTAGGAAGAAAGTGTGGGATGGACTAGTGGCTAGGACCCTCCAGAAACAAAACAAGGTGACCGTGGATACTCAGCAAAGTCAGCTTGTCTACTCACCAGGCTGTTGATGATAGTTCATCTATACAGCCAGTCACCTCATTCTTCTCTGTTCCCATGTCTTGTCCTCACATAGAGCTCCTCCGTCCTGGCAGCATTGCGATGTAGGGTCCAATAAAGGCAGTGTTCCTAACAAGTCTTTGGGTCCTCATCCATGGAAATTAGCCCATATATGCTTGTCCAGTTTCCATCACTTACTAAGTAGAGGGAAATGGAAAATACTCTGGTTATCTATGTCCTAGCCCAGCCATGGCTTCCCATGTATTGGTATATCTCAGTAAGTTTAAGCTGTAGGGAGACAGAAGCCAAAAGATGTCTGTGATCTGGCCCTTCGTTCTTGTGTGAACTTTGTGTTTGACTGGTGTCGTGGCACCTGTAATTCTTACCTGCCATTCTGACATGAGATGGGTTAATTAAGGGCTGTAGCAATAATATAGTAGGTGACAGTACCTACTGCACAGGCACAGGGACCTGCATATAGATCCCAACACTCAAGTAAATAATTAAGTGTTGTCAAGTATACCTATAACTCCAGGGCTGTGGGCAGGGCCAGAGACAGGATGCTCACAGGGTCTTAAACAGAACCCCAGATTCAATGAGAGATACTGTTTCAAGGGAACGAGGCAGAAAGAGATAGAACAGTGTCCTCCTCTGGCTCTGAGCCTGCACACAGGCATACATGCCTGAACACACACACACACACACACACACACACACACACACACACACACACAATCTGTGCTCTTTTTGTCTGTGTTTCTTTCTACCTCTGTCTCTCTGTCTCTGCCTTCCCTGTGCCCCTCACCACAAGCATCTCCCTTGTATGACTAGGTGAATGCTTTGCAAATGGATTGTGGTAGTTCAATAAAATAAAATAAAATAGTTAAATAAAATAAAATAAAACGTGTGAACCTGTCAAATACTTCAGCCCTCTTGCCTTCCTCCCTCTTCCCTCACACCTGCCCTCCTCCTCCCCCTCCTCCCTCTCCTCCTCCTCCCCCTCCTCCCCTCCCACCCTCTTTCCTCTCCATCTTCCTTTCTTCCTTGCATTCCAAGTGACACAATGCAGTGACTAATTCCTGATCTACTCTTTGATTTCCCCGGGAGGAGAGTTGATCCCTCCAGGGGACACAGCTCTCCTGAGGCCAGACAGTGACAGCGGAGGGAGGCGGAACATGTTAGGGAATGAGGAGCCAGCTGAGTCCCACTCTAGAAGAATGGGTTCAGGAGGGCTTTGCATAGGCAGGGAATACAGACGCTTGTTGCTGCTGTATTTACCTTTCTCTTCTGCCTCTGAAAGCTGTTCACCTTTCTCCATCTGAATTGACTGATTCAAGTGGAGAGGGAAGAAGATGAGGAGGAGGAGGAAATCATTATCTCTTGAGGGTCCGGTGTGTCCCAGACTCTGTTATAGAATATATTATGTAGCTACTTTTGGAGTTAGTGGTGGCACCCAGAACAGTATTAGGAGCCTTCAGTTTGCCTGTCATTTCAGCTTCTCAGGAGCACTTGTGCAAGCAGTTTCTGAGGGAACCGGTCTCAGGGGATGGAAGTCAGGGGCAAGACCGTGATGCTTGGAAGGAAGGAGATGCAACCATAGCTTTGAGATGGTAATCCCTAAGGGTGACAGCTGGATCCCACCAGGACTCTCTAGGAGGGCCTCTGACATGACAAACAGTCAGATAATCAATTCCCAGCCACATGTAGCACCCATGCTCTTACACGGTGTCCTCCACAGACTTTGGACCACTTTCACAGTATTTTACCCAACCCATCCCATCCATTTACACCTAATTTACTAGCCTGTCATCCCAGGGGCATGTTAACATACCCGTTGGAATACTTGCAAGAAAATTGAATCATTGTCATAAGAAAATGCCCCCATGCTACTAGATCAACCCTTGCCCATGACCTTCCCAATTACAACAGATCTGTAACAAGCCAGATTTTCATTGCAATTCCTCCAGCTTATAAATTATTCTGTCCCAATTGCATGTCTTCCTTTGAGGGCTGTGTTTTGCAGCTGTAGTTATGGTATGACGGGAACCTATTTCCCCAGAGGGCTGGAAAGGAGGAGCAGGCACGTAATCCAGGAGGAAGAGTCATGTTGGGGGACACACGCCTTGTCATGTTGGGAGACACACACCTTGTGTGAGCTTTTGCAATGTGTCCATCCACACAAGGGCAGATTTATTTCCTCTGGACAAAAGGGAGCTGCTTTTCTTGTCTTCTGGGAGATTTCAGAAGAATCTTCGCTCATTGAATAAATACCTGAATATCCCCATATTGGTTACAGCCCAATTCCTTTTCTATTAGGAATTAGGAACAAGTACCAAGGTTCTGCAAGGTTCCGGTGTCTCTGTGTACCATCATCATTATGCTTAATGTGTGTGGCTTTCAACAGCTTCCTTCAGTTGACAGTTGGTTGACTTACCTACTCCAGCTTCTATTTCCAAGACTCATTCCCGACATTTATATGTTTTTGTTTCCAGAATCTGCATGCCTTTAAAACACGAAGGACTTAACCCAACCCAACACATCAGCCTGTATTCCAATTTACTGCAGGCCCCTAGGTGAAAGTCTTGGAGTCTGTGTTGCTAATACAGACCAGTAATTGCCAAAACTCCACTCCCCAACTCTCACAGTGTGGTCTTCACAAGAATCTATAATCCTGTGTTAGGGGCCTGATTTCTTCTTTTAATATATTCTTATTCATTTTTTGAGAATTTAATGCAATGTTTTTTGGTAATGTTTATCCCCCACTCCTCCCAATAACACCTCCAAGATCCACCTTACCTCCCTCCCTATGTTACTTTGTGTCTTCTTTTTTAATAAGCCTTGAAGTACAATTTGTGCTGTGCAGAAATTGACCACAAAGGGTCCAAGTTCTAAAGCAATCCCTGACACTAATGATCTTTCCCTGACTTCTCTTGGAGACAGATCACAAGGCAAACAAGCAAAATAATTTTAAGCAACTGTGGGTTACAGTCAGAAACCAGAAGAATCGTTCAAGGAGTGAGAAATTTGTTATTAGTGGTTTGGGCACTGGTAGGAGAAAGCAGTCCTTCCTGATGCCTGAAATCTCTGAAGAGTCCTTAGGACAGTAGTGAAACATGGAAGCATCAACTCACAGCCTCCCGTTTATACCCATGTACTTCTGAGTTTCATGCATTAAAATATCTAGCAGCTACTTTGGGGATGTTTGATATTCCCCTGACAGAGAGCACCCAGGACAAAAATGCCAAAGCTACAAGAATCTTAGTCTGGACAGCTCACCTGTAGGTGAGATGCTGAATGAAACTGACTAAGGCTCAAGTGGAAATGGTCACTATGTTCATACATAGCCAGAGCAGCAGAGGTAGCCAGGGTATTTGAAGGCATCCACAGCAGCGCCTGATAGATAACCCTGATTAAACCAACTTCATGTATCCTGCATGCTTTGAAAGCATGTGCAATATTCCCCTGTATTCCTCCAAGACAGAGAAATGCAACTGCTGGGACAATGCCACCACAATCACATTGTCACTTAGTCCTTTCTGGCATGCCTGCTGCATCTCCTATGCTGACTCTCATCTCTCATCCCAGAATAACCTTACATTTTCTTGTCACCTCCAACTCATACCTTCTCTCTCTCTCTCTCTCTCTCTCTCTCTCTCTCTCTCTCTCTCTCTCTCTGTCTCTCTGTCTCTCTCTCTATCTCTGTCTCTCTCTGTGTCTCTGTCTCTGTCTCTCTCTCATTCTGCTGACAAACCAGTCCCTTAAGTCATTGAGAAAATAGACCTACTGCAAGGAACTTGATCACTTTCATACCAGATCTGGCAGCCAACTGTGTCCCTGCTGGGAACTATGTTCCACCTTCAGGCCCATGGAGTTCTTTGCGTTCGTCAGGGACCAACCTGTACTGACAGCCTGTCCCTCGAGAAAGCAGATCTTGAATCTAGTTCTAAATTCTCAGATTTCATATCCAAGCCTTGTTCCTTTCCAAACACTTTTCTGTTTCTCCTTCTCCCCAGTACCATTTCCACCAGTTACAAATAAAACTGTGTGCCTCCTATATGGGAAATTAAAAATCCTTCACCTCCAGTTACAAATAAAACTGTGCGTCTCCTATCTGAAAATGTAAAAATTCTCCACCTCCATCTTCCATTGCCCATTCCCTCATGTCACTTGTCTTAAATGGCAAAACTTCCTGAAAGATTTGCTGTAAATTCCTTTCCCTTCTTTCCTCCCTCACCTCTGTGTCTCTGCTGTCCATTTCACTCGGATTTCCATTCATACCTAATTAATGGGACAGCCGGTCCCAGCAGTGAGTGTGCACCAAATGTCCTCCCTGCAGTGGATGACGCGATTGACAGCTTTCTCCTTTAAATACTTCCTCTTTCCTTCCCTTTTCTGTCTCCCATGAAAACCCACTCTTGTGATTTTACTCCCGTTTTATGTTACATTTTCTTTCAATATTCTTTGCTAGCTCTGTTCATTTTTTCTTTCCATTTCTAAGTGGAGATGGATGAGCCAACCCAAAAGGCTTTGTCCTAAAGTCCTTTCTTTCTTTCTTTCTTTCTTTCTTTCTTTCTTTCTTTCTTTCTGTCTGTCTGTCTGTCTGTCTGTCTGTCTGTCTGTCTTCCTTCCTTCCTTCCTTCTTTCTTCCTTCCTTTCTTTCTTTCCTTGCTATGCACGAAGTGAAAATTTATCATCTCAAAAAACGAGAGAGTTAGTGAGTTTTGTTATTGCTTAGCACTGTTCCAGGTTCACACCAAAATTTAACAGATACCACAGAGTTTTGCCATTATACCCTACCCCTACACTCAAACATCTGTTATTAAATTCCCATACCAGAGGGCTTTAATTATTCCAAATGACTAGGAAGAATCTAGACAAGTGAAAACAAGGTTTGATCCTGACAGCTGAGGTTAGAAAGACCCTCTATGTTTACATAAATATACTAAGTGACTTCAGTTGGCCTATGGTTTTACATGCAGTGACTCTCAAGTATATGTTTACATAAATATACTAAGTGACTTGTTAGCCTATGGTTTTACATGCCATGAGTTTCAAGTATATGTTTATATAAATACACTAAAAGACTTCAGTTGCCCTATGGTTTTGCATGCAGGTTAGACATCTCCTGGTCCATTCTCCTGAATTCCATAGACTAGTTATCCACTAGATGTTCTCACATAGTGTCTGATAGTCACCTAAAACTCAAGGTGACAAATAGAAACATCTTTTCCACTCTCAAATTTGCCCCTTAGTTTTCACTCCCAAGAAATAGATGGATAGAGTCAAATTTTCCTTAATTTATCCCTTTCCTTCATACCATGCCCAAATTCATGTAGATAGCCCTGAAGCCACCTTTTCTTTACCTGGGACACTAGGCATCCTCCAGGCATCCTAGGCAAAGCCAGCATCTTCCTCCTGCAGGAATGTAAGGACCTCTTGGTTGCCCTCTCCACACCAGAACGGTGTTTAAAAAAAAGAAAGGAAAAGTAATGGAGACTGGAGTCAAATTAATGAAGTCAACATTTGCACGGCCCCCTTTACCTACGACCATCTGTTTTCACTCATTTGGCAGTTTCACTCTCCCCTTTTCCCGCTCCTCAAATATGCTAAGTTTCACCCTAACTCAGGATGCTTGAATGTTTCTCCCTCTCTTGGACACCTTCGTACAGCCAGGTCACTCCTGCCACTTAAATCTCACTTTAGCTATTATTTCCTCAGAGCAGTCTCCCCCCATTACCCTATACGAAACAAGTGATGGGTTACAGTCCATTGTATGGCTACAGTTAATTAGTTAACAGTTTTATTTTTTCAGTTTTTACAGGTACTATTATCTGTCTTTCCATTTAGACATATGTATTCTGACTCTTTGATCAGGGCCTCACTTGTTTGTATTGATGTCTGAACATTTATCCCCTATGCAATAGATAATATATGTTTTTAAGAAAATAGTAAAAGTTGTTCACTAACTTTGGAAAGCTTCCAGATACTTCGTTTACTCTCAACACGAGCGTTCCTCTTTCCATCTCCACTCCAGGTTCTTCCTGTGTAAGAACTCTAGAAGGGCGTTTATGAATAAGGCGTTTACTTAAGTCTTTGCTAAACTTCAAGGGGTGTGAGGAGGCCTTTGAGAACCTGTGATGGAGTTGCTACAAGGCTGAGGTTTAGGAGGCATCTGGACTTTATGATACCAGCTGGCAGCAGGAAGCCCATCAGAGGCCTTTATTCATGTTTCTCCAACAGACAAGACTTTTCTTATCAGAGTGCAAACTTGAGCTTCATGTGCTGTTGGTGACCCTTCAAGGAACAGAAATGTGTTGCTGAACTAGGTGTTTTCTACAAAGATGACTTTTGACCCAAACCAATGAGACTTGTCAAGTACATCAGCACAATGACCTTGAGTCTCAGTATATCCTGTCCACAGTTGCTAGAAACACACCAGTTTCGACTACATATGTAAGAAATCAAAGTCAGCTTGGCTGAATGGACCAGAACAGAGAATCAGATTCCCCCATGACAGGTGTCAGGCCACGGGTGCCCAGGAAGTGACAGTAGCCCGGGGATTCTCTACATTTGAACGTTAGTTTTTAATTAGACATAAATAGGCGGATTGGACACCTACCTCCAACTCCATTAGTCCAGGTGCACCCCCTGTGTTTTTCAGGACTTTCCTTATGCTGTACATGAACCTTACTCTCCTTGTGGCCAACTCTTTCCTGGTTTCACACAGGAACTGATGGTTTGGGTTAATTATCTTTTCTATCTGTTTAAAAATTGGGAGGACTAGAAGTCTTCAGCAGTTGTGTTGTGATTAGCCAGGGTGGGTACTTGCAAGCAGAATCTCAATGGACAAGAGCACTAATTAATGAGAGTGATTGCCCTAGAAAATTGCCTTCCATTTCTGTAAAAGCATGGAATTGCCTTCTGACCCGGAGGCCCACCACAAAAGGGACATGCTAATGTAAGAAGAGATTTCTGAAGCACAGGTGTGTACTAAAAGTGCCACGTGGGTCTGATATCTGCATTTGGAACATGCCACAAGTTTTACACTAAGATGATTGATCTTTAGACAATGAATATATGTGTTGGGATGGCTTCACCACAAGCCCTGCACAGTATATTGCACAGCTTTCTGTCCAAGGGCCACTGTCTAGCTTCTGATGATGGGTGATGTATTGATACCACAGGGTTATCACCATGCTGGTTGTTAGGAAGGGATTCTCTTGAGGTGGCATTCCATACAAAACCATTATTTGTCAAGATGTATTAGAGGATTTAGGAACTTTTCTGTGAAAAGAAACAAATTCATGCAAGCTTTGTGAGTTACAATAGCAGAGAGATGTCTTATTGATAAGTAACTGATTAATGTGAGCGAATCAAGGAGCAGATCTACGTGTGAGTGCTCACTCAGCTGGGAAAAAGCAAACAAGGGTGGGAAACAGAATTCGTAGTTAGTGTTCACGAGAGTTTGACTCAAAAAGGGAGCAGATCACATCAGTGTGCAAGGCTGAGAGCAGGAGTAAGTTGGGCACAGGAGTGAAAGGAGATATGCTGGAGGCTGGCTGCAAATCAGCTTCTGAACTGTGGCAAACAGGAGGTGTGAGTGATGGTGGCCAAAGGTGTGTGTATGTGTGTGATGTCCATGAGTGAGGGTAGTTGGGCAAATTTGTGTGGGACCAGGTGTGTTTGTGTGCATGTGGAGTGTTCAGTGGTCACTGAGCCACACTGAGCAGTACAGACAGCCTGTGGTTGATCAGAGTGGGCAGGAAAATGTGTGTGTGTGTGTGTGTGTGTGTGTGTGTGTGTGTGTGTGTGTGTGTTGGAGTGTCTTGGTCTATAAGAGCATCTGCAGCTACTGTGCATGTAGCCAAGGAGTTGGAGAGAGGTGCTCACTGAAGCATGTTCTACAGCTGTGCTTCTCTTACACTATGAAGGAAGTCAAGGATGACATAGAGTAAGAGGCTGGGGCCATCATAGTGTCATGGTTGTCCACAAGGCAGATTCCTTCCATGAGGAAAAGTGGGGTGCCATTAGATTCAAGAGATAAAGTAGGTCATGGAAGAGAGAGGATGATATCAGAGAGAATGGGAGGACATGTCCAAAGTAGACTCCTTTCTGGTTGAGAGTTGTCCCTCAGAGTTCAAACTCAAGCTCCCGTGAATTTGTTGTCCTTTCTCTTCTCAAAGGGAACCGGGGCTGTAAGGGAGGCTCCCTTAGGGACAGGGAGAGAAAAGGACTGTGACAAAAGAAGGGTGTTGTTTCCTACTTCAGGCCTCCACCACCATTCCCAATGTTTGTGGTTTTCATTTTTCTCTTACAAAATTGAAGGCGAGTGTAAAGTGGCCTCTGGTAGTTTGTTGTCCATTTTAGACCTGGGAGGAGAAGATGGTCTCATGGCCTCTCCCACCTTCTTCTACCTAACTACTGTTCCACAGTTCCTGTGGAATTTAGAACCTCCACCAGAATCCCTCCTGGACCAGCTGCCAGGTCAGGCACCTTCTCACCAACAATCATACCTGCCCTGTGTTCCTGTGCTGTTCAGGTAGCCCTTCTTATTTTCCACTTCTTATTTTCCACTTCTTATTTTCTTGAGGAGAAAACTGAGGCTGATGGAGAATAGTCTGTTCCTGGATCAGAGACACCACTCTAACTGGGGCTTTGTAGGTTTAATTGTAGCTATCCTTTGGTTATGTAGCACTGGCTTTTATTTCAAGTCAGATTTTATCATCATTATCATTATTACCTCCAAGAATTGTCATGCTCTATCTCTTTTCTGTGCTTTTGTATATTTCAGTTAGTCTTATGTGGGTATAAATTCTAATAGACCTGGGGATGCATAGCCATTTACTAGATATTTAACTCATGTAGAAGATGTAAAAGTCATCCTCACTTCAGATTTGCCAATTGTTAAAGGGCAGTATTCCTAGATTAAGCATTTTCTGTGTCAGTTGAGTGAACACACACACAAACACACACACACACACACACACACGAGAGAGAGAGAGAGAGAGAGAGAGAGAGAGAGAGAGAGAGAGAGAGTAGAATGTGACATAATTCAAATGTGCTTCTTACACAGGAAACCTTGGTTATTTCTCATAACTTGCCTTAGAAGAGAACATTTCCTGTTTTCTGTCTTTGCACACTTAGCAGTTCCTTCATATCTATTTTACAGTTGAAGTACCAGGTCTAATTAGAATTTGTTATTGGTCACATCAAAGCCTTAACATCATATGCAGCAGCGAAGAATATATAAAATGGATATTTTTCAGTTCCAAAGAACCAAAATTGTACAAATAGGCCCAATATGCACTAGTATGATGGGACTATGATAACAGGTATCCTTGGAATATCCAGTCCTCTCAGTCATGTGATTTTTCTAAAGAGAAACAAATGACGTTCAATGATAGAGAACAAATTGATCCTTTAACTTCAAATGAATGAAGGAAGTCCTTCTTTCATCTGGAGACTTTCTTCCCACCCACCTTTACTTTGCCCAACTTCATTGCCTGACCCGTCTTTTATTTTTTTTAATCTCATATTGATCTCATAATGGAATTCTCACAGTATTTCTTCACAAAGCATCTTATATTGCACCCGAAAAGTGTCATTGTGACCGTGAAGTGAGTGGTTCATTCAACCAGGGTCCTTCTCAAGGAGCAATATGCTAAGGGACATGTAAAGTGTGAGATTGCTTGATCCCTAAGAGCTTACTTAATGCTTTTCCGAATGAGGTGCATAGTTTTGTGCTGACTCCAAGCACAGCCATTATTTCAACAGAACCCACATCCTCCAGGGAGCCTCTCTGACTCCATCTCCTCACCCTAGGCTGCTCTCTCCCTCTAGCCTTGTGCAGAATTCATTTCCCAAATCTGCATTCTGGCCCCATCCCTCTATTTAACAACTAGCACACATCTACTAAGAATCAATTTTATACCGAAACTTCTATTAATCTTGCTGCAAATATAGAAGCAAATTTGACATATTCTTAGCACCATAGAGTTCTCAGGCTAGTGTTGGTTTAGGTCACCAGTCCTCTGCTGAGACTTCAGACGTCAGGTTTGAGTGTTTTCTAATCTACAGAAAAGATTTTATGGCTGTTAGCTCAGTGGCTGTGAACTCTAATCATTAGAGACAGGGTGATGGTTTGTAAGTAGATATTATGGAGAAAGTACAAAAATGCTAGAAAGAACATGGCGATGATGTATAAGAATAAACCCCTGTGTTTTCACAGATGTTCTAGTTAAAATTCTCTGGGTATGGAGAAGAAATTTATAATGGCTTAAAAAGGTCTTGCTCTCATGACCTCATCATTGCTGGTTTCCTCTGCTTTGAAGTGGGAGTGGGGGAGTCACATTTTGTGATACATTCCCTGAGCTCATGTAATGTTAAATTGTTCATTTGGAAGATCAGGGCTCACGTTCCCTGAGCAGATACTCCCCTACACATTCCTTCTGAAATGAAGTCTTACTGTATAGTTCAGGCTAGTCTCAAACTTCAGATCATCACGTTTCAGTGTCCTAAATGCTGGAGTCTCCAATGTCAGCCACCATGCCAGGCCCAAGATTTTTTTATTTTTAGAGCACAAAGCCAAATTTTTCTAAAATGTGTTTTTTACTGGCACAAGTATTACCTATTATGAGAAGTAGAGAACATGAATCAATAAGCCCTCATTAGCTCATTCATTCATATGTTCTTTTATTTATACAATCATGCACACATTCATTCAAACCACAAACTGAGTGTTTATTACATGCTACTTGTCTTGGAGGTCAGAAATGAAGAAAATAGTTAACCTTCTATGCAAGATTAATCATGAAAAGCCTTATGTTGTTTAGGCCTCTGGCAGTCATTACTTTATTAATTTCTACTAGAGAGGAAATATTCCTCAGTCTAATCATGCAATCAGTTTAGCTGGAATGTTGCTACCCAGACTTCTGAAATTCACTTTTTGTCACATCTGCATTATTCTTGTGTGACATGGCCCATGGTAACCGAGAGGCCCCAGAAATGTGAATGGAGGACTGCATACATAATAATGATTCTCAGAATATTTCCACATTGTTGGCTCCCGTATGAAACTTGCCTCGGTGTTATGAGTGGACAACGTTGTCATCTGCTTGGCTAACATCACTCTGCCGACCCACCCTCACATCCCCCTGATTTAGCGTCATAAACCTCACACCACAGTGGCTCTAACAGTGCGCTGACTCTGTGACACGGGATATCTGGAAAGGCAGGAGTGCTGCTTTCAGGAACCTGGCGCCTAATTTGATCTTAATAATGTAGATCTTCTGCGATGGAAACATTTTTAGAACTCAGAAGGCTCTAGGGAATTCTGCTTGGGTTCTCTGGTGTGCCAGGCGCTTTGTGTTGTGTGATGGATCGCCAGCACCTTTGATGGCATCAGTCATCCATTATCCATCGGGGGAAGGTGGAGGCTGGGTAACCTCCCGAGGCGCACTCTTTGGAATGAGACTAACAGGAGGCACCCGTATGAATACACCAGGGTTCCCGACACACAGAATGCCCAGGACCCACAGGGCCCGCCGGAATGGGGCTGTATGTGGAGGAGATCCGATCTCCTTTTAATAAAGAGAGTGGAGTCTAGGTCAATTTTAAATCACAAACACAGAAGTGTAATGCTTCTTAGAATCCCAAGGTCCCTCGGGAAACTTTTCAGTTTCTTACTCTAAAGGAGGAGCTGCTCGTAGTTTAAAAATCTCTTCTACATCAAGCCTCTGTCATCAGCTATTTCCCCGATTGCATCAGAGGAAGTTATCGTCCTGAGTGATCTGCTGTCCTCTTGTTTGCTGGAACTCATTAAAAGAGCTGACTGCAAACAGATTCTCACTGCCTCGGTGTGGACTTCCATCAGGCAGCACCCAATAAGACCTGACAAGCTGACTTCTCCAATCCATCAACAGCTCAAGCGAGGAGGGAGGGCAGGAAGGAGAAAATGTTATTCCCGCCCATTTCCTGAGAGACAGTCTTTGAATGGTACAGGATTCATTTTTAGTCATTGCTTTAAGGTTTTTGTTGTTGTTGTTTATGTTTTTTTTGAGGATTTCACTTTTGGAATCTAGGGCTAAAAACAAAAAAACAATACTCACCTTGCTGATGCCAAACAGAAACTGAAAATGACACCATCTGGGTCACAAAGGAACAACAGAGTTAGTAGGACGATGAGGAAGCATCCTCACCAAGTACCAACCTTGTCTCAGATCGCATGTACTCTGCACCATTCTCCAGTGGGCAGCTGAATGGCGCCATGGGATTTCAATAAGGATGTTCAGAAAAGGGATTGTCTTGGAAACCAGATATCCAACTGTACAGGCTTTCTTGTCTCAGTTTCCCCCTTTTAGCTATTACATATTAATTGTACAAAATAATGAGTTTCATCATGATATTTTCATACATGTTTATATTGTGTTTTAATCATATAGACTTGATGGGGGATGTTCTTCTGTGTATATGTTTCTCTTATTGGTTGCTGAATAAAATACTGATTGATCATTAACCTCATTTGCCCACCCTCCCTTCCTACTGATGCCTTTGTCTTCCCAAATATTCCTATCTCTACTTTAATTGTATATATGTATATATATGCATATATATGTGTGTATATATGTATATATACACATACTTAATATACATATATGTATATATACATAAATACATATGCACATATACATTCTAGATTATGCATAGGAAAGAATATTTGCGGTTTTCATCTCTGTGACCCTGGCTTATTTCATGTGTCTTGATGATCTTTGGTTTCATCCATTCTCTTGCAAATCCCATAGCGTTGCTCTCCTTTAGGGATGAATACAAGCCCATTGTGTAGATGTGCATCCCATTCTCTTTATCCATTCATCTGCACACAGGCACTTTAGGCTTTCATGTCATAGCTTGTGCCAATACTGCTACAGTTAATGTGCTGCATAGCTAGCTCTGTGTTTTGCTTACCATGGCTTGCTTCAGGCACATGCCGAAGGAAGTGGTACACCTGGATTGTTCTAATTTTAGTGTTTAGTTAACCTCTGTACTGATTTTCGTAAAAGCTGGACTAACTTATATGCCCACTAAATGTCCACCAAGAAGGCCTCCGATCCAGCATTGTTACTGTCTTGATAGCTCTTCTGACTAGTGTGGGATGGAATTGCAGTGTAGTTTTGATTTGCTTTTTTCCTTTCCGGATAAGTTGTGGAATATTTTTTTCATGTATTTATTGTGTTGCCACAGTTTTCCACCCTCTCCCCCATCATTCCCACTCCCTGTCTTGCAGAGGCAAGACTTCTCACATGCTGATGATTTTTAGGATCACTTGCTCATGTTACTAAGACTGGTAAAAATGGAGAGTTGATAAATTGATTAATTCATGTCTGCTAGTTACATTTTTCAGCAGCACACTAAATGGTTTAAAGGGGGGAGATTAAAAGTTGTGGTATTGCCTAGCTTGGTGGTGCATGCCTTTAATCTCAGCACCTGGGAGACAGAGTCAGGTGAGTTCCAGGACAGCCAGGGCTAAACGGAGAAACCCTGTCTCAACAAACCAAGAAAATTTAAAAAAAATCATTAAAAAAGGTAACGTTTCTCAAATGTGTCATACAGGTTTCACATTTCATTGATACTGTCTTGTGATCTTTAAAAACATATTCTGCCTATAATATAGTTGTTTGATGTTTTGCCTCATGCTGCATGGTGTGACAGGAGGGACTGTGCATGTTACCTGCATTAGAATTCCTCTGCCACTTACTCCCTTGCTCTGCACAACATTGTGTTCCTAATATTATTGAGGTGAAGCGAACTCAAGCAGGGAAACATTTTTTACCATGTTTTTATTCTGAATATAAGTTAAGTGACAATAAAAGCTATCACTAAGGACCATTTGAAGAAGTAAAGATGGCCAGAACCTTGGGAGATGTTTTACTATATTAAGTTAGGGCTTATAAATTTGAAGATCAAAAATATATGCTAATACTCCATAGTAAGATATTTCAAAAGATGACAGAAAATATTAGCTTTTCAAGATGATCAGAGTCTTTAAAATATCCCCTAAAGATAACACTCCAATGTAAACACATTCAGCAGTCTAACATGCATCTTAGGCACTTATTGAATGAGTTTTAATAAATGCCGCATGTAATACAGATGTCATTCTAGGTTGTTTACCTATTGCTGTGATAATACATTCTGGCCAAAAGCAACTGAGAGAAGGAAAAGATTTATTTAATCTTACATTTCCAGGTCACAGTCCATCACTGAGACAAGTCACCGAGGCAAGTCAGGGCAGGAAGTCATGCAGGAACTGAAGCAGGGACCTTGGGAGAATGCTGCTTACTGGTTGATTCTGTAGCTCATGATCAACTTGTCTTCTCATATGGCCTAGACTCACCAGCCTAGGGATTGGACTGCCCACAGGGGGCTGGGCTTTCTCACATCCATCATCAATCAAGACAATTTCTCACAGACATAGCCACAGGCCAAACTGACATAGGCAGTTCTTCCAGTATGGTTACCACTTCTCAGGTGACTTTAGTTTATGTCAAGTTGACAGTAAAAAAAAAATAACCAGCACAAATGAGAAACTTGCCCACCATTAAATGTTTCACGTTCACTCTTACCATTCACCTGTATTACACACAAAAAAGCAGCCACCATTCTGATTTCATTTACTATAGTTCAATTGTGTGTGTGTGTGTGTGTGTGTATGTGTGTGTGTGTGGTGTATGTATGTAAAAGCAGTAATAAAATTTGTGTCATTTTGTATTTGGCTTCCATAGCTCATCATAACTCAAAAAAAATAAAAGAAATGTAAAAGGTTGGCAGTGCCTGAGGAACAACACTTGAGGGTGTTCTCTGACCTCCATATGTACAATGCACAGTATTGAAATTCATTCATATTGCCACATTTACCAACAGCATGTCCCCCTTAAAGCTAAGTATTATATATTTGTATAAATAGACCAGAGTTTGTTGTTTTCTGTTGATGGACATTTAGGTTGTTTCCCCTTGAGGACTTATGATGAATAGAAATGTTCTAAAAAACCTTGTTGATGCTGTTTTAATGATTTATATTTCCATTTCTCCTTGGTAAATACCCCAAAATTGAATGGATGGTCATAGGATAGGTAGGAATAAGTTGAAGTTATATGATGTGGTCACTAGAAATATATTCACCAAGAAGTAATTTAAAAAAACCTAAAGGGGAGATAAAGCAAAAAAAAAAAAAAAAAGACAGCAAAAAATTGTAGCTACAAGAAGATGCTCTGGTAAGATAATTCAACAGATAAACGCACTTCCAACCAAGACTGATTATCTGTATCTGCTCCTCAGAACACACTTGGTGGTAGCTAGAGAGACTCCTCAAAGTTGTCTCTTGACCTTCACATGAGCTCCCACCTCTCTCTTTCTCTTCTCTCTCTCTCTCTCTCTCTCTCTCTCTCTCTCTCTCTCTCTCTCTCTCAGTAAAAAATACATTTTAAAATTTTACTTATCCATAGAGCCAGGATTGTGGGATTGTGTGTGTGTGTGTGTGTGTGTGTGTGTGTGTGTGCGCACACGTGAGCACACACACCGTGTGTGTATTTTTGAGTGTGCACACAGGTGTACATATGTGTTCATATGTGTGCATGCATGTAAGTGTACATACACATGGAGATCCGAAAACAATTATTCTTCCTCAGGTACTGTCCACCCTTTTTCATTTTTTAGTTTAGTTTAGTTTTGTTTTGTTTTTAGGCAGGGTTTCTTACTGGCCTAGGCTGACTGTCATCAGTTCTTGTAGATTTCCTGTCTCCAAGCCCCCAGTGCTGAACTCACAAGCAAGTGTGTCACTGTGACCCAGATGTTTTCTCCTGGGTTTTGGTGACTAAATACAATTCCTTGTGCGTGCAAGGAAAGTAGTTCACCAACTGATCTATTTCCCCCACCCAAGGTTGTGGTTTCAGAAACTTGGGCACCCCAAGTTAGAGTCCTAAGACATTAGCACAGAATCTAGGACTCAAGAGGTGGAGCCCCCTTAAATAGCTTTAAAGTTCTCAGCTTTCTTTGTCATCAGCATTCTGGGCTTACCTTCAGTCATGGGGGTATTTTTTATTCTGGCTGCTTTACATTTTGACTTCTAAAATTTCCATTTGGTTTTTCTTCATGTCTTCTCTGCCTTTGCTGATGCTTTCTGTCAAGCATGTTCCTGATTGCCCATTTAACTATTTTTGTAGTAGCTACATCATAATCTTTGCCACATAATTCCAGCATCTGTTCCATCACATTGTTTGCTCCTGTTGATTGTTATATGCATGTTGAGATGGCTGTGGTTCTCTGATGCTGGGTAAATTAGCAGTGTCTTCTGGATGGCTTGAATGCTGTGTTTTGTGATTTTAAGTCTTGATTACAGCCAGTAGTTTGGTGATATTTTGAATTCCAGTCTTCCTCCTAATCTGCTTGTTGGTACTTGATTTTCTGAGACCTGAGGGGCTGTGTCATGTGGTCTGCCCAGGCTTTATGACTGCCTCAGTGGGAGAGAAAAGTTGGCATGTATTTAGCTCATCTTATCCTTAACCAGAGCATGGAAGTTTGGATTTTGAAAGTCCACACTCACAAGATAAGAGAAAACCCGTTTATTCATGTGCAGCTTAGTGTGAGCATTACTTCCCATGTTCCTGCTGCTAGAGATGAAGCTTCTCAAGGAGAAGGATCTCTGTTCTCAATATCCCCAGTCCTCAGAACAGAGTTTGGAACATACACACACCTGAAGCACTCAGCAATAAGTTTTGAATGAACAACGACAACAAAAAAGGCCAGCCAATAAGGAGGCATACAGTAATGTAGAGTGAGCAATTAGCAGCAGCAAGAAGATAATTAGCACAACCAATCCTTGTGACCTTGGACAAGTTGATTAACCTCTCTGTGTTTGTGTGAGGTTTTTCTTTTATGTAATGATACAGTGACATTTATTTCACAGGGAGAAATAAAATATTTAGAAGGTAGTACAGGCTTAAAAACACAATTTCTAAATGTCCTCTCTATTATTTTTCAAATGTAAAAATATTGAAACACGGAGGTCGGAGAGAGACCAAGGGGTAGGCTTCTGTGGTGGGGAACTAGTGTTATAAAGACAGATGACAAATGGAAGTCAGGAGAGTCTACCGTTCCCACTCTTCCTTCTCCATAAAGAAGGATGCTCTTCAGATGAGGGAAGACCACTGATTTTGAGGTTAGATGGACACTGAGTTAGCCTTTCTTCCCCACCAATCGCCATATAATTGTACAAAACAATGGCTTTCATTATTTCATTACACATCATAGTGGAACCATATTCATGCATTCTCCTCCCCCCTCTTTTCTCTCATTCCTTGTTCCTCCACCTACCATCTTGTCCTCTTCCCCAGAAGACCCCTTCTGCTTTCCTGTCTTACTTGTGTGTGTGTGTGTGTGTGTGTGTGTGTGTGTGTGTGTGTGTGTGTGTGTCTTATTTTCTAAATGCTGACTCAGGGTATGGAAAAAATGAAACCTT
Organism: Mesocricetus auratus; assembly: GCF_017639785.1. Lineage (NCBI taxonomy): Eukaryota > Metazoa > Chordata > Mammalia > Rodentia > Cricetidae > Mesocricetus > Mesocricetus auratus. The sequence goes on along the minus strand of NW_024429187.1, from coordinate 4,620,984 downwards.
TATCTTTCTAAATGTGGTCCATTCCCCTTAACATGATCCGTTTACTTTCCTGCTAATCATTTAATTGTAGATGCATAAACATCCCCCATGCACGCACACCCATTTTCTTTACCTGTAGGTCTGTTGATGGACACTAGGTCAAGTCTGTAACTTGGCTGTTGTGGCTAGTGCAACAAGATACACAGATGTGCTGGTATTTCTGTAGCCGGAGCTAAATCTTTTAATCCTGCCTAAGTTAAACCTATATCTCTGTAGAATGGGCACAGCAATGTCGACTCCCAGAGAACTATTTCTGGTGTGACAGAATAACATTGCAGGCATGGGAGAAAATGAGCAAACTGCTTTTCTCACTCTCCAGCCTGTCAAGGAGAGCCTTGTAATTGCCAAATCAGTAATTGGCAACCTTATTAGCTTTGCTGCTGTTGACCTTCTGGTCCAGTCTAGCTGGGCTGAGTTCTACAAAACTCTGTGGCTGCTGAGTCACAGTCTGCTTTGTCTCGTTGCCTGTGACTTCATTGGTTCCTACAGTGCGTCTGTCAGGGTTTCTAACCCTGCTGGGATTTTCAGCCTTGGTCCTCCACCAGGAACAACTGTGTGCTTCACCCACAGTTGTCCAGTAAGCTTCCGGACTGTCGTTTACAGATTCTTAGGCAAAGACTACTCCTTCATTCTTTGTTCTCAGTCACAGAATAGAAATGTTCCACTAATAGTCCTAAATGCCTAAATTGGTCTTTATTTTCTCCTCAGATTTACCATACACCAAGCCCTCTGTCTCATACTCTTGATCGATCCTATGTTTTGCATTGACTAGGCATTATATGAAAATGTCATTTTCTGACTTGTGCACTGTTACAAAATACCTGGTAAAATAGCTTTTTGTGTAAGCCTTGGTTGACTTAATTGAGTTGTTCATTGATATAGCTTACTTAGCTTTTCTATAGATTCATAAAATCTTAAAGACCAAAATAATAGCATTAATTTACAGGGAAAATATACAAAGTGCAGCTAGACATCACTGTGTGTTTTTAACTATATTTTAAAGTCTTTGGCACTGAGCTGCTGGATTCAGGGAGAAGTAGCAATTAGTTATGGGTGGGGACCAGAAGTCTCCCCTGAAAAGCCACAGGCTGCCTTTTATAGTCTCTCCTTTGGAGACTGTGAGGACACACACTGATTTGAGGCTGTTTCTGTGAGACTTGTGGTGCCACCTGATGCTAGGGTAGAGCGTCTCTCCTTCTCTGAATGAACCTTTATGGAATGAAAAGGGCACGACGGGCAAGAGGTGCTGGTTTGACATTTGTTGGGTTTTCACTTCAGGAATGAAAGCCAAACAAGATTCCATTTTCCATGGCAGAAGGGGATTAAGATTAAGGAACCAAACCAAAGCCCTAAGAATATTTTCCTCTTATTGTAATTGTGTACTTTTAAAATCCATTTCCACTTACCCCCACACTCACAGAGAAAGACATTCAGACATGAGGGCTTATATACTGGCCCTCCTGGGCAGTAGATTGTGAGGTTTGGGGAGGCTGGTTTGCACTGATGGCCAGGCTCATGTGAGGGGGCACATAGGCAGTTAAGTGTAAGGACAGCTTCCGGGTCAGAGGAGGAGGGTGAAGGCGTTGTTCTGGGAAGAAAGAGAGAGAGCTGTGGGAGCTGCTCAGTCTGAGATAATGCCTAGACAAGGCAGGTCAAAGCCTGTGTCACCGCTGCCGATTTTGCAAGTCTTTAGTCTTCACAGGAAGTAATGCAGAGGGGGACTGCACAGCTCTGACATTCCAACTCAAGGGTCCTGAAGTCTCCATCTAAAAACTCACTTCTGAGGCTCACTGGGGTAACTCAGTGCAGAGTGCTTGACTAGCATATAAAGGGTTAAGTCCCCAGGGTGGGAAGAAAAAGAGAGGAAAGTAGGCCTGAGCTTGTGCTCTCTCTCTCTCTCTCTCTCTCTCTCTCTCTCTCTCTCTCTCTCTCTCTCTCTCTCTCTCTCTCTCTCTCTCTGAGAAAGGGTTTCTCTGTGTAGCCCTGTCCTGGAACTAGCACTTGCGGACCATGGTGGCTTCGAACTCACAGATATCCATGTGCCTCTGCTGCCCCAGTGCTGGGATTAAAGGCTTGTGCCACCACTGCCCAGCTTTGTTTCTTTTTCTTAAAGGGATGTATTTATTTATTTTATATGTATGAGTGTTGGGCTACATATATGTCTGTGCACCACATGTGTCTAGTACCAGAAGAGGTCAGAAGTGGGCATCAGATTCCCTGGACCTGGAGACAAGTGGTTGTGAGCAACCATGAAGGTGCTGGGAACTAGACCAGGTCCTCTGCAAGAGCAGTCAGTGCTCCTAATGTCTGAACCATCTTTCCAGACCCTCCTTTTGTTGTTGTAATCAGGTTTCATGTAGCCTATGCTAGTCTTGAATTCAGTATTAGCTATCTGTAGTATTATAGACAAGGACAACTTTGAACCACCAGTCCTTTTGTCCCTACCTGGCAAGTGCTTGGAATATAGGTGTCATGCTCTACCACACATGATTTCATGAGGTATTAGATTAGATGTGACCTAAGGTGTCATGCACTCACTATCTCAGCTTCGTGTCCAGTGCCTGAGCCCATGCTTTAAAAGAGGTTGAGGCTTTGGTGGCCCAACATGAGAAGGTTGGGAATTCCAAGTTCAGGCTGGTGCAAGAAGACTTCTTCAGGACACACTGCTCGCCACATAGAGAAAAGCTGGGCTTTGGATCTGTGGGAGGCATGTTGGTGTACTAGACTATGATTACACTGCAAGCCTACTGTGACCTTTCTGTTCCCTCTGCCGATTGAGTTCTGCTTAAGTCACTGGAAGAAACGGTTCATTTCTCAGCATTTAGTCCCCCACTGGGAAAGTAGGAGTTGATGTGCTCTTCCTTTGATCTCAACAGAGCTAGAATATGATCATGTTGGTGGATGGCACTTCCAGCATCTATTCAGGAATTAGCTCTGCCACTAATCCCTGCTTTCCTCAGGCTTATTGAACCTCTGCCTTTTTCCAGTCCTCACTTATTTCTGTGACCAAATGAGACATACCAGTGAATACTGTGAGACAGTGTCAACTCAACACCTGAAATGACTCTAGAAGTCACCCTACCCATATGTAGATGTGTCCTCTGCTAGATTCGTCGTCTCCTCAGAACACTCCAGATGCAGAGAATGATAGCATTCTTTGCGTCCTTTATTCCAGTATTTAGCCAGCTGAGCAGGGGTCTCTTTGTGTAATTGAAATCTTGATGGAATTTATTTCTTCTTGTGTTGTTCACTGAGGTCATGAATAGCGTCTGGTGATTAGATCATTAACAGCAATCTTTCATAAGCTTGGAGACAAAAAATTCATAGCCTTTATCATTCTTCTGTCTTATGGAAACAACCCCAGTTTCTCATCAAAGAGTTCATTCTTTTGTCTTTGGCCATCTTCTGAAAAGTTCTCTGAATTCTGTAACTGCTTACATTATTTCAAAGTAATTTTAACAGTGAGCAGAAATTTAGACTTATGGTAAGTGCTGTTTTTGGAGAGTTTATCAGTGACTTTCAGTGTTCCCAGAGTGTTTGGGGTAACAGTAAAAATGCCTGGTTTATGGGTCATGTTATTGGGAGGAAGCATTGATGATATTATACTTATTAATGATTTAGACTTGATTTTAGCAAAGGAATTCTTATGAGCATAGATTGGAGCATCCTGTCTTAAATGTAAAGTTAAAGAATGTAAGGCACTATGCTTTATATAGTCTGCTTTTTTTTGTCTGATCATTTTTGCAATTTTTCCTCTGGTGTATTCTAAAATATCCTGCTTAAATACTCTGAAGTAACAGATATGATGATTAATAACGATAAAGTCAAGTCGCATTTGTTTCCTTGTAAAATGAATTTGTGCCCTATGGAGAAGTTAAGGCAATAGTAAGGTGGAGTTAAAGTAAATGGGAGGAAGAAGAGAATAAAATCCAACATTCTTAACTATGTGTAAAGTGCATGATGTGTTCCATGGATATAGAAATAAGTGCAGAGTGCTTATTATTATGATAGAAAGGAAACAAGGGGCTGGGATGGTTAAATGAAGAGATTCCAGAGGCACCAGAGAATCAAGGAAGGGGTTCTAAAGCATCGGTTATGGAGACAGTACTGAATTCAATCCAATATGGACATTTCAGTTAGAAAAAAAAAACTGGCTCCTCAGAATTTCAGTCTAGGTAAGTGATGGGGGAATGAATGTTATCAGAGGATAATTTTATTTATAAGTGGGAAAATCATTGTAACGATGGTTAAAACCTTCGAAATTGGCACAGGATTTTGTCCAGAAGATTTAATAGTCCATATATAATGGACAAACTCATTTAACCTCCACAGCAATGCTATGAAGCACCCACTCCACCCGGAGGAGGCAAAGCTGTGGAAATGAATAAGAAAAGACACAGTGAGAACTGTGCAGTGGCGGGCATGTGTGACATGGAAGGGTTTGGTGCGGAGATGGTACCAACAGGATTGAGAGATTGGGTCCCTAGTCTGGATGGCACAGAGGGGTCGCCGTGACAATGAAGGATCACATAAGGCTGCTGGAATTGTTTGAGGTATTTCTGGCAGCAGATGAATGCACAGTAAGAGAAATCTGCTGGTTGTGTCAGGATGTGGTTCAAGTCATTGAGAAATCTTAGCAAAGCTGCAGGTGCAGGCTTGGCCATTTGAGTGAGCAACATGCTTTATTTATAGGAATCAACCCCTTCTTCCTTCTGCCAGCTGTACCTTTCTCCTCTCTTCTTTCTTTTTCTTTCTTGTCTTCTAAGCCCCTCCAAAGGCATTCCTCCCTGCCTTGGTTTCGCATGGATACAGGGTGCCCTCCCCTCTGGCTCGAATCACTCTTCCCCACTGAGGGCTGCCTTTCTACCTTCTTTTCCCGTAACCAGAGTCACCACCCACAGGAACTCCTTTTGCTTTTCCATCTCTGTCTTGGTGTTACCTCTCACTCCTCCTCTTCTGCACCCATCCTTGTTCATCATTGCCTCATTCCAGTCTCTCCTTCTCCTTCAGTAGCAAGGAGAAGTGGCTGCAGGATCTGCACACTTGGGGGCTTTTGTATGGCTTTGAGTTTGCATCTGAATGCCATTGTGAATGAACGTGATTATGTGAGGTCACATTTGTGTACCATGATGTAGGTAGGTTCCCTGGGTAGAAGAAGGCAGTAGGAACAAATGCTTTAAAGTTAAAAGAATCTTCTCATCAGCATTATTTTTAAAGAAAGAATAAAGCAGACCAAGATGTGAGTGTGATTATCCAAATGTTGTAAGTTGAAAAATCTGAACTTTCTGTGAAGAAGGGATTAATTAAATTTTTAGTTAAGCGTTCAATGAAATTAGGATTTTTAATACTATACTGCATATTCCTCTATGTATGTGTGTGTGGGAAGACTGAAGTATTAAGTGAAAATAAATTAGAGCAACTGTGTATGATGTGACATACATTTTATTTCACTTACATATTTATACTTGGGCAATATTTAAGAAGGTTGTTAAAAATAAGAATGTGGCTATTTTCGGCAAATGGAATTTCTTTTCTTTACTACATTTGCTGATTTGTAGAGATCTTTTGGGGGCATTTATTTTTTTTAAATATTTTATTTTTGATAAACATAAAATGTCTTCATTGTGACATCATATATAACTAAACTATATATACAACGCATTATGCACAATGTCTTAGTTTCATTCTGTTTCTGTGACAAAACAATCCAGGTCAAGCAGTCCATCACTGAAAGCAGCTAGGATACGGGACTCAAGCAGGAAGGGAAGCGTGAACCACAGAGGGACCAGCTTTGCTGTCTTGTTCACTGAATAACATTCAACTAGCTTTCCTATACAGCCCAGGCCTAGGGATGGCACCGCCCACAGTGGACTCGGCCCTCATTGACCAATCATGGACCAATCTGATCTACCCAACATGTTTTTGGCTGAGGTTCCCTCTACTCAGGAGATTCTAGGTTGTGTCGTTAAGGTGACAATAAGAACTAACAGGGCAATCATTATACTTTGTTCTTACTCTTCCTGCTCTCTCCATTCTCCCCTCTCTTGTTAGCAGCCTACTTCTTACACACAAACACTCTTCTTCCTATTCTGCTTTCATGACACCTATGTTCCAATATCTATTTTCCTTCTTACAGGCATAAAATTGCTTTTAAAAAGGCCCAGTTGTTGAAAAACAAAAAAGTACTTCCTAAGGTCTCTGTTCAATTAGAAATTTACTTGAGGTAATAAGTACATATAGCATTTGTCGGTGTTCCCCAGAATATTTTAGCCCATTGGACATCTTTGGACACATTAGGGAAAAAGGTATTGATCTTTCAAAGCACCTTACTGCCAAGTGTGGGAAATTAATGGAATGGAAAGCCTGTGATGGCCTTTGTGTTTTGGTGCGTGGAAGTGAGTCATGTGCAGATCTCTTTCCTCCTAGGTGTGCTGAGACCTGAGTGCTATGGGATAGAGGTTTTTTTCCCTCTTTTTATCATTTTATTTTAAAATTTAAATTAGAAACAAAGTCATTTCACATGTCAATCCCAGCTCCCTCTCCCTCTCCCTTCCCTCCTCCCTTCCCTCCCACTAAACCCCCATCCCCTCTCCCCTAATCCCTACTTCTTTCCCCAAGGAGGGTGAGGCCCTCCATGAGGGGTGTCTATAGTTTTGATGATTGTATGTATATGTGGAATGGCAGGAAGAGAACAGGTGATGTAGATGGTGTCTGAAGGTGCTACACACCCAGGAATTCGGAAGAGTCAGAAATAATATGAACACTTCAAATGGAGAGAGAGAGAGAGAGAGAGAGAGAGAGAGAGAGAGAGAGAGAGAGAGAGAGAGAGAGAGAGAGAGAGAGACTAAATAGAACAGAGAAATGGGAATCCAAAAGCAGCTCTTCAAACCCTTAGTGCTGACCATGGTGTACTGTACTCAGGAGCTCCCTGGGAAGTTGTCCTATCACTTTTGAGGGGCCCCTCCTCCTGGGGCCATTGGAAGTGAAGCTAAATCCCTGATTATAATGGAGTTGCCTCCTAGGGATGGATAGATTTGTACTAATAGTGTGTGGACCCCCATGGAGGGCAGATTAATGGGATCTGCTCTTGTGTTCAAAGCATAATGCTCATTGAACAGCTGTGCTTCTTGGATTAGTTCACAGCCACTTATGATAGTTTCAAGCCTGGATCTTTTCATCCATCTTGGGTGCAGTGACGTTTCCTGATTTACCGAAATGAAGAGCCCAAAGGCCAGCCAGGATCTATGAACAAACAGATGCCATAAGTCTGCCCTGGCTTTTTGATTCTGTTACTAAGTGCTCCTTGGATCTAGGCCACATGTCACAATATCAAATAAAAGCAACACCTTGAGATCCCTTGTAGGGAAGATCCTTAAACTTAAAACTAGTAAAATTGCAGGCATTTTAGTAATTATAATACTTAGCAGTGGCTGGGGAGGGATCAGACAAAGGGCTTATGGGAAATACTTCCCAAGAATGATAAAGGAAAAACCCTTAAGTATCTGAAAGAGATCCTTGAATTATAAAACACTCATTACACAAATTTCAATTAATGTAACTATTAGTTTGCAAATTGCTAAAATAATATGATTGCTGAGATTATTTGACTTAAAACAATAATATTCTTGGACTTTGACTCAACCAGCATTACTTTCTATAGAAAAGATTCAACTTACTTGAAAAAGGGGTTGCATATTAGGGGTTGCATAAGAATTGGTCAGCGAGCCTTTGGGGCTCTTCCTTCCCTCCTTTGAGTCTCTGCTTTGTTTTACCTTTGTCTGTCATCCAAAGACCATGAACTGAGACTGTATCCTAGGGAGGGAAAGAGTCCATGCCTGATCATAGTGCTGAGCCTAAAGCAAGTCACAGTTCACCATGTGCTTCAGTTGTGTGGGACTGGGCTTCTTGAAGTTGGCTAGCCTCAACCCTCATATTGAATCTTCCAGTTGTAATCTGAGTGTCAGGGTGGAGGTAGGGAGTAGCAGTGGAGGAGTTACTGAGGGAACACATGGAGAATTTGCAATTTTTAATGAACTCTGAAGGTTTACTGGGGAAAAATCATCTTCCGTTGTAAAGATTTATCTATCAACTCAAATTGATTGTCCATTATATTATGTTCTCATTCTTGTAGAACAACTCCACAGGCAGATTACATAGGCCAAGGAGAGAAGAATGGCATTTGGCTTCCTAAAAATTCCCATCAGTTGCTGGGCATGGTAGTGCATGCCTTTAATCCCAGCACTTGTGAGGTAGAGGTAAGTGGATCTCTGTGAGTTTGAGGCCAGCCTAACTTATATGATGAGTTCCAGGCCAGCTGGAGCTACATTGTGAAATCTATCTCAAAACATTTTTAAAAATCCAGCAATTTTCCTCTCAAAATCTGGCAAATAAACATGTAATCGAAGTGAAACCAGTTTGCTTATCTTGCACATACTACTTGTTAAAAAGTTCCAGCATTCTAACCTCTTCACCCTGCGCCCTAACGTGCTCACTGGGTCATTTGTTCAACTCCTCTGTCATCCCAAAAGGGATCTGCCTCATCAAATTAGAAGATTCTCTGAAGGGTAAAACCATTAAAAAGAAGTAGACCTCCTGGTCTGGGGGTCTGATGTCCCCAGAGTTGTTAGAATGTGCCTCCCTCCACCGTAGCATCCACTGCCAAGTACTCATTTGGATCCCAAAGAAGCTCCCTTTTCATCAGGTAGGGTGATCTTCTTATCCTTTTGGTTGCTGGAAAAGCCACGTTTTCTTACACGGGTCCTTCTTCTGCAGACTTGAAGGAGATGTGTTTCCTTTGCCATCCCTGTCTTCTGGTTCCCACTTAACACCTTGTATGAGCTCATTCTTGTGACTTCTTGCAGGTTGCTTACGGTTTCCGGCCCACCTTGATTAGAATTGTCAGCACTTCTCACTCTGCTTGATTTAAGAGCCCCTAGTACTCTAGCAGTGATTGCTCGTTAATTTCTTATAATGCAGGTGGTACCCATGTGTTACTTTGTCCGTCACATAATTCTGCACTGTAGGTTTTGGGGACATGGTAGCTCCAAATGTCTCCAAAGCCTGTACAGTGACTGTTACCTGCTACCAAGAAGGCATGGCATCCTTCATATTCATCCCCCTCCCTTTCTCTTTCTTTCCCCTTTCCCTCTCCCTCTCCATTTCCCTCTCACTGAGAAGTGTCTCAAGTAGCCCAGGCTGGCCTTGAATGTACCCTGTAGCCAAGGTTGACCTAGAACTCCAGATCCTCCTGCTTCCATGTCTCAAGTGCTGGGAGGACAGGGACATTCCTCTGCACCATGGGTGGTAAGCTCATTTCTAACAGGCCTGGCTTCGTATTGTTTTATGCAAATTCATTGACTAGTTACATCACAGAGACAACTTACCATCATTGCTAGAGGCTAAAAAAGCCATGACACTGATCACATTTTTAAAACTAAAGACAAATTTGGCACCATGGGCACATGCCTGTTATGCTTGTATTCAGGACAAAGATGGAGGCTGGAAAGCTCAATTCTAGCCTGAACTACACAGGAAGGCCTGTTTTTAAATACATGCATGAGAGTAGAAAGCAGCAATAGTAATCTTTAAACAAAAGAAAACTCACACCCATTACCCCAGCACTGGCTTTTCCTTCTCCCACAGTCTCTGACCCTTGTTTCTGTTTTTGTATGCTTGTTACCATTAAGCATCCGATTTGTCATGTTTTTATTTTTACTTTCCAGTTCTTTAATTTTGCCATGACAGCAATGAGAATTTATTATGTGTTGTCACAACTTGTATACAAACACTGTATCAGTTATTTTGCATTATTTTAACAAAATACCTGAGGCTGGGTAGCTTTGTAAAGACAACGGTTTTAAATTCTAGAGGTTTAAGAGCCAGCATCTGCTGGTTGTCTGTGCTGGCAAAGTCCCAGTGTCACCAATGTTTTGAGGGATGAGCCTTTTTTACAAGTTTCTATATATATTACAACAATAATTTTTATTTGCTAGTGATGTTCTATACAAATGATTAAGATAAATACTTGGTTCCTAAAATATTTTTAAGATGTAAAATTAATGCATGTATGTCAATTTTTGATTGGTGTAAGTATATGAATATAAAAATTTTATTACACAGAGATAGCATTCTTTTTCATATTGGAAGTTTTATCGAGGGGGAGGTAAGAAAATAAGGGAAGGAAAGAGAAAAGAGGTAAAGAGACACAGAGACAGGACAGAAGAGAAGGGAGGGCAAGAAACAGAAAAGGTCTTTTCTGCCCTTCAGGGGAACAGTGGGAAAAAGAGAGGGAGATAGCATTCTCACATCATGAGATTTTTTTCCAGGCTTTGAATATGTTTAAATATATTTTGTTTACATAGACACGGGGGAGGGTCATTCCACCATATAGAGAGCTGAAATTATTCTCTCAAAAATCAACACCTTTTGGCTAATATTTGCACCTTTTCACAAAAGGAATTTTTTTAGACATTCTCATTATCTTGCCTTCCCTGGAAGCTCTTCTTTGGGGTGGCTCATGGTTTCAACAAACTGAGAGTCTGCAGGGGTTTGGAGATATTCCTAAACGTGGAACAATTTCTGCATGCGGTGTCCTGTCAGCAGAGGCTTGCATGCACTTCCTGCCGCAGTGTGTGTTACATGCTCGCTGGCTCATAAACCATGGTGCAAAGCCCGACGGTGATGTAGGAGGTGACCTCCAGCAGAACACTGGGGCAGGCAGGGTGCTATTTGTGCAGCCCTGTCACATCTGAAGAATGTCCCAGCTTCTTTAAGAATGCTACCTACCTAATGGAGGAGAATGAGAACGGTCTATTTATCATCCTTCACGGGACATACAAAGGTAGATGTCATCTACTGCTTTGCTGATTCTTGGATACTTCTGAGTTACACTGGGTAGGGGAGCCGAGTGTCTAAAGCCACGGATATCATCTATCAAAAGTGTGCTTCCTAAGATCGCTATTCTCTGTCTACATGCTGAAACATAGCTGTCCTTTTCTTTCCTATATAAAAAATTTTAAATAGCATTCTTTAAAAGTGATTAAAGTGCAGAAAACAGTCACCCACATATTGTATGTCTTCCCTCCCTGCACATATTTAATGCTGTTAACACTGGCCATAGTTAGCGCAGATCTCTTTAAAAGGCAATGCTGCATTGCCAGGTACACCATCCGGAAGTACAGTCTTAGAAAAAGCTTGGGTGAAGATTTCAGAGGTTGGGCATTCCTTCCTATCTCTGCACCGTCTTTCTCACCTCCCGAATGCCGCCTTTACATGAGATGATTCCTTCTCTAACACCAACAGAAGGGAGAACAAAGGTAAAAACAGAAGGGGACATGACATCAGGTGTCACCCTAAGCTACTAGGAGACAGGAGGGAAACGGGGGTAGAAAATGGCTCAGCTAGAAGCAAATTGCACCATCTGTGAGTGTGTCAGGCACACTGATAGACTCAATAGACTGTGCTATTTTTTTCCTTTGCATTTAGAGACAAGCTCCTTCCTGAATTGGATGGATTTTAAGGTTATGCTTGCAGGTTTCCAAAGTGAACACTGAGGCTTTTCCCATTCTTTGCCTGTCTCCTAGGCTGTGTAATTCATGGTAACTCAGAATTTAAAACTTGGAGCAGCCTTGCTTGCTGATTGGTCTCCATTGCATTCAGGTAGGGAAGCCAGGCTCATCAACCTGGACCTCCTTTTCCAACATCTCATCACTCAAGGACTTATTATCCACTTTGTGAAGTTTCTGGGTCTTTCACTTTGCACTCTTTCACCTCCTGCTGGGTTTGGGCTGCTTTCCTGCTTGTTAGGACTTCCACCATCCAGTGAGGAAGAGGACACAGAGCAGCCAAAGCATTAGCTTCCTGCTGGAGATCTGCAAGGGGCTGGGTGAGGGAGAAATCTGAACCCTTTGCATATAATCAGGTGGGGCAGGATCTGATGATTTGGGTTAGAATGCCCTCCCTACCTGTCCCCAACAGTGCTGATAATGGAGATTTGACTTTGTGGAAAACAGGATAGAAATAGACTGCAAGATGCAGGGATCTTGCAGTGAGCTGTGACTTCACCGTGCTGCTGTAATGTGATACTGCAATGAGAGGATGCTTGAGTCCATATGAGTTCATTGAAGTATCAAATTGGTGGGCAAGCCTTCTTGCCATTCAGCATAGGTCTGATACTTATTAGAACGGACATACTCAGTGAGGGCGAGAGTGTGGGGGAAGGTAAAATGTACAGTCACCTGTGGCAATCTTCAAAACGTATAACAAAACTTGAGAGGAAGCCAGGGCATAGACTTGGGCAAAAATTCCCAAGATGACCTTATCCACTGTGCAAAGGTGAGAGCTGTGTGTGATTTCAAGCAGACTCAGCAAGAGCAGTGAAGACAGTTTAAAGGGAGTCCCCAAATGTAAAGATGCATCAATTCTCAATGCTGACATCAAGGTTGACAGCGTGGCTTGTTGGAGCAGCTTTTCATGGACCACTCTCACGTCCATCCCAGGAGGACCTTCGCACACCCACAGTGATTGCGCTGATTCCTTCTTGGTAGTTATTTACATGCCAGGCTCCCCTTCTGTCTTGACCATCCAGTCTTCCTTCTTCCTCTCCTCATTTTCTTGAAGACCGGTCATCTGACCAGAACATTGAAGGCCTAAGGCAGATGTAGTTAAGACATACATGCTAAGTATCCCACCCTGTGCCTGACCTGCAGAGCGCAGAGATGCACTCTGTCTCTCTTGTCATGGTGTGGAGCAGGGCAGGCATTTAACATCCGGGCTACCTCACACTCCCAATCCCTCTGCTCTGTTCACAATGGGCGCTTAGACTGCCCTCCAAAATTCAATCCACCTCCTCAACTGTCTCTCAGACTCACAGCGCTTTACTTATCTGGACTGTGAGCCCCTTCACTTGTCTTTATTCTGAGCATTATTCTCTTCACAATAAAAAATTAATTAGAAAAGTAATTGAATCAATTATCATTCCTGTTGAAAAACTTTTCTTAGATTCTTATATAGGGTCATAGCAGCATATTCAAGACCATTGCAAAATGTTTATTGTCTTTGCAAGCTTGACCCACTGCCTCTTTTTATCTGGCTTCTTTAATTCCCTGTCCTCCACCTGACTCTACAACTACAGCTTCATCCTTGCTTTTGTACCCAATATATTCTGGACTATTCGTGCCTGTCTTCCTTGCTAGAAACTCTTCCTATTCTAGGGCCCAGCTGAAATAGCCACATGCTTTTGCCAACACTATACGCTTCCCTTATTAAACTATTCGAATGTGTTTTGTTGTTGTTTTGATACAGCATATCGTTCTGTTACCCTCCAACTCATGGCGATCCATCTGCTTCAGCCTCCCAAGGGCTGGGATTAGAGGCATGAGGCAACATAGCCAGCTTCTATTGCAAAAATATTGTAAGTGTCAAGTTTTAGTGTTTATACTGTTGGATTTGTGAGGTTCTAGTATTTAAACTATTGCATTTATGATGTTTTGTTTTTAAACCATTGTATTTGTGGGGTTTTAGTATTCAAGCCTTTGTATTTATGGATCACTTGGAGTTGGTACTGCATTCATGAGAGATAATGCGATGTCAGGGCAGTATGGAGAAGGGGCAGAAGAGAAGGCGGGACACAGGTGAGGGAAGACTGACCGTTCCCTCTAGCCTCGGGGTGTGGTCCAGCATTCTGAGTTAGTTTGATTCCTTGCTAAGGGCCTCCCTCATGTTTCTCTTTTCCTTGTTGAATGGAGTAGGATAACGCAGAAGCCATAGGGATTCCTTGTTGCTCTTCATAAAGCAAGCTCCTCATTCCTTGTCACTGTCACCAAGTCAGTGAGTGAGAAATAAGGACACTTCAGCCTCCTGTCTGCCCTCAGAGGCGTATATCTGCATCAGAACCTGGCCATGAAAATCACAGGCAGTCAAAGAAGCTTTGCTATCACTTAGAACTCAGTTTTCCTAACTTTTAGTAATACTGCCCTTTCTTCTGATATAGGTGTGTGTGTGTGTGTGTGTGTGTGTGTGTGTGTGTGTGCGTGTGTGTGTTTATTTTGTGCTGCTGTGAAACCCAGAAGAAGCTTCATTTATGGCAGGTGGACACTCTACCAAGATATAGTCCATGTCTTCTAATATAGGCTTACATAAACAGACATGTCTAAATGATAGTGTACATATTGCTTCAGGCCTTATGAATGAGGAAGAATGAAAGGAAAGATTAAGAGAGGTCAAAAGAAACCTGTAATCCTTTACCCTACACAGAGGAAGATTTGTATCAGCTCCTTCAGTGTGGAGAAAGATTGAAAGAGAGGAGAGACATACACATGTGGTCAGCAATGTTATCTCTGAGGTAGACATTTCAGATTGCATGCTAGGCTATGGGAAAGAACTGGTGTGGTAGGGTTCAGAAATGTACTTTAGGGATTAGACATACCTCATTTAAATTCTGACCTATTATTTACTTGAACCATACTAGTCACATGGTTAAGCCTGTTTTCTCGTCTGTAACATGGAGTCACACCCAGCATCACAGGCAAGCTCCCAGGATCAGTGGATGCTTGGAAGGCATGGTTTCTCACTTTCCTGTTCACACTTGGCCATTGTCAGATGCCTTACCAAGTGAGTGTCACCTTGCTGAGAGGCAAGAGAGCCAAGCCACAGATTGAATGGTGTCAAAAGGTTCTTGTTGCTTGTGGTTTCCATGGTAAGGTTCTACCCTAAGGAGAGCCCCTGAGTGTACACAGGTAGGCAGGGTTAGGAGTCCTTATTTCTGGTTCAGAACATTAAGAACTGACTCCTCTCACTTCCTTCTTAGTTTTATGCTCTTGTCTCCCAGTTCATGTCTTCTCTCTCCCGACATTTACTGGTCAGTGACCCTGAGGCCGAGCACTCATAGATGTGACTCACCAATGATAAGAGCTGCTTTCTGATTTGAGTTTTTCCTTTATACTGAATTATGGGCCTCCCGGGCACAATTCTCTGGCAGGTTTAACAACTCTGCTATTCCTGGGCTGGACGAAGGGCTCTCTTCATCCAGGAAAAGAGCCACAGGTAGCAGAGTCACTGAGGCAGGAGAGGAGGATGTGTGTCCCTTCTGATGGTTTACAGACACATCTACATGACAGAACAACCAGGAGAGCTTTATGACCCACGTTCTTGGACTCTGTCTGGGGAATATTCAGTACATCCTCATCAGTGTAGTTACCCTCCTTCCGGGACCTGGAAAGGGAAAACAATGATAGTTATTCTGTGCAAACTACTGGGATAGAATAACGGGTTAAGAAAGCAAATGAATAGCAGCAAGGCGATTGTGGAGCACATACATCTTTTGTCTCTGGCTCCAGCTAGGGCTCCTGAAGCCTCATTCCTGCCTCCATGAGACCTTCCTGGGTGAGACTTAGACTTGGCAACAGCGATGCTTTAGAGGCATTCACACTCCAGCTGGTGCCTTGGGTGTGGTTAGGAAAAGAAATGGGAGCATGAGACTCTCAGGGTAATGTATCTCCTCCAGGTGGTTTCCGTCCACGGCTGGCCCTTAGCTTCTCTTTCTACAACACCTACCTACTTGGATCTGGACTTATTTTGGCAGTTCTCTGTATGTGCAATGTGGTTGCCATGGAAATGCTACCCAGCATGCTGCATGCTGTTTCATCTCCTCTCCATCCCTTCATTCTCTCCAGTGTGTGCTTGTTCGCTTGTATTTCTACCTCCCAGACACCCACCCAACCTTTTTCCTAATTGAAGACATCAAACACCACACTTCTCCAAGCTATTTTGCCACGTTTTCCTCATTCCCTTATTGAATGTGTTTTTAACTTCATATAATCAGAACAGCCAGGTAGTGACTAGAGAAAAGGAAAGAAAATAGCTCCAATTGTTAAATGCCCCTTGCTTATTTCGGAAGCCAGGGAGCTTGAGGGGATTCAAGCAAGTGTTAATCAAGTTAATTTTGGCCTGCTTTCCCAGGGATGAAGTCGTTACTGAGGTTGAGAGAGACTTAGTAGCAGTACCTTTCTGATTGCCACCTGGACTCCTTCAGGTCCTGCTGCTCTCTGGAGGGCAGAGAGCTCTGAGCTGCCCTCACCTCCTAGTTGCCTGTCCATGAAATATCCATAGACTTTTTTGTCCACTATGCACATTGGCCTTAGGCATTTCTGTAGATACTGACGTGCTGGGCTATCAGGAGTTGGTCCAAATTTGAAGATCATAGTGTGACTATTAACTGTTTGCCTCCACCTCTTATGATTTATGTTGTTGGTGGATAGTGAGA